>NC_092426.1:10962188-11262373 GCF_036169615.1 Heliangelus exortis | reverse complement strand
AGTACTTTATTTAGATATGGAGCTGCTTTTCCTTGTCCATATTAAGGTGCATACACAAAAGACAACACTCAGGCTCCAGGGCATGTATGGACACAACATCCAGTGACTGTTGATCCCTGGATGGTGGTGAGTTGGATAGTAAAAGCCCCCTGTTACTACTGGTCCCTTTCACACACCTTGTCTTTAAATCAGTGACTGCCCACAGTAGTAGAGATTATTAAATCGTCCATGAAGGAGCTTCTCAAGTGTAATTATCTATAGCCTGGTATGTCTGGGAAGCTGCAAATTTCTGACTGCTACTTTGCCAGTGACCTCTGGCTCTTCAGCAGAAGCTACCTCTGCACTTCAGCCATTCCTGCCAGGTGGACAGCAACTTGCATGAGCAAACAAAGCAGAGGGGTCAGCTAGAGGTGTCTCCCATTTCAACATCTCAGTTTAATCCATTTGTGTTCACAAAACATAGGAACCTCCAGTTTCAGTTGGAGACAAAGGGAAGGAAAAAGTTCAATATCTCTTTTGAATTGGACAATTCTTACCTAAATGGTACTTCAGGAGCATCAGTCCTTTTCTTTGGGTACATAGTTCATTTTAATTACAATGAGGTTTTTTTAAAATCTTATTAAGATCAGAAAGCATAAAGCAGCATTTCTCTTAGTATCTGCAATGTTTATTAACAACATTTGTTCTCAGAAAAAGTAAAGTTTTGGAGTCCTGAGGCATTAATTACATGATAGCTATGCTACAATTAGTTCGAAAGTATTCTGTTTGACCTACAGGTCCTAAGACCTCTGCCATTATAGAGTATCCAGATAGTTGAATCACCACATTTTACAAGGGATGTTTTTGTTGTTTGATACCCATTGGTTAACTGCTGCTCCATTAAGTATTTAAAGGTTCTTACCAGATTGTACTTAAAAACCCAGCATCATCAATAATCAAAAATGAACTTTGTTCTGCATTACCCCTCCTACCACACCCACTCTCATCTACAAGTGATAATCAGCCAGGATTTCCAAAAATGACCATTGATATCCTCTTCCTTAGAGGTGAAACTGAACTGAAAATTCCTATTTTAATTTTGACACTTTTCATAACCTGTGAAAAGAAGGTGCTCTGAAAGGACAAGATACTGGTATCCAGATTTTTTTACTTGTTTAAAAACAAATCAAACCAGATTACTTAATGGACAACATTTTAAATTATCGGATTGGTCTTCCCCATTAATATTATTTGTCTACTCTGAGTGGTTTAGGTGCCATAAAAAGCTAATAGGGCTGTATCACCCTCACACACAAATAGAATCAAGTACCACCTCTCCAACACACAAGAAGCATATTAGCATATTATGTAAAGGATTTCACATCTTTCTGTCTCTGTTCACCTTGAAACAAAATAATGCAAGTGTCCTCACCCATACTTACCTATCCAGGCAATAAAGCACAAAAGGGTCATAGGACTCACTGCATGCAGAGCTGGAAGCACAAAGAACAGCTCCTCTATAAATATTCACCCTTGTATGTTTTCCTTTCCCCTTACTTTTCTCCTTCTGTATTAGAAAGTCTGCTGTCAATGACTCATGACATGGTATTACAAAAGTCAAGAGTGAATACTAAGCAACTGGGGAAAAGAAACTGCAAAGTGAGACTATTCTAAATTCTTTGTTTCTTTTGTGTTTTTTTTTAATTACTCTTTATTTTCAGCAACTAACACAGGCTTTGATCAAGATTTTCTTTGTTAAAGACTCAACATTTTCACGCCTGCTGTTCTGTTGAGAAAAAAAAGCAATATCTATCCTCTGACATATCTAGGAAATTACCAGGAAAACTATAACAGAGCACACTTGGCATTTCTTAAATTTCTCAGTAAAAATCAAGCACGAAAAAAATCATCCAACATTCTGTATAGAATGTAAAGCAACAAAAAGACTAATGCCAAAGCTTAAAAAAAATTCTTTCAAATCTTCCTAAAAAAAAAAATGTGTGTGGAGGAGCATCATTAAGCTGGAATCCATGGAAAGAGAGTTGTTGTGCTTTGGGGTTTTTTTGGTTTGGACTTTTTTTTTTTAAGAGCTAAAAGAAATTTCAAGGCTTACACTTGCCTTGGAGGAGCTTCAT
This sequence comes from Heliangelus exortis, assembly GCF_036169615.1. Lineage (NCBI taxonomy): Eukaryota > Metazoa > Chordata > Aves > Apodiformes > Trochilidae > Heliangelus > Heliangelus exortis. Next base: position 11,260,259 of record NC_092426.1, on the reverse strand, counting down.
TGCCAATTTTTGTGGTTTTACAACCACAGTCCTTACTGCATTTTTTTGTTGTTGTTGTTTTGTTTAATTCTTTCCCACTTTTTTTTTTTTTTTTTTTTTGAGGGAGGAGTTGTTTGTTTGTTTTTCTAAAGTATTTCTTTCTTTCCCATTGTCATATATGATACCCACACACTAAACAAGGGAAACTAACACCAAGTGGCATGCAGAGAGACTGACTATTCAAACCAAATGACATTTTCCCATCTTCATCACCAAAATCTAAAGGCTTTAGAAGTGCTAAAGTGAGAGTGAGTTTTCACTTCTCTTCCCAACCTGATTCCTATTTCCTGCAGGACCTTAACTCTTCCAGCAGCTTCTTTTCTAGCCATAGGCTGAGACAGTAGCTGTATCCAGTATGAAAGAGTTAAAGCCAATGGTCAAACACAGCCTGTGTTCAGGAGTATGCTCTACCCGTAGCAAAGGATAGAGCATTCATGTGTTTTCAGTCCAGTTATGCCTGGGACAAGCATTTAGCCCTGTTTATCTCATGGAGCCTTCAAAGAGGAAACAAGATAAACACAGGGACCTTCTCAAGAGCACTCAAACACCTGTGGTGATATGGACTGTGAAATAAAGTAGATGTCTATGACCCTGAGGATATTTTGTGGGCTTCCACGCTGAAGCCAGAGACACTGCAAGGTTGGCCTCCTGGACATGCCAAGTTATAGACTCCTCTTGGACACCCATGCCAATACAAAATCCAGACTTAAGTGTTGACTGTGCTCTTGCCTGCAAAGATTCTTTTACAATATATAAATGGAACAACCACGTACATACCCAGACATGTTTCCTGCTGCATCCAGTCTTGTTTCCCCCATGTTACTGCTGCTGCATAATGGACAAGAGGAATTCTAGACGAAACACATATAAATGTGCAAGCTGATTGAGAGCAACAAAAAAAAAAGAGTATTAGTTCATTCCTCCTTTAATTTCACTTGCAGTCAGGCTAGTACTACAGATATACAATATCTACTATGAAGGAAAATGTGTAAACTATAATCGTCATATTGGAAGTACTTCGTTCAGTGTGGGCTGGTACAGAGTAAAACTGAAGACATTTCTACATGCACAAGTCTGCTCTGGAGCCAAACTGAAAAGCTTTACTATGAGGGAAGCCAAAGGAAAGACAGGTTCTAACAGTGACACTGTGAGCTCCTTCATCTACTGTCCTGGGAATTTGCAATATTTATGAGTTCTATTCTTAAAAACCTCTGTGAAGAAAGAGCAAAGTTTGGGTTTTTCTGATTGCTGCAGGCCCCTGCTAATTTGTAATACTGTGGTTTCTATTATGGTGGGCAGAAAGAGCACATCCTTTGCTGATTTTTATGCTTATGATTTTGCAACTTTGTTTGAAGTTTTAAACAAATACAGCTTCTTAACAGTAGCTTGAAATAAACAGTGAGTTTTTGCCTGGACTGAGTACAATATTTCTTTGGTTTTGTGGTGGGTTTTGGCAAGGGGAGGGAGGTGAGAGTAAGATGTTTCCCTCTGCCATTATTCTTCTTGCACATTGCTGAAAAATCTAGTCTCATATGTCCAACATCCCCAAGGTTGCCAGGACTACTCTCTTCTATTCCCTCATCATCTCAGTGGACCTGGAGCAGATAAGAGGGGAGACAGTCTTAGAAAATAAGCTTTTAGATATATTGACCTCACTCATTAGACCTACACCTGGATATATAGCCTGCAATCTTTTTGGACTGCAGACCTCCAAGATATACAGTCTCCTCAAAGACCAGAACAGGGATCATGTGGTTCCATACCCCATTGTGTGGCTTTCCTGTGAATCACAATTCCATGGACTGTTCTCACAAGCAACATACCACAAGGGAAAATCTGAGTTGTTGCTGGTTTCTAATGACTAATTTTTGACAACACTAATAAATTATTTTACAATTTTGAGAGGTTGTTTTCCTAAGTATTTGACTCCTTACAATTTAAAGTATATTTTAAAACTTTCTTTTCCATTTAAAGAAGGCACTCAGGCTAACACAGCTGATGTTCACTACATCATGCATTGATAACCTCTGCATGGTAAGGAGGTGCTGCAGTGTGTCCAAAGGGCAACAAAGGTGGTGAAGGGTCTGGAGAACAAGTCTTACAAGGAGCATCTGAGGGAACTGGGGTTGTTGAGCCTGGAGAAGAGGAGGCTGATGGCTGATGTTATCACTCCCTACAACTATCTGAAAGGAGGCTGTAGAAAGGTGGGTGTTGATCTCTTCTGTCAAAGAACAACCATTAGAACAAGAGGAAATTGCCTCAAGCTGTGCCAAGGGAGGTTCAGATTGGGTATTAGGAAAAATGTCCTTACTTAAAGGGTTGTCAGGCACTGGAACAGGCTGCCCAGGGAAGTGATCAAGTCACCATCCATGGAGGTATTTAAAAGATGTGCAGGTGTGCTGCTCAGGAACATGGTTTAGTGGTGGATTAGGCAGCATGCTATGTTGATAACTGAACTTGATTATCTTAAAAAAAAATTAAAATTCTGTAACTGCTTATGCTTTTCACAGCTAACTTAAGGTGGGAATTGCAGAAGAGCAGTTTACAAAGAATTCGTTGTTTTAAGAGTTGTTTACTTCTTAAGTCCATGAGAAAATTTATTGCTTTAATTAAAACTGAGTGAAAATAAATAAAAGGAGCTTTAAATTAAAGGACCTTAAGTTTTACAAGTCTGTTATAAACCAGAAAAGATGCAAAGGCTTTGCATGTCCTAAGGAAAGGGTGTTTTTCTTTTGTATTTTACAGTATTTTTAAAGTTTCTCAAATATAAGCAATCTGTTTTACTCTGCAACATTATACTCTTTGTTCCACAGCTTGGAAAAACAAATTCTCCTTTTAGTCATTGCTTTTTCTGACCACAGGAAAATACAGACAGTGAATTTAAGATTCATGTTCCTGCAGAAGTATACATGTTGTTATGATCTCAACTGTGCTACTGATTGAGAACTTTACTATGTATTTTATGACTGTGTGTGGAAACAGTGACATGCTTAAAAAAATTGCCCTAGAAATGAGGATTTGCTAAAAGTGAAAAGGGTTGACTTAGAGCAGTTTACCCAAAATATAAATTCATTATCACAACATTGAAAAGCTATAAACAGACATTTCAGAAGAGAAAAATAAGAACCATTCTCCCTATTTCTCTGTCCCATCATCACCCATCCCCATCTTCTTTAATATCCAGCCGTCTGTATTCAAGTTCCTGGTTTGCTCCCTCTCTTCAGGAAACCCTCTCAACTTATCCACCTTCCTAGTTTATGCTTTCTGTTGTTTGTTTCCTCATCTCAGCATACTTTGGCTAACCCTTCAGTTCTCAGAATCTCACCTCCACATTTCTTGAGGAAAAGCCTTTGCATTTCAGACACCTGAATTGGTTTTCTCTTAACACTAGAGTTTTTATGCCCAGGTGAGCATAACCATCAAACCCGGGCATGGAAACATCTATTATTTATAAAGCTACAAAGTTCAGCTGCAGGTGACATTCCTATTATAAAGTCCTGGAGTTTCATTCTGCATTAAAGAATGAGAAAATAAGGAGTAAAACTGTCATCTAAAAACTTTCATATTGGTATGCTTTTCAAGGTTCTCTGAAGCATAGCCTGATCTTGCACCTTACTTTTCTCCATTTTAGGGCACACATTGTGCGTCAGCTGAAAACTGATGGTCCCCAGTCATGCTGAGTATTATTTAATCCTAATTATACTCTGTTTTTCTTATAATTTGAATATTTAGATACATTTTTTGCAGAATTCCTCCATCAGCTCCTGTTGCAGCTGTGAGTAGTGTCACTACATCTCTTTCAGATGTTCCATGATTTCATATAGATGCATCTCACAGAACCCAAAACTCGATTGTCAGAGATTTTGTCACTTCCACAGCCCTTTTATACTTTTTTTTTTTATGTGTGAACTGAAACCTTAATGCTAAAGATAGCCCACATGATACAAGAGCTCAGTGACATCTCTTAGCCCTCTAAGAGAAGATGAGGCAAGAGATGACTACTGGAGTTTTCTCTAGGCTGATGATGTATACAGAATGTGAGCTCAGAATCAGTGAGGAGTGGCACTTTGGTATTTCCTAAACCTTGTTGGATGCTTAGGAACCCTATTTAGGGATGAAGGTTACCTTATGTCTGTGGCAATGTAAGCGAAACACATATCGCTCTGCCCCAGTGAAACTGCATTAGGGGAAATAGAAAGGGTAAGACACAAATACTAAAGGAAACAACAGTACCAGGTAGTCCTAGCTGTAGTGATCTACTACTCGTGACCTAGTTTTTGCCAAGGTTTGTTTTAGCTATCACCAAAAAAAAAGAAAGGTTTCAGAATGCAGAGTAAGACTAAAAAATTGTTTTGTGGATGGTTACAGGAAATTCTTCTCAAGCATTAGGAGTAGCAGAAAGGAAAGCATAAAGGTAACTGCTTGAAATCAAAACCAAGAAATAAATGTTGGCATCAGTAGCCAACTGGTAGGCCAGCTTAGAGATTGCATCTGAACAGTGGGACAGAGACTGAAGACACAAAAGGCCACAAAACCAAAGATAAGTTGTTTGGGTTTGATGTATGATAGATCTGGATGAATATGGATAGACGAGAATGGCTTATCTTAGAAAAGTTCTGTAAAAAAGGCGTCAAGATCTGGAAGTATGATGTAGATGATGTAGAATAAAGTTTCTGTTGAATATGACTTCCCAGGTCAAAGTCCTGAACAACAGGCAAGATGGTGATCAAGCAAGGAAGATACTGGGGAAGGTTTGGGTGAGAAGTTAAAAGGCTCAAGTTTCGGCAAAGTGAACTTGTGCTGGTGGTTAATACCACCCAGGAGTTGTTAGATGCAGACTAAGGTGTTTGTTATCAGCTCTGGTAGAGGAAAATAAGTATGTTAATTGTGAAAAACATGAGAAGTTAAATTTAACAGTACATAAGGATAGGTCCTTTTAATTTCATCCTGTTCATTCTTTCACCTTCATTGAAAAGTCTGTAACTTCTACTAATCTCACCATTGCTGCTTTCATTTTATGACAATAGCAAGAAGAAATACAAAAATATGAAGCCTGCTGAAAAGTATAGTCAGTTAACTCAGTAAGGGGGATCTTGCAAATGAGAAGCATGGCATAAATTGGCAGAGCTCCACTGATTCTAAGGGAAACCTGCCAAGCAGTCTCCGAGTATCAACTTCCTTCTATGTTTCCAAATAAATGAAGTGCTCCTGACCCATAGGTTAACTCTGATCTTTGCAGTATTCATAAAAATTATTGATACCCTGGCTTTTCTATGGCTAGATATGTATGACAAGTCAAAGAAGTGCATTACAGACAACAAGCGGACAGCCGGAGAGTATCTGGAGAAACCAGACAGTTCCAGAAGCTTTCAGTAGCATCTGTTCTTTTACCCTCCTCAAAATACCTGCCAGGATGGACAGCAGAGAACAGAATTTACTTGCAATAATGGGCAAAGATGGTGAATCATCTGGGAAAAAACTGGGGGTTCTTTCCATCTTTAACATGTAAAGCTTCAGAGATCAAAAAGCGCTCCACCTAAACAGAAGCGAAGCAGTTACAGTATACTTGGTTCTGGTATCTCTCCAAAAAGATGCAAAGCTAATTTTTCATGCAGTGTTAGCATTCTGAAGTATTGTGAATGATCAGTGGAGCAATGGGGAGAAAAAAAGTAGAGATTCTTCTTTACCCGTTGTGTATTGAACAGAGGATATCTTTCCCTTCAATTTACTTAAATGAGAGTTCTACTACTTAGACAATCCAACTGAAAAATTACTCAACAGAAGAGTACGTTTTTAACCTCCCAGAACTAATGACCTAATCCAGGGCATATCATGCAGTGGTTTGACTGGCTTAGAAGAAACACTATATTACTAGCCAAACATGAAAAGTTGCCAAATCATCTACCAAATGAGAACTGTTATGACAGGGTACTTTGCAAGAATTCATGAACAATGTTAATCTGATACTCCACAATCCTACAGTTGTCTACATCTGCGCAAAAATACTACAAATGTACAGATAAGATCAATTTGCCTTGATGCTAATTTCTGTACTGAATATAAAGCAGAAAAAAATCAAGCCCTCTGTCTCCCAGTCACCCAATGCAGATGACCAGTGGTGTTTACTCATAGAATGCTCTCCTTAAAATTTTAATATGTTTGTAAGAGGACTTATATGAAAAACACATTCCCTGATGGTATTATATTTTAAAAGGCTCAAAAACAAATAAATTAATTTAGTATGTTATGAAAGAATCAAACAATACCAACATATTTTTACTGCTCCCATGAGGAATACTTTTTTCTTATGGGCCTGCTCTTTGCTTCCTGCCAAAATTCGAGACGGCCCCAGAGACTGGCATGATAAACCTGCTAGTCATTTATGTGAATGACAATTGCCATTTCTGAGCATACATCTGGTAGAGGCCACCTTCCAAAAAAGGAGAAGACAGAATGACATTTTTCTGACACTGAGTCTTCTGGGAGTTAACTACAAACACATTTCCACCTTGTTTTAATACCACTTAAACAATCAGAAGCAAAGCTTTAATCTTTTTTAAAATCTATTTCCTTAACAAAATTAAGTCTTTTGTGATTTTTCTGTCATTTAAAATAATACCATTGAGTAAAAAATAAGTATTTAGATCATCCTAAAAGATTTTAAAGGGTTTTGTTCCACAGAATCATGCAGGATAATAAAATGTGACGGTATTATTTCTAAACCAATGTGGTGACATGTCACTTAGTTAAAAGAATTGGTATATTTAGGGGTAAATTCTTAAAGTATTAATCAGAAATTATAAGATACACCAGATAACATGATGCATCTTCTTATTGTATTCTCAGAAATGCCTTTCTGTGGTCCATAAAAGGAGTTTTCAGTGAGCTGCTCTTGGCCCCTATGTGAACCTCCTCATCCCAAAGTCCAGAGGGCCACAATGCTACTGGACAGGAGATCCATTTGCACATAATGCTCTGAGAAAGCAGATGTTAGGACATACTGAAACAATTAGTAAACATTTTAAAACCATCAAAGCCAACAGTAAAACCATCACTGCCTTTAACAGGGCCAGGTTTTGTCTCTTTAAAGTCTCTTCAATGCATAGCAACTTTGCTACCTCATCAGAGGTGACTTCTGTTAAGCTGAACAGCTTTGCTACCATGGTCATAATGGCTAACACACCTGGCAGTTCACTCATACATAAGTGGAATTCTAACATTTTTAAACGCATGCACTATTTGAAACAGGGGCAATTTGACAACGGAGAGAAATGAGTTGGGTTTGGGTAGAAGACTTGGTAATGTGTGCTGAAGGGCCAACAAGTCAGCAAGGGAAGGATGTTACAGCATGATCTCCCTTGCTTATCTGGTCATCATGTATACATCAACCAAGTGTCACAGTGGCATCCTGTGAGTACATTGTGAAATGTGTATTATCTTACAGAAATGCTAGTTGCAAACACATTTATACTTTATTCTCTAATTCATTTAGGTCTGGCTGTTGTGTTGTTGAGAAGATAGCTTTGATACGATAGTTAAACTTTTACTCAGTGTGATTCTGGTAAATAGAGGACTTGATACTTTTTTCTTTTTTTTTTTTTTTTTATCTGGAGACAACGCCAGAGCTACATTTGTAATATACTTTATTACAAACTAATCACAGAACCACAGGAAATGTTCATGGCATACTGCAGCTATGAATACTACATTTTCTTACTTTGATTAGAGACAACAGTTGCTTTTGTAGCCAAATACAAATTACAGTGGCAGGAGGGAAATAGGAAAAGGAAGCACACTGAAAAAGTATATTAGTATGATTTGATACATATGTCCTGTAGCTGTTATGAAGAGCACTGGTAACATATTTTAATATGATTCATGTTTTTTTTAAAGGGCTTTTGTCCTTCGCTTGATCTAAATACTTAATAACAATCAGAACTTAGTGCATGAATAGGAAGAATATCATCACACAAAGACCTGGAGCCACATCAGTTTGCAGGCTTTACTCTTTGGGTTTTATCTTTTGAGATTGCATAGGTGTAAAGCCTCAGGTATAATGTACAGCACTAAAGAACTCATGGGGGAAAAAATCTGTAATCCATATACATATTTGCAAATATGAAAGAATACAGAAATGCAGAATATTTAGACCAAATAGGCACAGGGGAAGAAACTGAATGTATTAAGTACATGAGAGTGCCAATCCCAAACATTCCTTCTCTACTGGAACAGTAACAGAAGAATAGAGAAAGTGCTCTGATTGTATCTGGGCGGACAAAAGGCAGAAAAATTGGTTTTGTTTCAAAATTATGGGCATTTTTCACTGGACACAACATAAGTAATGTTCTGGAACACACATTTTCCAGACATTGCAGGTTATTTTTTGCCCAGAGGAAAGAGAAATCATAATCAACACATGAGTATGGTAATACATAAATTAAAAATCAAAAAAATCTGAGTACAAACAACTTGAAAAACAGAGAACCAAGGTTTCTTATGGAGCCAGGATAACCTCTGCATTTTAAAACAAAAAAACCCAAACAAAACAAAACAAAAAAAAACAAACAAACAAAAAAAAATCCCAACCAAACAAAGTAAAACATGCAGAACACAGACATTGCCCTTTAAAATAAACTTGGAAATACTTTTTTAAACCATGTGATATACAAAAGCTCCAAGAACTTCTTAGAAACTGAGTGTTCTGAGTGTTTTGTACTGGGAAACAGTAGCAGTTACAAATCTGCTAGATACATACATGAGTCCTTATGGATAGGTCTGTGTTGCTGCAAAAGATGGTACAAAGCATAGAAAAAATGTCTGGGTAAATAAATTTTAAGAAAAAGTAAGGTTTTATAGCTGAAAACTTTAGAAATTAGTATAGCTTTGGCATTTCTGAACCATGAAGTTACCATGAGAATATCTAACGGATCCCTACCTACTCAATACCTTGCTAATTTTTACAGGTATTGAAAATTTAGTTGTTAAAAAATTGCTCACTACATTAAACAGAAAGACTGCTCAATAAGTGAATACCAGTTGATAGAAGTGTTTATGTCACTTCCCAAAGGAGCTTTGCACCAGAAAGACTTTCAGTAGGAAAAATCTAAATATGCAAAATCACAAATGAAAAAAACCTGGGCAATATAGTATTGAATATACTGACCTGAAAAGGTGAATCCCCATTAAGAAAAAGTTTGTTACCAGGTTTGACAAGGAGGTGGTTACCTAGCACAGAATTAAATGTTCAAGCATTCACTGGAAGCCTGTTCAACAGTGACTGCATTTTTGTTATTAATTCAACAATCCAACCACAGAAAAACTAAACAATTTAAAGTATTCTTTTGAAAAAAGCCATCAAAGAAGAGACATGTACTACTTATTGCAGATTTCTGCTTCATCCATAGATGTGGCTCCATGATTGAATCCAGCCCAGAACAAGGAAAAATCAAGAGTGTAAAAGAAAGACACGCAGAAGAGCTGGGCTTGGCTTCATGCCCACTGTCATCATAGTCTTAACTTCACTTCCAAGATCCACCACAACACTTTCCTCTTAAGTCTCCTCTGGGTCACGATGACCTTTGTTAAATGCTACAACAAGTGATAAAAATGAAGGCTGGGAGTACATTTGTTGCAGTTTAAATTGAAAGAATCGGGGCGGAGGGGGATCTGAACCAGATTGCAGTAAAATTTAATATATTGCTCAGCTAAATTCCTCTTTGTTCCAGATGCGTGATTTGTTACTAGTTAAAACAGAACACAAGCTGGATTTTGTAGAGACTAAACCCAACACATTGCAGAATGCAGAAGCACCACCTATCAGGTTTCTAAAAGGAAATTGCACCTGCCTGCAAACTTGTCCTCATTTGACTGAGCCCACTGGGTAACGCAATGGTTTAAGGCAACAGCCCTTTGACATTTGAAGGGTGTGGCTCAGCTCTGGCTTCACAGAAATGAGCTTAACAGTCTAAATTTAGCAGGTACTGAAAGTTTATGTTAAAAGAAATAAAAGAAATAAAAGGAAGGAAGGAAGGAAGAAGGAAGGAAGGAAGGAAGGAAGGAAGGAAGGAAGGAAGGAAGGAAGGAAGGAAGGAAGGAAGGAAGGAAGGAAGGAAGGAAGGAAGGAAGGAAGGAAGGAAGGAAGGAAGGAAGGAAGGAAGGAAGGAAGGAAGGAAGGAAGGAAGGAAGGAAGGAAGGAAGGAAGGAAGGGAGGAAGGAAGGAAGGGAGGAAGGGAGGAAGGGAGGAAGGGAGGAAGGGAGGAAGGGAGGAAGGGAGGAAGGGAGGAAGGGAGGAAGGGAGGAAGGGAGGAAGGGAGGAAGGGAGGAAGGGAGGAAGGGAGGAAGGGAGGAAGGGAGGAAGGGAGGAAGGGAGGAAGGGAGGAAGGGAGGAAGGGAGGAAGGGAGGAAGGGAGGAAGGGAGGAAGGGAGGAAGGGAGGAAGGGAGGAAGGGAGGAAGGGAGGAAGGGAGGAAGGGAGGAAGGGAGGAAGGGAGGAAGGGAGGAAGGGAGGAAGGGAGGAAGGGAGGAAGGGAGGAAGGGAGGAAGGAAGGAAGGAAGGAAGGAAGGAAGGAAGGAAGGAAGGAAGGAAGGAAGGAAGGAAGGAAGGAAGGAAGGAAGGAAGGAAGGAAGGAAGGAAGGAAGGAAGGAAGGAAGGAAGGAAGGAAGGAAGGAAGGAAGGAAGGAAGGAAGGAAGGAAGGAAGGAAGGAAGGAAGGAAGGAAGGAAGGAAGGAAGGAAGGAAGGAAGGAAGGAAGGAAGGAAGGAAGGAAGGAAGGAAGGAAGGAAGGAAGGAAGGAAGGAAGGAAGGAAGGAAGGAAGGAAGGAAGGAAGGAAGGAAGGAAAACAAAGAAAGAACAAACCCTCTTCACTTATCTGTGTATATCTCTCTAATTCACAAACTACTCTGCTACTTCCCCAAGACTGACCTGCATCACTTTTTTCTTTCAGTCTTTTAGCTCTCTCAGAGAAAGAAGCGGGCAGCATTCCCGCTGCTTTGCACCAATGCCATTCTTCCCACAGTTTCAAAAACATTTGACCCTTAAATTGTTAAAAAGGAGCATGGGAGCCTAGCCATGTAGCTACTGGCCCTGGCCACTGCAAAAGTAAACAGTCATTTAAAGTTAGTCTGTTAAGATGTTCCTGTTTATCTTCAAACAAAAATGAAAAGCAAAGCTTTGTTTTTATTTGCTCTTTCCAAAAGACAAAAGATAAAGGATGCAGTAAAAATAATGGGATTGCAAAAGGAAACAAGGTCTGTCATTCACAACATGCCAACATCAGGGAGAAAGGTGACAGTGCAAAAACTGGTTTCATTTGTGATTAATGTGGACACTGTTACGATTTTCATTCTTATCTGGTCTCAAATCCTGACGTTTTTTGATGATTTAACAGAGTCTTCACCCAAGCAAAATTTCTGTGAGGTTCAGTAACATTTCTGTGCGTGCAAAATTAAGAAGGAAGAGCTGCATAGGCAGAGCAGTATGGCAGCTGGGTTACACTCAGAGCTGTCTGCTGAAATGAATGGGTGTATTGACGCAGTGTGGAACTGTTCAGAACCTTGTGTTGGCATAGTACTCTGCATTCCCAAGTAAACTTCAAACATACACATGCTGTCTCCGAAACACAGCAGGAACTACCCGCAACACCATCACAGCTCAGTTGCTAAACATCACAACTGCCCTCCCATACTCACACCAGGGCTGGGCCTTCTATTTTGTGTCCCAGCATGTTGCCACTTTGCAGGGAGAAAGGCTGCATGCAAAAAAAACTTGCAGAAGCTCTTTAGGAGTCACAGCCTCATACAGAGTCAAGAGACCAACAAACAGCAGGACTCACTGAACAGGGGCTTGCCCAGCACTCTTCAGCAGCCTACTTGTCCCTTTCTACAGATGAAGAGGAGCAGACTGGTTCATGAGAATACTTGGAACCAGATTTTTAATCCCTGGGGTTTGTTTTTTTTCAGGCTGTGTCATTTTCCAAACACTTTGCCGGGGAAGAAACACACAGCTGATCACATAGTAGGTCAAGCATTGTGCAGGAAGGCTATTGTAGAGTCTACTTACTGGGGACCCCTGCTGACAGCCCCCAAAGAGGTCTGCCAGAGGAAACAACTTGGGATTGCTTACATCCTACATGGGGCAGATGCTTGAACAGGCACTAGAGAAAGAGGCACTGAGAGAATGTGGAAGTCTGTCTTAACCAACAAAGATCAGCTGACTGGTGGCATCATGTATTGGTATGAGGCAAGGTCACTCAACTCTCACCAAACAAAAATCTCAGCAGGAACACACAGGCAGGAACCCCTACATTGAAGAACAAGACACCACGTCCCATTAAGATCCCACAGGGGCAGAAGTGGCTGCATTATATAATGGTGAGTTTGGCTCCTACCTCTCAGCATGGTAGGGAATCTCAGCTCCCAAGGAGTTCACAACTTGGAGGAGCTGTGAGATGTTGCCTCCGGCCATGGGTGTGGCTTTAGCACTGCCATAATTTCCTGGCTCTTCTGTTTCTGTTGTCCATGTCAAGCGTTTTGAAGTGGCACTGTTACTTATTTCTAAGTGCAGTTGCCACTGACGCTGAACAGTGATCCATTGTTCCTATTGTTGCTTCCATATTCAGTGGTTCATAAAAACAATGCTTAAGATGCAACTTCAGCACAGGGAGTCCCAAAACTGCTGTCAGAAGCTGGGAAAGTATAGAAGTAGGAAGAATCACTCTGTACTTGCCTTGCTTCTTAGACTTCTCCCTAGGCTGGCTGCTGCCCCAAACAAGGTGCCAGGACCTTTGGTACACACATATATTGCTGTCCTTATGCTCTTCCTCTGGCATTTCATGGAATCATAGAATCATAGAAAGTTAGGGGTTATAAGGGACTTTGAAAGATTATCTAGTCCAATATCCTCTGCCAGAGCAAGGTCACCTATAGCAGGTCACACAGGAATGCATCCAGGTGGGTTTTGAATGTCTCCAGGGAAGCAGACTCAACCATCTCCCTGGGCAGCCTCTGCCAGTGCTCTGTCACCCCCACAGTGAAAAAATTCCTCCTAATATTTATATGGAACTGCGTATGCTCCAGTTTATAACAGTTGCCCCTTGTCCTATTGTTAGTTACCCCTGAGAAAAGCTTGACTCCATCCTCCTGGCACTCACCCTTTACATATTTATAAACATTAATGAGGTCACCCTTCATTCTCCTCCAAGCTGAAGAGAGAGACCCAGATCCCTCAGCCTTTCCTCATAAGGGAGATATTCCACTCCCTTAATCATCTTGATTTCCCTGATCAACTCTGACAGTTAAGCTTCAGTTATTTTGACTGACAATGCCAGTGTCCTTTCTACTGCTGTTTAAAAATTGCTCTCAAAGTGTAACACTTTGATTTTCCATGTCAATGTACTTTCCAGATTGTACTACATTGACTAAAGTAACCACACCACATGAGTGAAGCAATCTTTGCTCAACAACAAAGAAAAGCCTGAAATAAATATTGGAACATATTGATATACTCTGGTTTGGACATAACTACCTTAAAAAACAAAAGAGAGAGAGAAAGAGAGAGAGAAAGAAAATCAGAAAATCTGCATTCTGTCACCTGGTCTTCAAGAGGATTTACTATTTCAACAAAGGGAATGTTTGAAGAAGGGGAGAACTGGGGAAGATGAGAAGGTTTAAATTTCACCAGGATTTTCCAGCTTTTGATAAAATGTTAAATGGACGTTTATTTAAGCAATTTTTTTTTCCATTTTGAAATCCTTATTTCACCAGATGTTTTATTTTTCCCCTAGGGAAAATGAGATAAATGCTTTAAAAAAACATAAGTAGCATTGTTTTCTACCAACAGAATTCCCCATTTCATTAAGAAATTCTGAATCAAAGGGGATTTCAAAAAAAGAAAAAAAATCAAAAATTTTTAAGTTAACAAGCATCTTTTTCAACACAGTACTCATAATAAATGTATGGTGTACTGCGTGTGGAATCGAGCAACTAATGATCAGAACTGCATAGCAACTCTGGATTTTAAGCATATGGCAGAAGAGTATTTAGATTAAAAAGTGAAATAAAACTTAGTAAAATGGAATGGCCTGTTAATTTTGAAGGGAGAGGCCTAAGATGAAATAAATCAATGCCCACAGGACACAAACGTGCATACCAGACAGCCTGAGGACTCTGGGGGAAAGCCTGCATCGTTGCCAAAGGGAACTATTTGTTAAGCTATTAAATAAAGCAATTGTTTTCTCTTGAGTGAAGAGTTACTCCCAAGGGAAAATAAGTTCAATAGGATTCAAAATATTCATGGGTTCATATGTTTTGGACATAGAGAGATATGAGTTTCCCAAGGAATGGGTAACTAATCTGTATGGAACAACTTGTGGGATCTGCTGTATCAATTGGTATCACAATAAATGGTGATATTTAACATACAGTATATTCCAATGCTTTGTCACAATAATTTCAGTAATGTAACTGTAAACTGCAAAAGCCACTCTGAAGCGACTGAAAAATAGCTGCCTATATTATTCATAAACTAGAAAAAAAATTCATTAGAAAAAGGTTAATGTCAAACTAAATCTTGAAGCTTATGTAAAGAAGGAATTCATCAATATCTCACATCCATTTAAGATTACTTTAAAAAATAAATTTTGTAAAAAAAGATACTTGCAAACATATTACATTCAAGATAGTATTACTGAAGTTGTCTCTACATCTTTAAACACTTGGAGAGGTTTGTTTCTAGCCAACAATTCAAATCATACGTCATACCACAGTTTTGGATAAACAGGGATCAAAACAGACTGGAAGAGCAATCATGAAAGCACTAAGCAACTGAGAGAAACGATAATGATGGAATGTTGATTTGACCCTGTGTGGCAGATTAAGGAACCTGTACGGAGCGGATGTCACATTTTTTTAGCAATGCATGTACCCAAATTTGCTTTTGGCAAACATTGCTTAACTGCTGCTGTTTTTCATGAAGTCCATGAAGACTGAGTTAGATAATGAGCTGGCATGAACTTTTGAAATGTTTACTGTGTTTCTTAAAGTAAAGGGAACATGCTGGTTCTTAAACTAATTTATTTTTTGTTGTTGGCTTCTCCCATCTCTCCCCTACTACTCTGGTCTCCCCGTCTTTGGAATAAACACAAAATAACAACCTTTTGATTTTTTTTTCGTTTTTATTCTTATTTTTTACAATTATACAACTGAAGAATTGGTAGTTTCCAAATGGCAAACAACTGAGCCATGTCAAGAGCCATGTTAATCTCATGTGTTCACTCCAGTGTTAATAATGAAGGAAGGGGGATGGGGAGGACAAAATAAAATCTGTGTATTCTGTCCTAAATGGACAGGACATCAGCAAGTAGACATTCCACAAACAATGTAGTCTTTTTCTGCTGGTGGGGGGAGGTAAAGGGGAAGATGATGGTAGCAGCACTTTTGTGGAAGGAGAAACTGCACCCATCTTGCCAGTCAATACAGCATTCAGAAAGCTTACATAGTGGGAAGAATTTCCCACCCATTGTTAACCAGGAATTCGATTTGAAAATGTAGTTTTTAATTAAAATTGGCAGTTCCAAGCTTCATGCTGGCATCCACCATCTTCCTAAACACTGAGCTCATTTGTGGCTCCAGCAGTTTGCAAACACACTCTTGGAGGTGACAAACCAATTCCCATCCCGCCACACTCACTCAGTCCTTAGTCTCCATCCTATCTTGAGCACTTTAAGACATTATTAACAGACAAGAATTCTTCAGAAATGTTGGAGGAAAACACAGTCCATTATTTTCGAGGCTTCTACATGCTTCACTTCACTCACATATCCACGACCATAATTATGGCTAGAGATCCCACTGCTTAGCTTATATTTTATTCTATTCCAACCTACAATCCCAAGAAACAGCATTCAAAGACAGAAATTCTAAAATATTGCCAACAACAATTTCTGGACAGATAAGATGCAGAATTTTTATGTTTCACGTGAAAGGACAAAATGGACTGGGTTTTTTTGATGATTTAATGAATATATCAGAATTTGCAATGCATTCTGACTTGAGTGATCTCAAATTAAAAGCCTGGTTTCCAGGCTGGTTATAGCTCTACTGCAGAAAGCAGCAAAACCTCTTCACTGAGTAAGAGATCACACCTTGCATTTTTTATGACCTTTTTCTAAATAGTTCTCTTGAAAAAAAAATTATTCACTTTTTCTAGCTTTGCATATTATGACGTCTTGAAGGATAATTTGGGACGGCGAATTTTATGGGTTTTTAGATTTATTTTGGATCAATCTCTTTACAATGTCTGACATTGTTAGAATCACTACGAAGGATTTGGCTCCATCTTACAGTAGAAGCAAAATATTATGTAAATTGAATAAAGGACTTCACAAGACTATCCAGTTCATGTGAACACCAGCTAGCAAAGCAAGCTGTTGTTGGATTTTGAAAAATCTGTCAACAATTAAGCTCATCAAAAGGAAATTCATAAGCCGATTTAGCAGAAATGTCTCACAAAGCTTGAACGCTCTAAGGTACATTCATGCATTCATCTCAGTTAAAGTTCTATACACGAATTAAAGTAATTACCAAAGATTCATATATTTGTACTAAAAGCTTGCTGAATGTACAAATCCAAATATAGAAAGAACCTAAAGATTTCTAAATTACTGCAATTTGGAGTCATTTGCAGAATGATCTTCCATCAGGAATAATTCAGTGTTCCAAGCCTCACATTATTCTGAGAAATACCATCTTTCAAAAACTAGTAAAAAAAAAAAAATTAAAGATATCTAACACCTACGCTCAGTGTCCATTTACTAATTTACCTTTTATGCACTTGAGGAAAAAAACAGATCTCTTTTACTGCATTTCAAGCATTCTATAATCTGTATATGAGCCAGAGGACAAGGTCTAAAGGGGGCTCTACAGAGCATGCTTTTTTCTCTCTTGTTTTTTTCAAACCATGGATAACATCTAAAGAAATCTCTCCAGGAAATTACAGGCTTCTTAATGGAAATTCTCCCTTTGCTGCTTGTTGATTTGATTAGCAGACTCCACTTTATTCAGAATTTTGCATGTATACACCACTTGACCAGATTTGACTCATCATACATACCCTGCATTAAAGGCTTTATTCTGGCTTCTTCCCGTAATGAATTTGTGTTGATTTTGTAAGATCCTGTTCGTGACCTTAAAGCTAGTTCATAGGGTCAGACCCTTCATATTTCTTCATTCAGCTATTACTTTCTGCCACTGCTCTTTCATTATTCAACCTCCAGTCTTACAGGAATAGGACTTGGCTGATACTTATTTGCGAAATTCTTTGCCTTCTGATCTCATGAATTTTGAAACTCTGTGCTTCATAGTGTCTGATTAAATCTGGATTAGGATTCTGTCCTTAATCTAGCATTCAGCAAATGTTTCATCTGTGGCCTGAGACACCTTATAAGAAAAGAAACAAATAAATTTACATTGTATTGGAAGAAATCTATTAGGGAACAATGGCTGCATTCCACATTTCTAGATGACACTCAGTAGCTACTGTTTATTTTTACATGTGAGCACAGTGCAGATAGTTCCAGAAAAATTCAATTTTTAATTAAATTTAAGGTTGTAGGATTGAACTAGAAGTTTTAAAACATGATGGGATTGTACCATTACTTCCCAAAAGAACATTCCTGTACTTCACTCTAGAGTACTTGATGCTGAGTTTAAAAAGCAATCCAAATATTAAGGTTAAAGTATTGTACGTGTGAAATAAGCAATTTCCACCCCATTCTGTAGAGATACTGCACATCATTAGCTGTACAGCTATGATTAATCATAATACTGTTCATTGTTCCAAATCAGACTCAGTGATTTTTAGACATCTGTTTTCTTTCACGTTTACCACATAGATATAGTGTCACTATTACAGAGATTTGACTCATCCAAAAACCACACAAATCAACCACTAAATCAGTGAGGAACATGCACCCCACTAGAAATCATGGATAAGATCCATATAGCCTTGGAGAAAATTACTGGATTTGCCAGGCCATCAAGCTCCTCACATACTGCCTTGCTGGAGACGAGGTGTTGCTGAGCAAGCAAGCCTTCTAATCAGTGAGCAGCCCCAAAGCTTATAGAAGCTGTGAACATAACTATCTTATATTCAGTCTAAGAAGAGAGCAAGAAATTACGCCCTTTGTTTAGCAATAAATGCAATAGAAGCTACAGGCTGCTATTCATGAGCACGAATCAGCATGAGAAGGCTGGAGGAGGAGTGGGGCCACGCAGCCTGAAGATCTTCCCCAGAGTCAAATGCAGAAGTGGGAGTTGGACTTCGCTTGTTTGTTAGAACAACTACTTCTTGTCAGAAGTTAAAAGCACACAGGAGCTCAAGAAGATGGGTCAGAAATGGGACACAGAGGCTAGTGAAGACAGCAGTACAGCCCTCAAAGAAAATCAGAAAGCTGCTTGGGCAAAGTGCTGGCTACCAAAGGACTTGGAACTGAAAAACTCGAGGGTGTTTAGAGAAATTAAGACTAATGGAATCTTAATTAAATAGGGCTGTCTGAAGGACATATCATCCCTCCAGCAGCAAACTGTGAGGCCTGTGCACTGAGTAACTATTAGGGCTGAGGGGAAATAATCAGGAGGGCAAGACCTAAGATCTTTGTTGCAAAGCTGATAGAGTCAGTGGGGCAGAGATGCATCCCTGCCACATTTTCATCTGATTGCTCCCCGAGGAGCACAGTTATGTGACTGTACCTGCTATGCTTAACACAGAATGTAGAGGAGTCAGAAAAATCACATTTACAGGATTGAAGAAGGCCTCAGCCATTTTAATGGCGTTTAGATGATACAGCTGTACAATCACTGAAAAATGTGAGCTCTGGATGTCAGTATGCACTCAGGATTTGCCTGAGAGAGAACACAAACTTGTGCCAAGGCTGGAGGAGCAGAGGCCACTCTGATCTGACTTAGTCTGGCAACCAGACTCCTGCTGACCCTGGCTGCAAACAGGGACACTACAGCCCTGTTGCCAGCCCTGACCCAGCCCTGATAACCTAGAGCCTGCACCAGAGCCACCAGAGCTGCTGCTCCTGCTGCCACACTGCCACTGGCTCTCTGTCTTTTGCAGTTTGTGCTTGATGGAAGTGAAAGACTCTTCACTGAATTGTCCCTCAGATATCTAGTGGAAATTCAAAGGGGTGAACGACTGAGTAAAGACTGGAGGATTTATCAAGTAATTTTACGAGGGAATGCACAATTGCTGCCTCCTACATCCTAAATTCACACCCAAGATGCTTAAAAATAACAAACCAATTTCTAGTTCCAAACCCTATTTTATCTCTGAATGTAGGTATCTAAACCTAAGTATCAGGAAGCAAGCTTGAATTTAATTTTCTTCACCTTTTACAACTGAATTTTCTCTGAATTTATCTAGTATGCATTCCATCTCTCTGCCTCGAGTCAGAGTGGTGAACTGGATACCTGGTTTTAAGTTGTTGCCTTTGTGATAGTTAGCATCATAGGTTTCTTTCCAAATGCTTTAGGTCAGTGTACCTAAATTAGTACTACAGTATTCAATTTTTACAAAACACCTAGTTGACATTTAAGCTGTGTGCAGCCTACTGACATATCAGAGAGACCAGATTTGAAGAAAATTGCCTCCTCCTGCAAATTTTATAAGAAATGTCTTACACTGAGCATATTAAAAAAAAAAAAAAAAAAAAAAAAAAAAAAAAAAAAAAAAAAAAAAAAAAAAGCAAAACAGATTGGAGTAACTAAAGAACACAGGAACACACAGAGAAGGCAAGCAATTTGTGCTAAAGAAATCACAAGCCTAGAAAGTGCATGCAGAAAACTGGTTGTGCTCTGCCAATGCTACTGAACAATACCCCACTGCACAGCTTTTTAAATAGTTTTTAACATTTAGCCCTTTTGAAGAATGTAATTGTGCTGTAGATATTAATTTCCTCAGATCCAAGTATAATTATTCTTCTAAATATTTGGCCCGTCTCTATTGTAAGCTCCTTTTAAGACAGCTACAAAATATTGCTAATATTTTTTAGTTAACAGTGTGTTCAGAAGGTCATGTCAGGTTATTGCTGGGAGGATTAAAAGATTTTCTTTTCTCCAGAGCCCTTTGTTATAAGAAACCAAGGAAATTTAAAACAGGATTTATTCTTTCGAACCGGGACAAACCAACAGAGTACCGTGGCAAGAGCATGAAGTAAGAGCACTCTGGGCCAGGAAATTTACAAAGAAAGCTTTCTTCAAATTCAAAAGTTAAGCTGAAATTTTTAAAATCTTAATGGTTTACATTAAGAGCAACCAAACACAACTGGCTTTGCAGCCATTCACACAAGTCCTCTTTAAAAAGGTCATGGTACAATATCTGGTAAGCTATTAGCTACCACTAAAGTAAGTGGACGTTCCTGGCATGTATGAACTTCATTTCGTGCTTGTCAAGCCAAGCCTTGCTGGCTGCTCCCACTGTCACCAGCAGGAAGAAAGGATAATGATGAGCATTAGCAGTGACTGCAAGGTGGCTTTCTTGAGAAACAGGGAAAACAGGCAGAAAGGAAAAAGAGAAAAAGGAAAACCCAGAAGAGTTTAGTCTCAGATGTCAAAACAAATCTACTGCCAGATAAAGTGAATTTTCCCAACAGATGCTACTTAGAAACAAGACTCTCAAGCCTCAGGATCATGCCAGTAGGAAGTTTTACCTTAGGTCCACATCTTTACATAAGTGTTGGAATTATGTGACAACTGCTAACATAGAGTAATGATGATATCAGGGTGAATGTTGGGCCAAGTGAAGTGGATGTACCCTCTGACTTAGTCAGTTTAAAACTGGAGTGTGTCAGTCTTAAGTGATTTTGGTTGTCCCAAAATTCATTGCTCAGAATGTAATTTATTTGGAATACATCAAAACCCAGTAAATCCTACCCCTATCAAGGCATTAGGTATCATGGTATTTTCTGTCCTTAATCTTTCAGACTGATCTCTCAAATGCACACAGCTTAGACCTTGCTTTATACATGAACCTTATCCTGAAAAAAAAAAAAAATTCTACATAGATTTTTTTTTATCTCTGTCATTAAAGCGACCTTAGTATGGCATTCACTTCTAAATGTTGCCTCAAACTGGCTTTTTGAGCAACTAAAAGCAAGAGCATTGATCTCATATTCTGCTGGAACTGGTCCTATAAATATTGACCATATCCAGATGAAGGTGTCATGCCATAATGGATAACCTGAAAAAAAACTGATGCAACAGCACAGACAGAAATATTTATATGTATCCTTTAAAGACTTCATCAACAGGTGGCTTTCATCTACTACACAATATTGCTAGCTTAGCTACAGCAGCATTGTGAACAGATGTTTTTAAGCATCATCAATAGGATTACGCTAGAATTTACTCATCATAAATCAGCATACTGCAATGTCCTTTCTGGTGGGCAGTTAATATATCCTACTTCCATCAGTTCATTTATATAATAGTTCACCTGAGGATGAGTGAGCTCACTCCTATTTGAGATGACAGCTTGATGCAGCATTTCAAGGCTTAGCCTAACTTGCCCTTACTTGAGGTCAGGCAGCAACCAGTCCCAGAAAACATGTTTGTTAGATGTGACTGAAAACAGTTTAGCACTTGCGTTAAAGTAGTAATTAAACATTATCAGTGTGCCTTGATGTTGTTTAAATGAATGACACATTGTATGCCCAGAGGAGTTTTCAGCCCAGTTCTGCGGCAGACAAAACATAATAATTGATCCAAGAAGAAATTAATGAAACGAGTGCCAAGAGGTTAAGTAGGCTATCATTCTGATTGAACCATATTTTATGGTGTACTCATATAATATATCTCAACAAAGAGGGTGGAGCTCAGCCTAATCCAGCACGCCTCCACTGAAAAAGCTGGCACAAAATATCAGATGGGCTTGTTAGCAGCTTCCTCTTGAGAGCTGTTATATAATCATGGGGACTGTAAACAAGAAAAAAGAATGGAAAATAACCAGATAAAATTTTCAAGGAAAAAAAAAAATTTATATGCATCTACCTTTGTAATTCTAACCTGGACAGAAAAAGGAAATTTGAGTTTCCCCTCCGCTATGTAAACTCTCTAATTTAAAATAGCTTTTCACAGCAGATTTTTTTGAACAGTTTATATCAGCTAGACATTTCCCAGAAACATGAAGCAAATGATATTGTTGACTACCCAGAAGTTTCTCTTCTCTCTAAATCCTAATGCTGAGCCGAGAACCCTAAGCCAAGTAACCCTACGTACACACCACAAAATAACCACTGGGGAGTAGGTGAGCCCTTAGAGGAATCTACCTTCTATTAGGTGCCTAAGAGGAACAGTCTTGTTTTTTATATGAGCTGGAGGCAGCTGCAAAAATGGGAGAGGAAGATCCACACTAAGATGCCCAATTAGAAGACCCAAGTGTACTTCACATCATGCAGTTCTTCAAAGGGGGAGCTTGGAGATGAGATGGAATTCTGCTCATCCCACTCTGGGGGTCTGGTATCTAATGTCTGCATCTGAGGCAGCCTCCTTGGCTCCCAAGAGGTAATAGAGAGAAATGGGCTGTTTCAGGGCACTCTACATCCGGCCTGTTTTAGACATCTGTTTCCAGAGATGCTCCATACCATGAAAGAATCTCCAGTGAGAGTTATAAAGTCTAAAACACTGGTTCAGAAGCAGAGATATATATTTAGCTAACTAAATTCTAACCTCTGATGACTTCATTTCCAATTGACATTCCTGAGGTGCCCACTTCCAGGTACACTCAGAAGGGGCATCCCCAGTCTTAACAGAGCTTCCCAATTTAGGTTCTGTCAAATGAGGCTCCTCGTTATGCATGGAGTTCAGGCATTTAATTCAGAAAAGAGTACTTGAAGGGCTGTATTCAGCACACTAAAATATAATTCTTGTGCATCTAAGATTCAAAAGGGCACGTGACCACAAGCTCTGACTTGTACCTGGCCTGTGCCATGCCATGGGAGGTCAGTGAACAAGAAGTGGCTCAGCCTCAGACAGCTGATGAGATTACTGAGCCTGACTACCCTCCTCAGCCTCCCTGCACTGATACTTGAGCTGTTCATAAACCAGCTGCTGAACCACTGGAGTTATTTAGCACTTTGAGGGTGGGGTAAACAGCTAGAGGTGATAACCACATAAGCTGTCTCAAGCTGGCAGCAAGACATAAATCAATCTGAGGCCTAAGGCACAATGAAATGGAATATGCAAACAGCAGTAAACTGAGCAGAGAGCTGCTTCAGCTAACCAGTAGAAAACACCAAGACAAGTGCAGTATAAGATCCCACACACACACTTACAAACTGGCTTGGAGACTGTAGTCTGTGACCCAAATATCAGGACACTCATCAGTCTCTGCCTCGGTTTCCTGTTCTTCCTCTGCCGAGAGGCTGCATCTTCCAGCGGGATGTCAGCCACCAAGCTGCCACAGCATGTTCCCACTGTCCTGCCTGCCTCCTGGACACACACTAACCTTTTCTTTTCTTCTCTTCTTAAAATATATTCAACTTTCTAGATACATATTAGTCTCAATGGATAGAGACCAATCTCTCCTTTCTCTGTAGTAAATGTCCTAAAATAGACTTTCTAGAAATCATTCTTTTTCTTACTCTCTGAATACCGCACAGGGAAAATACAGTGGGAACATCAGTAGGAGGTTGTAAAGTACAAAAACCCCAACCCTGGTTAATGTTACAGCATTCCCCTGGGTAAAAGATTTTTTCTTCCACCAAACCAAGCAAAAGATCTGAATTGAAACCTCCTGTCTGAAAGGTAAGAACCTCAAATGAATGGTTGATTCAACACCACAAAACAGACCTTTTTCTCAGCAAATTGTACATACTTACTGCACACACTTTTTGCTGTAGCCACAAACGAGACAGGAAAGAAAGGGCATGAGAATGCCTTGCTCTGTTTTAAACTGTGGGCTACAGACCCAGGGATTGATGTGGTCAGTACTCAGACAGGTGGCACAAACTCAGAAACAGACTGATGGGTCCTGTAGTAATTTTGCTAGCAGAAATTAGCCCAGAAAGAATTGGCACAAGGGGAGAAAAGGTAGGTGGGAAGGCAGAGGAATGACATTGACACCTAGAGACCTCCTTAAGCACTGAAGAGACCTTTAAAAATTCTTGTGCTGTGCTGCCAGAAAGCTGCATAGCTATGGGAACAGGTAAACCAGCCACCACCTTCTCTTCACTGAAGAGTTACTTTCTTGGGATGAAAGCAGCAGCTGCAATGGGCATGAAAGCAAAGATACCATTCTGTTTGTACACTTTGGAGAGCACGTCCCCTTTCCTCAATGCTCAGCACTGGCAGATAATATGACTTCCTTCTAGAACCACATATACTGTGCATATGGGTCAAATCCAACATTAACCTACAGAGCCACTCTAAGTAAAAAAACATTAAAGACCAGCATAGTTAAAAATAAAATTGCAATCATGTACTGTACTCAGTGTGCTTAAATAGAGCACGTAATATAGTTCAGTGTAATAACCACTTTCTACTCAGGTTTCTAACACGAAGGAAGATACAGGATGGAATTATATTTCAGCTTGGAACTGCTTCTGGAGTACAGCCAGTCCCATGCAATCCATAAAAATTCTTGTGTCAAAGTGATGTGTCCTGTTGTCTTGATGCCTTGATCAAAGTTTCAGTTTTACATTTTTCTGACATCCTCCACATCAACAAACTTACACTGAACATATGTTAATCTAACTGCCCCACCACTAGACTTCTGCTCAGGAATCTATTCCTTTGCAATTCTTTCACCAGCATATGCAGTAGTGAATGCTGCCCCTGTATAGCTAGTCCTCTTCTGTGTAAATTAGTCACTGGAAAACATAGTGAAAATGCAGCTATTGCAAAAATTTCTTTTTCGCCAGCAACTCCCTTACTAAGTTACATCCTCTACTTAGAAGAGACCGATGAGCAGAATACAATAAAGTAACAGTAATTCTTAGTCCTCTCATAAATAATCCTAAATTACAGAGTTCTCAGTAATCATATAGGTCTTCAGAAATTAAATTAGCATCTTTTTGTTATATACTTAAGCTTCTACATTTTCATTCATGTTTCCCATCTGAACTGAAATGACGTAATATCTGTTGTCATCCAAAGGTTTTTTTTTTAAATTTATTTTTCCATTTCCTTCCATTATTAGCATGGCAGCATCTGACAGTATGCCAAACCATGTGGTATAAAGGTAGAATGCACAAGTGTTCTGTATTTTCATAGTGTCTCTCCTAATCTTCTGAAAAGCCAATGAAAGAATGAGAAATACTAATCCACATTATAACATAGTAAACATTTTTAAGATTATTAAGTGATATCTAAGCTCCTGGTGGGATATGGGTTCCTCCTTTCTCCAGCTATAAGCTCCAGCTAGCAGATGGTAGGTGGTCTCAATCAGAAAATCACCAAAGTGCACCTGACCAGGGAAGAGTTTTACCAGAGGATGTGACATTACCTGCTTTCCCCTGGCTGATGCACCAGCCAGGAAAGGATTTGATCCAAGAAGATAGGAATGCGTGGTTAGAGACCTCCAGTTGTTAGAGACTGAATACATATGAGGGCAAAGATTTTTTAAGCCAAATTCCTATTAAAAACAATAGAAATTTGGGTGTACAAATCCCTTAGTCTCTGTCCAGCCAAAGCAATTTCTCTCCCCCTGGTCTCTAGCTGCTACCCATTGGTTAGTACTGCTGGTACCATTTTTTTAAAAGGATTTGTTGCACAAAGAGAGAGACTTATTAAAAACAGAAAAGAATGTGTTGTGCCTCTGTAGCCAGAACCCTAGTTTAAGAATCTGTGG
Organism: Heliangelus exortis; assembly: GCF_036169615.1. Taxonomy (NCBI): domain Eukaryota; kingdom Metazoa; phylum Chordata; class Aves; order Apodiformes; family Trochilidae; genus Heliangelus; species Heliangelus exortis. The sequence goes on along the minus strand of NC_092426.1, from coordinate 11,234,375 downwards.
GCTAGATTTTCCTAAATGCTCAAAAGATACAAAACAGTTATAAACCCACATGAACCACCTAAGCTCAAGTATACGGCTGGTTTTCATCCCCAGTGATGCAAAAGAGGCATGTTTACTACTGCAACTCGCACAGCATGCTTCCAGACAAGACAAAAATCATCATTTTCATTAATATTTTTAAACACTTTTCTGCATTATTTATTGGTTCAAAAACTATTATTCAATTTAGAATAACTTAATATAAAAAAACTAAACTATTTTCTTTTTATTTCACAATAACTCTCTTTTGCTATAAGTAGCCACCAAGCTATCAGGCCAACACTCTTGATATCCCTCTTCTGCCCTTCCATCTCACTCTATAGCTGGACTGACTAGGGAGGATAATTACCTTTTTTTGAGTTAAGAAGGTGCAATTCTTGACTCTCTCCAAGGTGAATTTCACCCCAAGAGGACCAGGACCTTAGTGCATATTTGTGACCAGATCCTGAAGTACTTGTACAACCAGCTCTTCTATTAGTTTCTATTTCAGAAATGTGACTTCAGTTAGATATTTGTGCATTTGCCAGGAACGAAGGGGGAGAAATAAAGCAGCCCTTTAAAAACTTTCTCAAGGCATTTGGAGGACAAGTCAGCTGATGAGTATGTTTATTGCTCCTAAATAATGTGAGAAGCAAAGAGGGATCATTTCAGTGTTGGGAAACCTGTTACTGAGTTGACCAGACCCTAGGTAAATTGTCTGTGTTTTCTTTTTTTTCTTTTTTTTTTTTTCTTTCCTTTTTTTTTTTTTTTTTTTTTTTTTTTGGCCTGCTTTGTCGATGGCTATCACAGCAAGACTATTTATTATTTTTTCTGTTACCATTCTTTCTGAGATGAACAGAGACATCCATTGTCAGCCCAGCATCCTACGGTATTAGCTGTCTGCTTGCCAGAGGCCCAAATCCCAAATCCATGATATTACAGACATACTGCCAAGCTTCAGCTAGTGATCCAATGGTTGCCCAATGCTGTTCATGAACACCAATAAAACTGTCAGGTGTGACTCACACCAGACTGACCAGAAGTGACTACTGGCTCTAGGGAAAGGCTGGGGAAACTAGGGACACAGGTAGTCTTCTGGCCAACCTTCCTAATGGAAGTGAAAAATAAATATTTTGTTCCATGTTTATGGTCCATAGGTTAGGGGAGGAACACAAGACAGGATCTCAAGTTTAGTAAGATTGTGACACATGCTGCATAACATCCCCCCAACACTTTCTGTAAACCAGTAGAAGACAGCTCTGCAGAACACATTGCTATCTGAATGTTGGATGAAAACTGTATGGTTATTGCTTCGTTTTGAAAAGCTTGACTAAAGCTCTGTTAGAAGTAGAATCATGGAATATTAAGGTAGACTTCAAATTTACAGGGCATGCAGCTGTGAAGAGCAGAAAAACCTGCACAGGACAAGCTCAAAGAGCTGTCAATTAATCATTGGCTGTGAAATCAGTAGGTTGAAATAAAATGACCAGTTCTGCACCTCAGCAGGAAAATCACATGCACAATTACAAGGAAGAGAAAAGCAAGTTTGCTACGGAACTGCAGAATGATCTCAGATACAACCCTGTGCAAATTGAGTTAGCAAATACAGCATCATGTGAGAGGTAATCAGTCCACATCTCTTGGCACTAGTGATGCCTCAGATCAAAACTACAGTCCAGTTTTGACCGATATGTTTCAAGATCTATGCAGGCAATCCAAAGAGTACAGAGAAGAGCAACAAAAAAATAACACAGCAAGTTGGAATACAAGATCAAGGAAGAAAAGCTGAAAGATTTGGGTTTGTTTAGTCTAGAAAAGAGACTGAGGGAAGACATGAGTCTTCAAATATGCAATATGTTGTCATAAACATGACAGTGATGAACTGTTCTTTATGTCCAGCAAGGTTAAAAGAATAGTTCCGCCTACTGTGTGGCAAAAGATTTGTTAGCTAGTAGGACAAAGTAACTAACAAAAACAGCCATACACTGGAACAGCTCACTGAAGCTGGTCATGGAATCCTCATCACTGGAGTCCATTATGGAAACGTTAGACAAATCACTGTCAAAAATAGTCCTTGTTTCAGCCACAAAACAGAGAAATGGACTGGTCATCTGAGCTCCCTCCCCTTCCTCACTTCTGTGATTTACTAGGCAATATGCAGTTTCTTACACAAGCCACTCTTTTTAGGGGTTTAACAAGTCACACTGACTAATATATTGCATGCAAAAACCTCTATCCTGATGCCAAATATTTCAAACTCTATTTAAAACTTTACCACTGTAAAAATTGTTATGTTCCAGCAGGAAAATCCAGGAAGTACTGCTCTGCAATAATATCATACCAAGGGAGAAGCCAAGTCATTTCAAAAGACCTTTCAAAATCTCATGTGTGACCACAAGACAAGGTCAGAAAAGGCCAATGACATTTCTCTGTCCAAAGGTAAGAAAACCCCAACATAGCTGGGGTTGTCACAGGCTGACAAAAGCCAATACAGAGCAGTGGCTCTAAGCTACATGGAAATTGATTCACCAAACCATTATAGAAGGAGCTCTCTGGTGTCCAGCACATCAGTATAAAAACTAACATCTAACAAGTCATTTCAGAAGCTTTCACTATGAAGCTACCTGGGGATGATTATAACTGATGAACCCAGTGAAATTACTGAGCACATCAGACGCTTAATAAGTAAGAAATTCCTGAATGCTTAGAGGATCATATTAGAAAAGTGAATACTTATTGTCTGGACCAAACTATAATCAGTCTTTGCACAAGGGGATAGAAAACACTTGTGGATTTGTGAGCCCCACCAAAGAGCCTGTTAGAGACTCATTGACAAAGGCATTGCTTAATACCATGTGTGACACATCTACAACGAAGAACCCAACTCCTGTTTCAGACCTTCTGTGCCACTAAGGAAAAACAAGAAAAGAGAGAGGAACAAGACTACTCCAAAAGAATTTACAAGAATTTGTAAAGAAGATTTGCTAAAGGCAGCAGTACTACCAGCTGTAGCAGGAAATACCCCCAGAAGACATCAGTGTGTTCACTCCACTCCACTCAACTGATGAAAGCATAGCAAAAGCCTGTTTAGCCACAATAGCATACTGTTCAGTTCTATGACAAAAATCAAGTTAAAGCCAAAATCTTTAATACTTGAGAGATACTATCATCTCCACAAAAGATCCACTGGAACAGCCATGCTGATCTGACAAGGTGAAATTCAGAAAAGTACTTAAGTTTCTGAAGTCTCGCAAACTTCAATGGTACCCAGGCAACTGGTGAATTCTGTCTTGTTCAGAAAGATTCTCCTGAGTTATGTCCCCTAAGAAGCATTTCACAAAAACATCTGAAGATACCAGGGAAGGATGTGAACTACCTGCAAGGATAATTCATAAAAACAATAGCCAAGGGACAGGAAGAAGTTCAGTTTTCTTGTTAAATGTTTAATGCAAATTTCTGCAAAACATCTTTCTGGTTTAAGACATTTCTATGTACAGATTCTGTTTTTCAGAGATCCCATGCCTGGATTCCTTGCAAACCCAAAACACCCGCTGACATCATTAGGCAATGCATTGGCATCAGAAATGTGGGAGTAAGCCAACAGAGGTTGTGGGTAGCCAAAACTGTGCTGGAAACCATTTGTCTCAGTTCGGTCAAACTAAGTTTTGAAATCACAGCTGGTTCACAAATTGTGAATCTCCTAGGGTCCAAACACACCCCACTCCCCATAATGCTAGCAGCTGTTCCAAAAGCTGATCCACCCAGACTCAGCACAGATGGCCACACTTCCTCCCTCGTCAGTCCTCGCCAGTAAGGACCTAGAAGTCCTTTCTCCTACACTTCAGGAAGCAGCTATTCCCACTTCCTGTCCCAGCCCCACTCACATGCTTCCTGGCCCCACTCCTGGAATCAGTTCATACGCAATGGGGTACACATCTTGCTGGTAGAGAAGGGCTAGGAAGACTCAACTTGAAAAGATTTAAAATCTTATTAATGAATACAATACGAACTTCAAAATCCTACTGGGGAGCACTATTTGTGTAATGTCAAGACAGAAAAACAAATGTATGTTGAACCCTGACAGTACTAAAGGGTGCCAGGACTTCAATCAACAATTGATTTGAGCACCCATTTTTGTAGTGGATAGCCACATCTACCTATTTTTTTAATACCTCCAGGGATGGCAACTCCACCACTTCCCTGGGCAGCCTGTTCCAAAAATGCTTCACCACTCTTTCAGTGAAGAACTTTTTCCCACTATCTAATCTGAATGTCCCCTGGTGCAACTTGAATCCATTTCTTCTTTTCCTATCAGCAGGGAGAAGAAGCGAACACCCACCTCATTACAACCTCCTTTCAGGTAGCTGTAGAGGGCAACAAGGTCGCACCTCAACCTCCTCTTCTCCTGGGCTGAACAGCCCCAGAAAGCTACAGATGGAAGGAAAATGGAGATCAAAAGGGGCAAGGAATGAGAAAAAGCCAGAGTGAATTATGAAAAAAAACAGATGAACCTTGAATCCACATTAGTTTAAATGGGAAAAAAGGTTTATTAGCATTAACTAAATAGGCCTCCTGTGAGAAGTTCATGAACACTTCATTTTCTTATTTGTACTTTCTTTAAAGAACCTTTTTCATCCTTTTACAGCCCACACATATGACCATGACAAAATCCAGTGTGCAAGGAACCTTCAGTTTCAGGACTAACTCTGCTCTCAGTCTGGCAAAGAATTTTGATCATTAGTTTGGGGGGGTAGAGAAAATCCATCCCTTGAAGCAAAAGGCTCTTTTTACATAGTCAGGGTCAGTTGCCCCCATGCAGCTGACAAAATCTTGGGAAGGTTGGCCACCTCTCTGGTCCTGAACATGTTTGATCTTCTACATTCTTTACAAAAAACAGGGGGGTTTTGTAATTTCACAATTAAAAAAAAAAAAAAAAAAAAAAAAAAATATTTCACAGGTCTCATCCAGATATTTAATGCTGAAGGTTGTGGATTTGTGAACCTTTGTAAAAACCCAGAAGAAAATGCAGAACCTCAAACATGAAACTGTTCAGAAAATCCCTTTCATAGTGGGGGACGACTCTAAAGCAAAGACCTTTCAAAGACCTTTCTCCTTTTCTATATTAGAGCTGGCAGTTCAAGATTCAGTTGTAGAGTTGGTTTCTCTGGGTGCAGTACTCTGTCAGTCTTTCAACTACAGCACATTCCTATCCTGTGAAGCAGGCAGATAGAACCATGATTATTATTTTCTTGACTTTTCAACTATTAGTATTGTACAGGGAGAAAAGAGAAGATAGGATAATACCAGTATAACTAATATTTTTAAATTAGTCAGTTACAGGTCTAAGCTTTCTTTCTGCAAAACTGCTACTGAAATTCAAGGGCCAGTTCTTGGTATGACTTTTCACTTTCCCAGAGAGCATATCACTGGTACTTCATCAGTCTTTCTGTCAGTGTCCTCATATACTGGATGATATTCAGAGACTGAACACTCGGGCCTAAGGACATCATCCACCAGGAGAAATCCCATTTTGTAGTTTTCCTCTTATTTGACTGCTCTGCTGAGCACCTGCATCTTCTGCTGTTTGTCCTCTCCTCTGTCTCCTTAAGAACATCAGTTTTCTCCCTTCAGTAGAGCCAGTGTACAGATATTCCAAAGAAAGAAGCCAAGAGCCCTAACCGCTCTCCAAATTTCTCCATTGTACTGTTTGGCACATAAGGAAAACAACTTTTCACACAATAAATGTTTTTCATTATGATGCTCAGAAAAGATCTGAAACTGCATTTCTCATCAGGCATTACAACTTAATTTTGATGCTTCTGAAGACAGCATCATTAGCTAGCCACTACATTACTCTATTCATGTCATAATAACTATTAATACAAGGGGATCGTAAGTAAATTAATCACCTGAAAACTAACTAAATATAAAACACACAGAGAAGTATTATCATAGCTCAGCACCCTTGCTTTATGCTTGATTTGCCATTTCCAGAATATTTTTTTCCCCATTGCTATATTCACTTGCAACTGAGGAATTTTTAAAAGTTGTTCAGGTGTCCATGAGGTCTACACTGAATTCTGCAGCCAGATCAGATTGTTTCAGGTTTAGCTTTTAACTTTTCATTTGGCTTTAGGGAAAAAAATAATAAAATACATTTAAAAAAAAACCACAGTGTTTGCTTCAATTTTTAATTAATTTCACAGAATTTCCAGGAACATGTAAGCCACATAGCAAAACTTTAAATTATGAAGTCCTATTTTGGGACATTGAAGAGTATATTTTATTATTTTATCATGCAGTGGAATCTGTGTTCAATGGCATCAGAATGTAGGTTTAGCTTAAGAGGATTCTTAAGGCAAAGATTAAGGCAAAATGTCCAAGAAGTATTTGATAGCTGGAAGAAAACATTTTTTTGAATGAAGCAGTAAATATAAAATTTCACAACTTCCTTTGACAGCAGATCGAATTCACCTTTTGCGTCCTTGACCAAATCTGAAGCAACTCTATTGATCCCAACGGAATGAAACTGCTATAGAAACACTTGGGGCAGTCCTACCCCTTTTGAAATCCGTGGCAAAACTCCCACTGGCTTCAGATCCCATACGTGTAGCTAACAGGCAGAGCACTGCTCTTGGTTGGCCTACTGACCCTGGTGACTTAGCACGTGCTACGTTTCCTGTTTGCAGTCTCTGAGGTAAAGCCCTCTGTGCTGCTGAAGGTTCCTGGCCTAAGGTATCATTTTCTTTGTTTACTGTCTGGCTGCATAGATGTCTGGCACAGATTTCAAAGTACAGTAGCTATAAAATCTGCTCGGTGCATATGTGCACAAACCCTGTAGTGGATTGCATCACACACCCTACATCCAAAGCTAAAATCACGTAGCTAGTGCTCTCTGCGTTACTCATAGTTTGCATGATGCAGGTAATAAAATGAAGCCATATCAGTATCTTGGCTTTGTAGCTTAACATCATTGACTAAAGTGGATTTATTCCACAATGCCATCAAGTAAATGAGTTCAGGATATTTTTCTTTATGTGTGCAAGAAAGAAACATAAGAAATACTCTGAGGGATCAGCACGGTTCACCTAATCCAGTTTCCATCTGTGCCAACATTCACAGCACACAAGAAATTCTATATTGTACAGTTACTCTATTTCCTCCAGTTTTGTAGGATTTGGCACAGTCAAGTGCTCCAAACAAACTCAAAAGCACATTAAAAGTACCAACTTAGTCTCAGCAAAACAAGAGTCTCAGAGCAATAAAAAAAACTGCTCTATAAACTCCCAGGGAGGTTACTTACTGTATTGGCTAGACTGGATTGTACTGAATTGGCCCAAGTCAAGCATTTAAGAAATATTTAGTTTATGTAACCTAGTGATAGAGAATCACAGTTAAACTGCCCAAGTGAACCAAAGCAGTGATGGGAAAACGGTGAGTTGGATTCCAGCTCACCTTTTGTTTTCCTTCTCTGTCCAGCTTCAGTGGAACATTACAATAACCCCTGCCACCACATACAGAGGTTGTCCCTTTTTGAGGTTTTATTTCTAAAGGGCTGTGCAGCCATGGCACAGCAGCAGTACTGCCAAATGGAGGCACAGTGAACCCTGACTTGTAAGACACCCTGAGGACTGGTGTCCCTTCCCAGGCCTTGAATTTCCCACAGGTCATAGATGTTGGCAATTTAAACACAGTGAAAGGTAGGCTTGGGCTTGTTTATTCCAGACTAAATAGGATAAACAGAAAAATACCAAGGTCCTGGGAGAAATAAGCAATTCCTGCTTCACTCTGGACAGGAGGTGCTGCTCAAACAGGAAAAATCTGACCATGAAGCCTGAAATCTGGCTTTTATCCACTCCTAGTAGAATCAAAAGCATTATACAGCCTAAATAGCAGAATAGATTCCTTAAAAGTCAATTAATATCAACATCCTTGATCTTAAAGTATTACCTCATCACAGACTGCTATTACTGCCATTCAAGGACAGGTAAAAATCTGGTGTAACTTTCCATAATCTCTACTACATATCTGAAGTTTGACAGCATGGATTTCTGCAAATAGGAGGGCTAATTGTGCTCATTTTCCCAAGCTCTTTTGATCAGCTGGTTCTAGAGAGGATTTCTAAAGCTTGCAGTCCAATTCTGGCTCCAAAATGTAGCTTGCCCTTGCTGTTTGGCAAGAAACAGCAAAATTGTGTTAAAAGTTTCTTTCAAGAATACATGTTAGCCATGGCCAAATGACAGTTGTAATGACCCTGATGCATTTCTCCCCTTAGGGCTTTTTTTGTTTAGAACCCAGTTGCCTCCCAAGCAGAAAGAAATCATTCTTTGCCATGAACTTTCCTGTCACCCATGAACTTTCCCGTCACCCCGAGTTTTCTCCACTGCCACCAGCACCATACCTCAAGAGAGTAAAGGAAGAAGCCACTACCTACCAAATGAAGAGCTAGTCCCACCTGGGATTATAGACAGCAGAGCATGCATTAAGGGTTTGAACCAGAGCCTGTTGAAATCTACAGCTTTTCGTTGATTTCCACAGGCTTTTGGTCAGGTCCTGACTGACTATTTTTAAGTATTCACTCCTTTTTCCCCTTGTTTATTTAAAGAATCATTTCTCTGAAATCCAGGCAGGAAGACTCAAAAATGTTTGGTATTGTATCAGGGTAATGGCTTAATCATAAGTTAAATTAAGAAGTGCCACTGTCTCCAGCCAAAAAAAAGAGGCTGACTCTGACACAGCACCTGTGCACTTCTCTGGCTCAGCACTGACCTTGGTTTACAGGAACATGTGCCTGAAAACTGCACCCAAGAGGAAACTCATCACAACATGAGCAAGCACAGCAGAATGATAAACACCCGCACTGCACAAGTAAGTTGCCAAACCCTCACAGCAGCCAGACCTCTAACTGCATCTCAAAGGAAATATGTATGTACCAAAAGAATGTATGTATGTAGGCATAAGAATGCATGTATGTGTTTACACACACTCTCTTGCTCCACTTTGAGCATAGAGAACCGTGGTTCATTTTGCAATAAAACACATGCATAAAAGTGTCTTTCTGATCCATTATAACAGGGACAACTAAGATTATCAGGTTTCCTATATGCAGTCACAACAGTAGTTTAATAATCCTGAGCCATTCACATACATCTTTCCCCTTAACAAGATAACTGATGTGTTTAGCTTTGAGTAGTTTGGATTTCCTTTTAATAATTTATGACATGCTCTCACAAGATCATCAAAGCTGTGAGAAAACCAGAAAAAACACATTCAGTAAGAAAGTAGGCTAACTGTGTTTTCTCTTAACTAATGGAAGAAACAATGGGTTTAAAATGTTACATGGATGACTTTCTTGCCCATCTGGTCTTACGCAAGACTCCTGCTGTGGAGGTCTGAGATTGGCAGGCATCTTCAAAGATCTTCAATGAGCCAAAAGAGTCTTTGTGGGCTCAGGTATGTTCACAGGCACAGGTACTTGCACTAGGAGAACACAATGCGTTGATGCAGAAATTACTTAAGTACAAAAAGTGTTAATGCTCCTTGTGTGAGCCTTTATGCAGAAGGGTTTGAAATGGAGAAATGACCTGTTATGCCAGTGAAGACAGAAAAAAATGCTTGCTTCCTTACATCAGCTTTCATCTAAAATGTTTGCTATCTACTGCCATCTCTAGACATCCACAGACCAATGTCTGTGACATGCAACTCATGGGAGCAATAAATGGAGTTGAAGGTGCTCAGTTTCTCAGCTTTTAACAACACAAGCAAGCTGGCAAAAAAAGTACTTTTTTCTGTGGCTGCATGTCAATCAAAGGAGATACATATCACCTGTGTATGAAAGAGACAAGGAAAGGAGCTGCTTCACTGGTGATATACAGGCTTTAAGGATAGGTGTACTTGCAATATGCCTCTAAAAATGTCTGATAAAACTCCTTCAGCTTTGAGGGCCAAATCTGACACCTCTTAGGTGGCTTTCACACTGCAAGCTGTCAGCTCTGCTTAAGATGTGAGAAACCCTTGGTGTGGATAGAAAAAGCTGTGGATCAGCTCAAGCAGCAGATCCTGCAGTGTGCTGAACTGCTACAGTTCCTTCACAATCACTGGTGGGATGCATCCTCCCTGCTCTTACCCGCATGTGTGCAGTGCAGCATTTAGTCATGTAAACAAGGCAAGAACCAGCGGTGAGGATGCATGGTTTTGTTTGTGTTTCAGAGACTGTCTGTGCCTGCAGACTTGCCAAAGCCAGATGCTGTAACTCTGCATAGTGTTACCCTGCGAGATGGGCCAGAATCTTCCAGATGCTGGGTGTGGTGGGTGCGAGGCCGCTTCATTAGCTGTTTGAAGCTGCGTGGGTAGCTTCTATTGTGGTCTAGCAGCCATGCAGGACGCACCCAAAGAAGCTGGGCAAACCTCGTACAGGAATTAGCCATGCTAAATTCCAAGCTTCCGCAGCTGGATTGCTACCCCCACCCCAGTAAGCCAGCTGAAAGCCAGGTACATATCTCTCCAGTGAGAGGAGACAGATGAAGCAGACAAGAGGCCCTTCTTTCTGCAACCTACAGCACAGAACACCATCCTGATGCTGCAGAACAAGGTACAAAATGGTTCCCTTGAGATAAAGGTGAGTTTAGTGAGGAATCAGGAGGGACATCTCCTCAACAGTGTCCCCCCCACTTGGTGGGAAAACACCAAGCTTCCATGGTTTCAACCACTAAGATACAAGTCTTGGAAGCCGTGACCTTAAAAAGTAAGAGGGGTACAGAAAACATGGAAATCCCACTAATTTCAAGCATTTCCAGACTCTCCAATCACCTACCAACTGAGAGCTGGGAAGGCCTGCAATGGATTTCCAGGCAGCCCACAGAGCAGAGCTGCCAAAACACCACCAGTCCCACATAGCCCCAAAACTGCTCTATGGAGCCGATAGTCACCTGTTAAATGCCATTCTCAGTGACAAGCTACAAGAACCAGCAAGCACATTTATTTCAGAAATAGTGTTTGTTGTTTCCAGAATGAAATTATCTCAAAATTTCTAGTTGGCAGAATTTATTTTTTTTTCCAAAATCAATTTGGACCAAAGCACCACATCCAAATATTAAATTAAACAAGATTTCCCATGAGCCAGAAATTCTGTTCTTCTACCAGCTTAGATTGGTAAAAAGTGGAAGGGAGAAAGGAGGGAGGAATATTGTTAACCAGCATAAAACTTCTGGAGACCTTTATATTGCCAGATTTGTTTTCATGTAATCAGAGATGTTGATACCAGAAAGAACAACTGCAATTTCTTACCTAAACCTTTATATGAGCTCTGATCAAATTACCAAGGCTAACAAGTTACCACATCAGCTGAACCAAGCAGTCTTCATACATCCTTAGCCCTTAATTAGTGCAAGAAACTGTGGTTTAACTTAATCATTTTTGTTACAGGCTAAACCAAGTCTCATACCTTAAATATGCCACAGCCAAAATGCATACACACTTACCAGATTTCACCTATAGAATCACAGAATATCTCAAGTTGGAAAGGACCTGACACATAGTACCTCATTAATCTTCATCAGTTTCAATATATATGTTAAGAGGCAGTAATTGACTTGCAGCACCATTACTTTGCTGCCCTACTGTGGTGCTGTTAGGAGCACCACATGAGACCAAGGGTCACAACTCTCTTACACAACAAGCAGGAGCAACAGCTGTTACTCTATCAGTTACTAATTAACTGAACTAATTAACTAATAATTAATTAACTAAAATTTACCCTAAACTAAAACTGTTTCAGACCAAGCTTATGCTTGAGTCATGAAAAACCTTTCCCAGCCACAAAATGTGACCCAGATCCCTCCTCTGAGCATATCACTCTTTTTAACATAAGGATGTGCTGCTGTGCCAAGCTTTGAGATTCAGAAGGGAACCATATTAACTAAAAAAAAGTAATGCAGGAAATCTGTGGTATAGCAATGTCTCAAATACAACAGACCCCTACATCTTTCCCAACACTGGACACTTTTAAGACTCATCTTGACAAGGTGCTTGGCCATCTCATCTGAACTGTGTTCCTGCCTAGGAAAGTTGGACTAGATGATCCTTGGGATCCCTTCCAACCTGACATTCTATGATTCTATAAACCCTTTTACACACCTGCACCTTCTCAGTGATCTGTCCTTTGAGACTACATTCTGTCTCAGTTTCCCAAGCTAGCTGGAAGGATTATTAGTTAACAGTCATGGAGAATTATGAAGTTGCTCCCATTGTTATCAGCTGGAGCTTTGAAACTAATTTTATCAGAAATCAGCTCAATTAACAAAAATCTAAAGATACCATAATGTTTCTCTTGTAATGCAAACAGAACAATAGGTTAATTAATAATTAGTCATTAGAGGGACTATACATACATGTATATATGTAATAATAGCAATCTACATGTTTGCAATGTGTTGTTGAAACAACAGAATAAATTTTACTTCTGTAGCCATGGAAAACCTACAGATCCATGGAACATCCTGCATCTAACTTCTGCCTTGTTTACTTTCTGAAGGTCCCACTAACTTATCTCTTCATCCATAATAACGCAAGAGTGACCCAAATTTCAAACTGCTACCATTTAAAATTAACAAATAGCCTATATCTGTGGAAATCTATTATTTTACCCTAAAGAAAGACTGGAGGGAAAAGGTACACATTTCAACACTGAGGTCAATATACAGGAGCACCAACTGACCCTCCTACAGGACTGTCAAACTTAAGGACCAAATATCCCATGATCTGCCATGGTTAAGAACATGGTCTCATTCCAGCATTTGCTGCAGTTCTGGCAAGTCGTGAGACAGCAAACTTTAAATCTGTAACATGACTGACGGAAGTGTTGTTTTGAAAGGTTGAAAATGTGTTAGCACTAAATATCTAGTCACTCAGAGATTGCAATATGTATGGGATCAATTTTTACCACATTTCATCAGTCTTTTACACTGTAAAAACCAGTGGGGTTACTCTGGCATAAACCCAGTGCAATGGAATGGAGACTCATGCCTGTGGTCACTAACATGACCTAGTTGTCTATACAGAAAGATATGGGGAAAAAAGGCTAAGAAAGGGTGTGAAAGCCCAAACACATTCTAAAATTATTTCCCAGTGTGACAGTAAGTCAAATCAACATTGTTTTTTGATAAACACTTTGTTAGCATTTGTTGAAGAGTCTCATTTTTCTCATCATTGCGACTAGAGAATTTATTTCCAAACCAATTATAGAAAGTTGCACCACCTTGCCACCAAATTGTGGCTGTGCCTGCAGCCAGCAAAACTGGGTACAAAGAGGTCATGTGCCACCTTAAGTCCTGTCTCCATTTCAATTCTCTCTCAGACAATTTCTTACTGAATCCAAGAGCATCTTTTGAGTTTTACCCATGGTTTATATTATTGTAACAATTACACATTATATATTGTAATAATTACACACAGTAAATGTCAGAGAAGATTCATGGAGGCCATGAGAAGATAGGCCAAGAAGTAGAGAAGAAATTTCTGAGCTATGAGACACAACTGAAGAATTGCAGTCTGGATTAAAAATGGCTCAGCAATTGAAAATGAAGGCCATACAGTTGAAGACTTCACTGAGTAAATTCGTTTCTATCAAACATGGGAAGGTCCATACTGCTGTGTGCTCCTCTGGGTTTGTTTTTCTCAGTTTAAAATCAGATCTGCCTTTGAGCTCCTTCTGCCAAACTCTTGACAAGTTTCATTTTGAAAACTGACAACGACAAGGAAGCTTTTAACTGTTTTTATATTAATCTACTTCAAACTCATTTTTATCTAGCTAGAAGCAGGGTTTAATCAATTACAGGTTCCTTCTCAAAAGCAGGCTTCAGCTCAACTTAACCACAGTTTACACTGTGGCCTACATTACTAAATTCCAATGGCATTTAACTTTTCAAGGTCTTTCTTTAGAGTGGTAATACTGAGATTTACAGGATACACAGACAAGGGTTTAGGAAATGCCAGCTGGTTACTCCTGAAAGGATTCACAGATGGACCCCACCACCACTAATGGAAAACTGAAGAATGCACTTAGCCAGAATGATGTCAGATGCTAGGATTCCTCACTACCCATCAGATACACATGCACGCACAAACACACAAAAAAAAACCTCTTTCATGCTTACTGGGAAGCTCCTGGAAGAGCCCCCTTTTACATTCCCTGCAAACCCCCAGATTCCCTTGGATTTCACTGAAAATTTTGTGTTGCACAAGCATAATTCCCTCTCCAACTGGTAACTTCTGCCAGAGCCACAAAAGGCATGACTCTCCTACAACTGTTAGTCAGAAGATTTAGTCTCTCTGAGCTCAAATTGTCAAACTATCCTCTAACTCTGGCAGTCCCAGGTTCAATTCCTGGTAATGATTAGAACAACAGTTACTCCATGGAGGACACAGAATCCATCTCCAAGTACTTCAAAAATTCTTAATATAGAAGAACACCTTCAGTTTTATTTTAGTAGGCATACACATATACCCATATACTATCTCAAGATATGATTGGGGAGAAAAAAGTGTTAATAATTGATTTGTAACAGGCAATGCAGCTTAATAATAAAGGGTTACATAACACAAAATGGCACATAATATTAGAAATCATTAGTTGCAATAAAAAACAGATGTCTCTGTGTCTATAGCCACCCTACAAAATTCTACTTGTCTCTTACCACTGGGATTTTTTTTTTACATATACACTTACATGTTAAAACTTGCAATTTCTATGGCAAAGGCCAGCCAAGGAGCTTTTATGTCTGAGCTTATGAGGTTTGATAATAATTTTCTAAAGTTGCCTAGGATAAAACACCAGAACTGCAAGCAGCTGACTCAAAGAATCATGTAATATTATCTGTGTGTGTATTTACAGCTTGTGCTTAAGAAGGAAATCACATTCAGTGACAGAATGACATCTTTTAAAGGCTTTAAGCAAAAACACAAAAAATCAGAGTAAAATTAAAGCTTTCAAGCAGGAAGATACACAGCAATAATTGCATAACAACCTCCCTGCAAGGCTTTCTCTCTGCCACCCTTAAAATGCATGCTGGAAAAAATACAGCAGGTTGCTCCTAAACATGATTGGGTTAGTAGGAAACAAATGTTGGCAGAAAAAAAATGGAGTGGCTATTTCCTTGCACCAAAACAGCACTAATTGCTACCTTTTCTCTAAATTTAGAGTTTGTCTTGTATTCTGTTACTACAAAAATCTAAATTATACTTCAAGTTCTAATATTAACCAAATGCATCTTATTTTCTACATTGACTTGAGGAAGCTCAGTGTATGAGCACATATTCTTATCTACACTGTAGCCTAGCAGAGAAACTGCTTAAATTACTAAGATCTTAATTTGAAATTTCCATGCAGTAAGTAGGAGATGCTTACCCATATTTGTATGTTTGTTAGCTCAGGACCCAGAAGAGCCCAGGCAGGTTCCTCTCTCCTCATGCACATTGAGGTCTTTTCAAATCCTCTCATCCACCTAGGGAAATCCTGCTCTCAGATAAATAAAATGCTTAAAATAATCTGAAGTGCACAACCTGTGCAACCCCTATCCTGTGAACGTATTTGAAACCAAAGGGCACTAAAAGTCTTCAAAACACTGTAAGAAAGCAGAAAATTTTATTCCCTTTGGCAAAAATGAAGGCAGCTTCATGTGTTGACTTGGACTCAGACTATCAATTGCTTTTTCCTATTTCTACAAGACACATTCAAAGTTGTATTAAGGGCCCAATATCATGTTGTAGGTCTATGAACACTCATTCATTCCTGTGGTGACAGTCTTCTGCAGACAGATAAATTAACAAATTTCAGCATGTAAACTGGTTACAGTCCTTGTTGTTGGGAGCAGTAAAAGTCTACAAATTTACTTTTTTAATCAAGCTGAAAATGATAATCTAAAGCAATAGGATGATGACTTCTGTCTGCATAGAGAAGAAAGGGTAAGCTGTTGCAGAAAAAATAACATTTACTGATGATACACAAATTTTAAGAGAGACAAGTGTGAACAAACAAAAGCTGTTTCATCAAATTCTGTAATACAGATATGCAAAGGAAAAGCCAATATGCCTTACTTTAATAAAATGTAGATAATGACAGGTAGTTAACTCTTTCGAAATCAGTGATGCTGAAAACCCTGAAAGTGGATTTCCTCATTTCTCTGCACAGTACATTCTGTTTGGCCTATCATGGGAAAATCTCTTTTGTTTTAGTCAACTTCAAAGTTTATTTTGGTGCAAAGTTCCCCTCAGATACAGTGATGTGACTACCTGACCTAAGCCCCAGTGTAGTAACAAACACACAGGCTACTTTTCCTCCTACAGCGTCTTTTGCAATGTGTGCTGTTCATGTGCCAAAAGCTCTTTCACTGATAGACTATTTATTGGGAAATTAGGTAAACTGGTCAACTATGTGTACTGATTAAAGGTAAAAACACTGATTAAAGCCACCTAGAACAGACAAGCGGGGATTTATAGCAAGAGAGAACAAGCTTGATGGAGGGAAGGGCAGTGAAAAAAAGATAAAAAAGGACTCTAAATTAGGCCGATTTGATTTAATGAGTTTATGTATACACCATGTATTTACAAGGCACCATGATAATCGTTGGATCCATCAAGAAACAGTACCCACGTGTGAGCAGAGGCCCAACAGTCCAGAAGTTTTGAACAGGGCTTTGCTGAGCAAACTGTCCAGGAAAGGCAGGAATTTGTTATGCAGAGATGAGGCACTTACAAAGTGAGATGACAGCTGAGCATGGGTTTGTGGAGTCTAGCAAGGCTCACACAGGGCAGCTGTGTGCCTGCATCCCTTTGCAGACCTATCTGCTAGAATTTTACACAAGTTTACACAGGCCATCTGTGTAACAGCCCAAGTGACAGCCCACCACACCAGCGTCTGAAAAGCAATGCCATCTCACCCTTCTGACCACCCACTGCCACAGCTCTTTCCACTATAAGCCACTGATTCGGAAACAAATATCTGTGCAGAGCCATTTCTCATGGAAAGCAGAATTTAACATCCTGGGCACCAAGCTGTAAGGGAGTGGGGGTCTGAGAGGCAGATACCCTGGCAGAAGCAAATCTGGTACTGGCTGGAGAGATGCTGCCTGAAGTGTATTTTGCAAAGCCTACATTTTATTGCACAGTTCCTTAGCTACTCCACACTGTGCTTCTGTACACTGCACTATATAATCTCCCTGCGCAGTAGGTGGGCTGGCTATTTTTAAAGTGCTTTGGATGAGTTTAGGCTGATCATTATGCCTCTTTGATTTTCCTCCTTTTTGCAAAAGAGACCGAATTTTGACTCAGAAATACATATATTTGGCAAAAGAAAACAAAGTCAGACTTTATATAAAATTTACACTAAACATAAAATTAAGTCTAAGTAAAAGGCAAATCATTTTGATAACTGGTTAATAAGTTAATAAAGATACAATTCACCAACCTACTGGAGTTGAACATTACAGTGATTTATAATTCTCTGGAATATTTTTTACTGGTGTATTTATAACTGGTAACACCACATGGTCTTCACATGTCTAGCAATCTCTGCAGGAGCTGTTTATTATTTAGGAAAAGCACATTAATGAAATCTTAGCATAAAGTGAGTGACCAGACAATATATTATAAGATAATATGGTTTATAATCCATACATAAACTATTTACCAGACCATTCTTAAAATAACTGTTAACATATTAAGACAGCAGCAGTGATTCATCTATGATAAAAAAACAATAAATTAAAGGCTTGATATAGAAAACTCATCTATTGCTGTCAAAAGTGGAATCTAGTGAGCTCCAAAGCACTAATAAATACATGCTCCTGAATCCATTCTCAGGTTAAAGATTTTGAAGCTCAGCCACAAAAAGTGTTTGGATAATAAAGTGCCTCATTAATTCTTCCTGTCAGAGACAATAGGAGGATGTTGTATGCATTATCTGTGTCTTTTGCCGTGTAGCTGGCAGCAATGCTACTCTCCTCTAGGCTCTGCCTGAGTAGTTAAAACCTCACCACTCCTCCCTAAGGCAGGCACTCTGTATTCATATGGCACTGACAGCTGCTGCAAGAGAAGGGTTATGAACTCTTGCACTCCCACAACACAATTTCAAAGAGACTTTTAGTGCCAAGAGACTCACACAAAAGCTTGTTTACAGAATAGGAAGATGAATAGGGAAATAATGCAGTTGCTCCTGTGTCAAAATTTAACTAAATTCTTCATATAACCCCAAGGTCCTCCAATTTACATCCAAATATAGACTTAGACACATAGGAATAAGGCAATTCTAATACAAAGAGAACTTCTAGAAGAGCATTGTTTGAGCTTTATTGACTAGTTAGAAAGACAAACTGAATAGCCAATTTATCCTGGAAAGCATCAGGCCCTTTTTCTCAACTGACTGCTCTGCAACACATCTATACTGAATACACCCTCTGGGTCTGAACTCTTGGCTTGACCCAATAGAACTACCATTCCTGTGTACAGATTTGGATGCTTACCTTCCTCCTTATCCCTCCCTCTCTTCTTTTGAAACCAAACACTAGCTACATTAACACTTTTCTCTAGTTTCATCTAGATGGCTTAACTTCAAACCAGAACAGAGCAGAGGAGACTTGATTGCACAGCAACTCCCAACCTTTAACCATACAGCAACAATTAACAGAAACTTCAGTCACCACCTCTTTGCACTGAACAGAGATCCCTGAACAAACACACTCTTGCACACGAGCCCCACGATCCCTGGGAGGCTGCAGAATCATCAGTAGGAAAACCCACAGTCCAGAGTCTGACATGATCTGTGCGGACTGGCAGTAAATTCCAGCACAAACCCAACTGAATTTTTTTTTTAAAGTGCAGCTAAAGACAAACCTTCTGTTTTGTTTCCAGATCAGATAATGAGTTGTTTGTGATTTTAGACACTTTTGGGTTTTTGTTCTTCATCTCTGTCTGAGACCATCTTTGTCTGACCTGCATGTACTCCCAAAAGCTATATCTGGACCAGGACTGCTTCTCACTGTGAACTCTACATCAGCAATTCAGTGCATCAGAACACTTCTTTTAACTTGAAATGATCTCTTGTACTTGAGAGTCCTACAGCATGTACTTGAGAGGATCACTGGTACACAGAAAGAAGTTTTTCTCCTGGTAGAATGAAGGGTGATGTGGTAGGGTACCATCTAAGGTATCCCACTTGCCTTGGGGCATGTCCAGCACTACTTCTCCTTTACACACACATAAGGCACCCTTCAGACCTGAAGCCACCAAAAACTTTGCTGCTGGTAAAGGTACAATACTGACCCACAGTCCTAGAACCACAAAGGATTGTGCCCTAATCTTTCTGGTTTTGCAACACAAATACACTCTGTTTTTATACAGCACTTGGAGCACTTTGATGTAATTCTGTATCATTTTGCAAAGTTATAAAGTCCTTCAGGACTGCAGAATATCTCTGGAGAAAAAGAGCAGGAATGGGAGGTAGAGAATAGCAAAAATGCTAGCAGTAGCCTGTGAACTTAATGAACCTATTACAGAAACACCAGATGCAAAATGCAATATAGAGCTAAATTCCAGCACCCATTACTCACCCTGCTTTTGCAACATGAGTAAGTCATGCACGGAATCAGATACTGCACTGCATGAGACATCCAGTATAACCTGGACCACACTGCATGAGGGATTTTCTGTCCCAAAACAAAAGAAGAAAAATATGAGTGCAAAATAAAGTAGAAAAAGATGAAAATGTGAAAGTTCTTGGACAACATGTTATCAGAAGGAAAAAGTATGAGTTGCTATTACATTTATACCCTCTGAACTTTTGAGTAGCTACACAGACCATGTTCCTGTCAGGCATCTCAGGCATCTGCCTAGGGGTAGATGATATTGCTGGACATAAAGTACATTCTAGGGGGAAGGGGTCAGATTTTTTTTGTTGTCTTTAAACTTACTGAAAGTTCTTCCCAACTTTGTTCTAGCACCAGCTTAGTTTTTGCCAAGACTGTATGCATATGCTACCCAGTGTGTGGGATAGACAGACTTTAGAAATAAGGAAGAAACAAATGAGGTAGCTGCTTCTTGCTTTTTCATTCTCTCCTTAGTTTTTCAGTCTTTCACTGTGCACATAGATTGCAAACTGCATTCCCACTGAGAAATGCAGGAGATGTTAAATAAGGGGTAGTTCAATCAAACTGCTGTCTCTGAACACTTCTTTGTGCATGGTCAGTGTTGCAGTCTTTTCCTGTCCTGCACCATCACCAGTCACTTCACTGCAAGCCTCACATTTCCTGTCTTCCTTCTCTGCTCTCCAAACACCCTCTCCTTTCCCTTTTCCTCTTTCACTCGCTTCTTTTACTCCTATATTCACAAGGACACACCTTTGTATTATAATACTTGATCTCTCAATAATAAAGCTGACATTCTGGATCAAAGTTAAAAAGCTAAGTAACTGTGACTAATTATAAAGGAGGTAGGACTTCGAGGACAATTCACCAAGGAAGAAAATATGTCTGCACTGGAGAGCAGTCATTTTTTTGAAGCAGTCATTGTTTGGTTGCACTAAAAAAGCTGTGGTCAACAGCTCAATGTCCAAGTGGAGACCAGTGAAGAGGCTGGTACTGGGACCAGCACTGTTTAGCATCTTTGTCAGAGGCACAGACAGTGGAAATCAATACACCCACAGCAAGTTTGCCAACGACACCGAGCTGTGTGGTGTGTTCAGCATGCTGGGGGGAAGGGATGCCATCCAGAGGAACTTGACAGGCTTGAGAGATGGGCCCATGCCAACCACATGAAGTTCAACAAAGCCAAATGCAGGGTCCTGCACGTGGGTTAGGGCAATCCAAAGCACAAATAGAGGCTGGGCAGAAAATGGATTGAGAGCAGCCCCAAGAAGAACTTGGGGTACTGGCTGATGAGAAGCTCAACATGTGCTGCCAATGTGTGCTTGCAGCCCAGAAAGCCAATTATATCCTGGGTTGCATCAAAGGAAACATGATCAGCAGGTCAAAGGAGGTGGTCCTCTTCCTCTACTTCACACATGTGAGACCCCACCTGGAGTACTGTGGCCAGTTCTGGAGTCACCAGTATAATAAGGAGATGGACTGTTGGAGTGAGTCCAGAGGAGGGCCATGAAGATGATCAGAAAACTGGAACACCTCTCCTATGAGGACGGGCTGAGAGAGTTGGGGTTGTTCAGTCTGGAGAAGAGAAGGCTCCAGGGAGATCTTATAGAAGCCTTCCAGTACCTGAAGGGTGCCTAAATGAAAGCTGGAGAGGGACTTTTTTACTTTTTGTAAGGGCATGTAGCAATAGGATGAAGAGTAATGGTTTTAAGCTGAAAGAGAGTAGATCTAGGTTAGACATTAGGAAGAAATTCTTTGCTGCGTGGGTGCTGAGACACTGGAACAGGTTGCTCATGGAAGTTGTGGCTGCCCCATCCCTGGAAGTGTTCAAGGCCGGATTAGATGGGGCTTCGAGCAATCTGCTCCACTGGGAGGTGTCTCAGCCCATAAAAGAGTGGTTGAAACTAGATAATTTTTAATCCTAAATGATTCTGTGATCTCTAACATGATAAGGTCCTAAAATTTCCATTGACTAGTGGTTGGAAGATTTCCTATGTGGCAGCCAGCATCCAGACTGACATACTGGACAACCATACATTAATTTCCTCAAGGAATTTTTCAGTGCCTTCTCATTTTTGTGTTTGTGAGTAGCACTAGTTAATTGTTGTTTGAGTCTTCTTACAGAACTAATATGCAATGCTTCCACTAGCATCCTGCATGACTGCTGATGTACTGCATCTGGTCCATACAGCTCTGAAGTTTTGTTTCCCATTCAGTCAGTAATCACGGGCTGGTATTATCTTCCACAATAAACCAAAAAACACTGTCATTATATTCCTTATTTTCTAGCTTTAAACAAGCATTTAAGGACCATCCACATTTCTCAAATTACTTTTTCCTATTTGTCATTTTGTAGTGCCAGTGCAAATTAACTTGTACATTTTTGGACATAAGCTTGATGGCACATGCCAGCCCCTGATTTTCCAAAGCCAGAGTACACACATTTACAAATTAATGTAATACTTAAAATAATGCTTTGTTAAATGGCAAGCCTACAAAGAGAATTACTATGCTTCTACCATGGAAGAGCAGATGAACAAGGTTATCAATAGTAGTTTTATTCAAGAGTCACTGGACAACATGTGATATATTTTTAAGAAGAGAGCTTGTATATAACTCAGGAAATATGGTTTTCAACAAATGTCGACAAATTTTAATAAAGTACCTTAGGGTCCTTTCAGGTTTTGTTGATAATTTCTCAAGAATGTGTGTAGTTTCTGCAGCTGCACATCACAGGATTTCCAGAACGGGTTGACTCAGACACACCCAAGTATTCTTGTGGGGTTCTGTTAGTTACAAGGCACTCTATTAAAATGCACAGTTATGATTTGGCTATACTCTGCTTTAACTGTCTTCACATACTTCTACATATCTTGGTCTTGATACTGCTGGGCTTCCTAGCAACATGAAGAACTTAATGTGTTGATCCTTCAAAGAATTCATGATCCCAACAAAAACAGTCCCATTGATCTCAGCGAATTTTGGATCAGGTTAAACACTCAGAACAAAATCAAGAGCAACAGCAAAATCTAAACTTGAACTAGAGGGATAATAGGGTCTGTCTCTATTTTTGTAATTTTCTACAGCAATAGTACATTCACAGTCTGTGAAATTCTGACCTCAATAACATTATTGACTAACCTTCTACAGAAGGTTTCACTGATATATGAGCCTTGCAAGTGAGTTCACTTATGCTGTTATTTCTAATTTTAGAGTGAGCTGCCTAGGAAAATTGTGACAATGCCTATTCCTTAAAAATAATTATCAAAATAAATGTGTGAGGGATGGAGAATACTAAATTTATAAATTCAAAAACTTAAACAGTCAATGTCAATTTTTCATATATCTGATGCAATTTTCTAAATGGTTGCAGCATAACTCTAAATTACTAACAGGGCATTTGTCTTTTTCATTTCTTTTCTTTCTTTTTCTTTTAAATTTGCAGCTGCAAATCAATTCAAACTCATTCAGTGATTACCCAGGAGAAAACTTCTATTCTGTAAAGTGAACATTGTGCTTTCAGGACCTCTCTGAAAACTTTTAACAATGTTCCACCCTTGGGCCTTTCCATCCTCCAATCCCTAGCTTGAAAGCTTGCATTCTCACTAGCCATCCCTTTTTAAATATGCTTTTGTCAAACTGCACTGAAGTGAAAAATGTTCATGAAGAACTCAGTTTTATTATTTTAAACAGCAAAGGTTTGATGATCCTAGCATCTTATAGATTTTTTTTTTTTTAATTTTAGCCAAAAACAGCAATAAAATAGACCAGTTCCCAGCTTCCTGTGTTACAGCCAACAAAGTGATCACATTATTACTGGATAACATCACCTCTTTGGAATCAGGCTGCTAACTGAGGTCTTATTATAGTAGTGAATTCACACCGCCGCAGCTAGCAATGTCAGCATTTCTATTATAACAATCTCTTCCTCCTACTACTCTCTTTTCTCAAAGGACTGAAATTTGGACTTAAAAATGAACTTAAGGTTGAAGCACTGACAGTATAATCCCTGTCCATAAATCCATGGCTTATCATTTTAGCACATTCCTGACAAGTAGCTTTGGAGTATTTTTAAGGGCCTAGTCAAGTGTTCTTCCTACATCCAAAACCTAAGCATGTCTCCAGGGAACATAGCACTCATTCCCATTACCTTTGTGGGTTGAGTTTCCTAATAAATGAGCTGTTAATAATCTTTCAGTTTTGGGAAGCCACTGCTTTTAAAACTGTGCATCCAACCAATAGGATGGACAGGAAGATATATGTGGACACAGCTTCATTTCAAAAATCTGTTTCAGAGAAAGGATGCTATGCACAAAACATGTTTCTATAAAGCACTGCTGGTGCTGAACTTCGCAGTGTAAAGGATCTGAAAAATCTCCACCTGGGACCTCTGAGTAGAAGCACGAGACCTGTCACACACTTGCCATGAAGACATCTGCCATACGTTCTAGCTGGGACGTGCTACGAGGACTCCATGGAAACCACAGGCAGCTAAAACCCTGCAACTTGTTTGCTAAACAGGGCAGACCATCGGTCGTACATCACCCCGATGCTCCCTATCACTCCGACTCCGGCTTCCTTTCCAGGTCTCAGCCCCCCTCTACGTTCCCCACCCCGCCCTTCACCTGCCTCTAATTTGTGTTCGCCTCAGCCCGGAGGGATGCAGGACGCCCGCCGGGACACACTGCCCCGCTGGGGGGCCACGGACACAGGTCGGCCCCAGCCCACCCGCCCAAACCAGCCCTTGGGGCCCGAACGCAGCCTCTCCGGCCGCAGGCCCCGGGGCCAGGACACGAGGGACGGCCACCCCCTCCCGGACCCGACGGTCACTTACGCTGGGGGCGGGCGCCGCCGGGAGTGCTGCCGGCCGCGGGGGCCGGACCCCGGCCCCCTCCGACGGAGGTGCCGGAGAGGCAAGGAAGGGGCTGGGGGGGGGCGGCCTCCCTTTCGGTGTCGGAAGTGTGCATATTTTCCGGGGAAAAGGGCGTTTATTCCACTTTTCAGGAGCAGAGGGGACGGGCGAGTGATGGGGGGGAGGAATGTGTGCGAGGGGCGGCGGTGCCCGGGGAAGGGGGAGAGCTCCCCGCTTGAGCGGCGGATCCTCTCCCCGGCGGCTGCCTCGGCCCGCCGTGAGTCACCCCCGGCCGCGGCAGCCTCAGCCCCGCCGCGGCGTTGGCAGCCTGACGAGCCGCGCCGCCGAGCCGCCTGTGTCCTCGGATGAACTCGTCCGGGCTGCCAGCGCCAGCCGAGTGCGCGCAAGGCGAGAGCCGGGGCTGTGCCGGCGCAGCGGCGTGCGACAGCCCTTCGGCGGGGGATGGCGGAGCCGGGGCGGGGGTGGGAACGGGGGGGAGGGGGAGCCCCTCGGCGGCCTGGCCGGAAAGGTAAGAGTGGGACAGGGAAGGTGCATCGGGGGCACGGTCACGAATAGGGCAGGAGGCAGAGGGGAGGAGAGGGGGAAGCGCTGCCCCCCCGGCCGCCCGACCCCGAGGAGGCGGCTGAGTCTGCCCGGAGCGCGGGGAGGGGTCGGCGCGGCCGGGCCCACCGCCCCGGGGGCGAGGCGGGAGTGGAAGCGAGATCCTCTCCGCGCCGGGATCGCTCCCGAGAGCGGGGATGCTCATCGGTGCGAACAGCAACTACCACCACCATCCCCTGGCCCTGTCCTGTTAAAAAAAATAAAATAAAATAAAATAACAGCATCCTCTGCCCCGCGGCGCAAAGATCCGGCTCATCTTTGGCGAAAGGTGTGTCGTTGCACAACAGCCTTATCTCCCCGCTCCCGGCCGCGGGGAGTGTCAGGAAACAGGAGTAGTTGCCGGCAGCTGCGGCGATGTCTCGAAAGCCGCGGGCAGGGTCACTGCCCTCTCCCTCCCCCCACCCCTCAGCTCCGCTGCTGCCCTCCCACCGGCGTGAGTGTGTCCCCCAACTCCCCGTGCCACGCAAGCCGGCGGTGAGGGTGAGTGGGCTTATCGCCAGCGCCTTCCTTTGCTCCCACCTGTCATCTTTAGTTTTGCTTTAATTCTTTGCTGTCCGCCCTCCCCATCCCCAACAGCTGAAGCGGGAGAGAGTCCCTAAGGACGAGGCAGGCTGCCCCTGCGAAAGCACGGAAAGTTTGAACCCCGGGAAAACACCTAAGGCTCTCTGCCCTTATCCCGGGCTGCCCCAGCTCCGCGCTTGTCCAGGAGCTTTCGGTGAGCCCCAGCTACCGGGCTGGCGTCCGCCGGGGGTGCGCTACACCCCCGGCATCCCTCCGCGCCCTGCGGAGCGGGAACGCTGTGGAGAGGGCACCAAGCTCCCCCCGAGGAGCAGCGCTGTGAGGCGGGATGCCGCCAGGGAAGTGCTCAGCATCAGGGAGAGGCGACACGGGAAAGGAAAATTTTCCCTCAGGGAGGAAGCGGGTGGGACGTAGGAGCCCGTCTTTACCCCGGGAAGGAATGCCCTATCCGCACATGCAGAGCAAGTCGTCGCGAATCAGCAGGTGCCTCCGGGCCCCTTCGCTTCTTCCCCGCTCGGTCCCCTAGAACGGTACCCGAGAAAGCCCTGAGACAACACCTTAATAGCCGTAATAATTAAAAACAACAACAACAACAAAAACCCCCTTCTGCCTGGCCTTAATGATCCTTTACACACATTCCCCGCCCGCTCCCTCCCCCGTCCCTCGGTGAAGGGCACTGATTATTCGCACTCTGCTTGCCGAGAGCGCAGCTTCATAAAAGGACTTTATCCTCGAGTGACTCCATCGCTGGCTCCTCCTCCTCTCCCCAGCCCGCCGGCCGCCTCGCTTCGCTCTCAGCCCTAATTGGGCTCTTGCTAATATGATTAAAGCCCAGTTAAATGTTTCTTGATAAATCTTGTCAAGAGAGGATCCCCCCCGCCCCCTCCCCTCTCTCTGTAAGTTGTCAGAAGCGCGGTTACAGACAGGACATGCCCGGCTCCTGCTGTTCGTACTCTGGTGGGAAGTTGGCATTTCACAATTGTTCCTTTAACAGGGTTGTTTTGGAGCCGCTTCTGGGGATTGTTCCTCTTCAGGCCGGGCTTGCTGATAAGAACCGCCCGTGGCTTTTATGTAACACGTTAGGATTTGGTCCTGGTCCCAAAATCGCACTGTTTCTTTAGTCTTTTATTTCACCCGCCCGCCCCTCCCCCCGCTCCCGCTGCTGGGCTCTTACTACCCTGTTCCAGGAAAGGCTCTTGCTCGATGCGAGCCGGCCAGGCGCGATCGCCCCTGTAGGAGCCGCGCAGGTTCCGGCGGAGCTGCGCGGGGGCGAAAGGTGCGCAGGGGCTGCTGGCCCGGCCACGGCCGGCGGCGTGCAGCTCTGCGGAGTCCTGGTCACCACTGACCCCTCTCCGGGAAAAGCCTCGGAGTCCCGGCTCCACTCTTCGCTCCGGGAGCCCTCGGAAGAGGCTCTCCCGTTGCTGCCAGCCGTCGTGCGAGGCTCCCCGGCCGCCCGGCAGTTTCGCGGCAGCGGTCCGTGCAGACACCGCGCTCTCACCTTAACCTGCATCTCTTTTCTTGTGGTTTCACTGTAATTGGTCTCGGGGAATGAACCCCATCCTGCCCCCGTTATCACTTGGGGAATCTGGTTGAATTCGTAGGAATTACGAACCAGCAGACGGTGATGGAGAGCGAGGACGGCTCCCCAGGAGCCGGCCCCCCCGCGGGCTGGCAGCGCTGCGCTCGGGCTGGGGGTGCTTCTTGGCTCGCCCCGCCGGTTCGAGGGTGCTCGTTGGTGGTGCCGTTGGCTCGGTCCCTTATTGTTTTTCAGTTATCTTTGGGGGTGTCGAGCTTCGACTGGGGCTTTTCGAGGGCGTTTTAGTGTTTATTGCTTCAGCCCTTCTGGACTCGGGGGTTTGGGAGGGATGTGGTTGTTTGAGGGGAAGGGGGCAGGCTGTTTGCTACCCCGTCAAGCTTCCACGGACTGTAAGCTCATCGGTCTGAGGCTGAAGGTGGCATTTCCCTATAGCCCACCGGGCCTCGGGCTCCAGCCCGCTCCCCTCCTCTGCGGGGGCGAAGAGATGCTGCCTCACCGCGTTTCGGCGGGGAACACGCTCTGCCTTCACCCGTGGGAAGCGGGGGCACAGGTCGCCGAGGGACACGGAGCGACTGCCTCCGTCCCTTACCCCGGGGAGGGCGATATGTCCCCGAATCCCTCCCGTTGCCACCGTTTCGACCCCGCAGGCTATTCTTCTTCGTGCCCGGGGTTCGCCCGGGGGCAGGAGGCAGCAGGGACAGGAAGCTCTGTGGGAGACCGCGGAGGAAGACGGTCAAAACCAAACAAACGAAAAATCAACCCCAACCCCGGGGAGCGCAACTCCAGCAAAGGCTCCTGTTCTCTAGACAGGGGGAAACCTGAGCCAAGGGGCAAAACGCGAATCGTCCTTCCCGCTGAGCCTTGCTGCCGCCCCTCGCTGCGTCCCGGCGGCGGGACCCCGGGGGAGCGAGCAGAGCCTCGGTTGGGCGGGGAGGGAGACGCTGGCAGAGCCCCTCCGGGGTGGGTGAGGTGGGGGCAAATCCCCGTCGGGACGGGTAGAGACAGGGCAGAGCTCCGCCGGGGCGGGCAAGGAGAGGGATCTGAACCCCCTTCGCCCCACGCCACGGTGCAGGACAGAGACCTGCGTCCCGGGAGATGTGGGGTGGTCGGTTTTTCTGCTCTGGTTCTCCCCAGCGGAGCTTCAGCCCCACTGGGAGAGGTTTCAAGTATGGTTTGAGGATGGTTCCTTCTCCCCTCCCCTTTCTGCCCTCCTCTGTGTCCCTGTTCTCCCTCCACGTTCCCTCCCCCCCCCCTTTTTCTCCCCCCTCGGCAGGGGGATCTGAATTTGTGCGAGACCACAAGAGCTGCGGCCCCTTCGCCCCGGGGCTGTTGATTTACCCGAGGAGAGTCCCAAATAAGAAGCTGTTTGTGCTCTAGCTGGAACACTGGAGTATTTCTAAGAATGATGCTTTTCTTACTCGTGTTTGGTTTCTTTTTTTCCGAATTTTGTTTTATTTTTATTGGTACATCGAACCAGCCTACAGCATTGCTGGCATCTTTTCACCAGGTGTCTGAGGCTCAGAGGAAAATTCAAATGAATATTAAAGGTATAAGACGTTCCCCATCCTCTCCTCCCAAATAAAATGGCTGTAAGAAAAGGAATTGGTACAAACTGGCCAGGAAGGGAGTGAAGCTAGAAACAGAAAAGCACCTTCACTCCACCAGTGCTCAGGATTCAAAAGGCCTTCTGCAGGCAGGAAGGAATCAAAGCAGCTAGAAGATGGAATTTGACTGGTTTGCAAATCAACTTCTGATATGCGGTTACCACCTACAGCAAAGGACTTGCCCCCATGATCCAAAACATCCCTTCTAATCCTCTTCCTACAAAATAATATTTTGCCTCTCTCTAAACCGAAGAAATCTTCAAACATGTTGCAGACATTAAACTATTCTGCTTCACAGAACTCTTATGGGTACAGGTTCATGTTATCATTCTACAGCAGAATTAACTGGTTTGCCCCAAGGGTCACACTTGGAGCAGAAGACACTCAGTGATGACACCCAGAGCTCACATCACTACCCAGCACTGCTCTGCTCACTAAGGTCCCAAATGATATTAGAAACTGTTAGAAAGTTACCTGCAAATACAAGGAGCTACTTTGCAAGGTCCAGGAAAGACCAATTCTGGGTGTTGTTTTAAAGCTAAGCATACAGTATCAGGAAACATAACTGGCATGGGAGGTTTTAGATTTTAGACTCTTGATGTTTGACTATTATAATTATTTAACTAAGCTCCAGTTAGTCTTGGTAAGTAACCCCTGTTACTTTTGGAGAAATCTTGCTGAATGTACTAAACATACAGAACTTCCTGCTTACCTCACTCAAAAGCAATCATTTTCTTTCTGAATAAATGGAGAGGATTGGCTGATCCTTATGGTTTCGATGTAGACAGAAAAACCTGTACTCAAAACTACTTGCTTTTCTTATGCAAATTGTTTCACAGGATTAGAAAGGAAAATAAATAGCATCCCAACCTTAAGATCTTTTTCTTTTTAGAGGCAGCCTGTTGTATAAATCTGAAACAGAAAATGTTTTCATTTGAATATCAAATAGAAGTTATCTAGTGAAGCTGACAAACAGAGGCAGAATAATTGGTTTGCATTTTTGGGAAATGGATAGCTCTGGTTTTGTTTCAAGACAAGTAACTTTTAAATAATATTTAACGAAATAATTGACCTTGATGTTTAAACTACAACTTCCTTCACGTCATTAAGCCCACTGTTTTTTTAAAAAATTGTTTAGGATCTGAACTCTGGCTTTCATTCTGCTAATCTCATAATAACATTTGTTTCTTGTGGAATTTTGTTTGATGAACTCATCGGTGAAAGAGGAGAGAAAGAGTTCAGAACAACATGAGCTTTGTAGCTCATTTATTATTTTTCTCCCTGAAAAACAGCAAAAAATATATGCAGAATAACTTTTCAGGAATAAATTTTCAAATGGAAGGAGCAAGAATAAGCTTTGTATAGCTGAACCATAAGCCCTAGGACAAGCTCTGTTCTTTTAACATATATTCTGACTTTGAAAACACATTGCAATCCTTGACTACAGAAAATGATTTTGTGGAATTTGTCCTCATGATAATTAGGGTCTGAGTTTGCTTTTGAAATATGAAAGAAATGGAACTAACTCCATAAAGTGTGTCTATCATATAAAGCTTTTAGGACAACCTGATTCACACTCTATCCTGCTCTTTGTTCAACTGACAGATTTCCAAATGCAGAAAGAGGCACATATCTGGTGGCTGCTATTATCTAAGCAAAATATGTACATTTTGGATCAGTTCTATTTTATATGAATACTCAAAACTCTTGCCTGGGGATCTTAAGCATGAAAGGATTGCAGAGATGCATTTTATTAGCTATCCATCAGTCTTTGCACTTGGACAAAGGTGCATAAACATACACATTTACTAGTCTCTCTGCTGTTCAAGAGTTCAGAAAATTATATGCAAAATTATTTTCAAAAAAAACAAAACAAAAAAAAAACCAAAAAAAAACCAAAACCAAAAAAAAAAAAAAAAAACCAAGCAACCAAACAGCATATACATTACCACAGAAGAAAGCAGGCAAACAAACAGGGTGGTGGGAAATAAAGGCAATAAATGAACATGGAGAGTTTAGTTTAGCTTAATTTCTATTTGACTGAAAATGAGAAATACCATGATAGCAATGGAATTTTTTTTTTTTTTTTTTTTTTAGCTATGTGAACCTTGAATTACAAAATAGTGGTACCTACCTAAGCACTGTTGTGTACTCTGCACATCATGTACTCATACACAGGTGGAAGCTCTTCCTTTACAGCTGCTGGCACACATTACTTCTCTCCAATGAGTTCCTACTTTAAATGTGGACATGTGAGGAATGGTGTTGCTTTACTTCCAACAGAGGACACATAGCTAACATTTCCACTGATTAACAATATTTGAATTTTCTCCCCAGTGCACAAACAGTAAACTCAATAATGATTCCAGCCTGGGATCTAGAGAACATGGTGGGATTACACAACTGGAGGTGTGACGTTATCTGGCAATCTGACCAGGGTCATGCTGATCATGGGAAAATACAGATTCAGTATCAGGCATTGTTGCAGGTTGTCAGAACTTCACACGAATGACAAGCAGTGCAGGTAAACACAGATTAAGTGGCAGAGTAATCTTCTACCTCAGCATAATCGTCTGCTCTATGGCAGAACTGGCACCTCAGAGCATCCCAGCGTAGTACCTTAAGCTCCAGTCCATTTCCTCAGCCCCACAGCCACTAGGCAGCAGCTGACTGACTGGCCAACCCTCACCAGGTGAGATGATGAGTGTTTGCAGGAGTTACAGCTACCAGGCACTTCCTGTTTCCCCTTTACTACAATCCCTTGCTGTAGCTCTACACCAGCAGGTGATGGGAGGAAACACCCCCATCCCTGCAGGGCTGTTGTGCAAGTCCTCTCCACGTAGGTTTCTTCTGTGCCTGCCAAGCTCTATTTTCACCACTTTTGTGATTATGCAACTACTGCTCTTGAGTTTTAGAGGGAACCAGGACATGGCACCTGGGAGTGGCAGTTCTTGACCCTGATCAGATGCTACAACTGATCAGACAACAGAGCAGCAGTTTTCTATCATATGTAGTTATTTGCAGAAGCTGCTAGCCCTAATTTTTAAATTATTTTTATTTTTGTTTTATTATCAGATACAGGGAAAGCACAGTAAAGTAACTCTTCACAGTAAATTGGGTGCTATGCCTGCTATAAGTCGTATCAGCCCTCTGACGTGTTTTGTGGCATGCTGCTGACACCAAGCTAATATGTCTTTTCTCAACAACTGAACACAGCCTGCAACATAGTGGCAGTGACAGGAGATGGCATTTCAGTCATACTGGGTAGAGACACTCATAGCATCTTCTGCTAGTCTGATGGTGATTCGTAAGGAACTGCCTGGCATATTGCCTCAGCCCAGGGGCCAAACTGCATCTCCTCAGCACAGACTTCAGGCAGGTAGCTGTGCAAAACCAGGCTTCTTTATGAGAATAAATACACTTTCTTCCCCTATCACCTTGAGGTTGTGCTGGACCTTCGGAAACTCCCTCCCTCAATACTCTTATCAGCTGCCTTCACACCAGTTCCCTCTGTCAGAGAGCCTTGGGGAAGCTGGAACCATGATGAAGGTGCTGGTGGTGTGAATGCAGAGAGGATTAGACTGCTAGCTGCTGCAGCATGTCACTTCTGCCTGCAACTTACTATAGCAGAAAAGTCTTGTGGCTGACATGTCCTCCACTTCACTAGATTATGTGACACATGCCAGAAAATGTGTCAACCCACTCCCTGTCTCTTCGGCATTATTAGCCCAGAGAAGGAAACACAGCCAAAGAACAGGCACACTATTTTGACAGGTTCTGCCTAATCCACCCACATAATAACATTTCTTATGCTAAGTGCCAGAGCGGAGTAGGGAGGCCACTGCCTGTACCAGCTGTTGGCAAGTCAAAGTTAGTTTCATGGTTATGTTTAAGAGATAGCCTGATGTTACACTAAGAAGTCTTTGTCTCCTGTGGTGCAGCGCTCAGAGAATGACATCAAAAGCCTTCCTAATTCACACCCCCCGGTCATTTGATTATAGGCATGGCACAGAGCAGTGCTGCCCCAGGAGACCGTGAGTCACGATGACATCCGTGAATATTCTCTGATTCCACGGAAGGAAGTAATGTGCTTTGAGCATAAAACAACCAGGAGTAGATTACATCCTTCTTCATGTCAGCTTAGCCCTGCTGGCTTTTGGGGCAGGCACTGGAGAGGCAAGAACAGTGCCTCATTTCCCAGCCTTGCTCCTTCCCACCCCTACCTCAGGGAAGCTGTTCCTCCCCATGCTGGGACAAGCCATGTGGGCAAACCACACGAGAGGGTTTGGTCAGCCAGGCAAGGATGAGGACGCTCTGTCTCTCTTCTCCTATGTGGTACAGCATTACATCACATGGTGAAGCATCCATCTTTCCTCCAAGAGGCCACGCGTATCTGATCATGAGGATGCTGTGTGTTCTACATCCCTTGGCATTTGTCCTTGTAATTAGTCTATCTGTTTCTGATTTATTTATTTGCAGGAAGTCTTCTGCACCCTTGCTCCCTTGCTTGGGCACATGGGGAAAACCACAGACTTGCCCTTAAACTACACAGAAAAATAAAATCAGAAACAGACTAACCACAAGAATCAATAGCAAGGGACAGAAAGCACATGTCTGGATACTGCTGTTCACTTTGGAGATCCATCTGCCTCAAAATGTGATGTAAGAAGGCACCCGTACCACATCTTCGAAGAGGGTAACAGATCCTTCTTCATAGCCTGACTTGCAGGGTAAAACTATGCTAGCTCAAAGCAGCCAAGGCATCTTTAAAAATAATTTCTAAAGAAGAAAAAGAAGTCCAATTTGTGTTCACAGAGCTAAAGCAGTTGTTTTCAAGTCCGATGTGACTCCTGTTAGTGTTATTGTTGCTTCCTAGAATTTAGGCTTGAATTTGGCAGAAGTCAAAAAGCAAAGGCATACACAGAACCACTTGTGAGAATCAGTGTTTCTCTGTGCATGGGCTGATTCTTTCCTAGATAAACAGCAGCCACTGGGGCTGCTGGGAAAGTGCCAATATAAGATGGCAGTCAGACACGTGTAAGCTCACACCCATGAGGAAAAGCTATTAAGGAGGCAAATGAACTTTTTTTCCTAGAAATACACACAACTGGATAATGACGTACACAACCCAGTGACATTAAAATGCATGTATTATATTCCATAACTGCTCCTCATTTTTCTCCTAAAAGTAGCATCGTTGCCTGGGAGGAAGTATCAAGACATTAATCAAAAATAGATGAGCAGTACAAGAAATGAAGGACAAGCAGATGAGTATAAATAGCTTCTGGCATATCTGTCTGAAAATGTGATTACAGTATATACACTCGATCCAACCACAACAACAGTGTGCACAGCTGTCAGTCTTCTACTGACCATTGTATTTGACACCCTGTGGCTCTGCAGCCCTTCATCAGCTGAACAGTCTGAAGCTGTTGTTCATGTGATAGATTAGACAATGGAGGAACCCTCCAGACAGAAACCTCTATATACTTCTGACTAGGAAGAATAAACCTTTATTTCTTTTGGAATCCACAGAAATACAGATCCAAAAGCAGGACATGGATAAATGAGAGAAGATAAGGCATTGCTCCTGCAAGCAGAACATCCTGTCTTTGAGATGGGTGAGTACGTCCAAACTTTCCAAATGTATCATTGCCCTCCAGATAGATCATAGATTTGCCCCCCTCTCTCCTTCCCAGATACTTTCCAGCATTTCAAGTCATAATAGAAGCAAGCAGAAAGCAGAAATTTGTCTTGAAAAAAGAGATGAGACAAATAAAGGGAAAAAAAAAACAAAACAAAAGAGAGAGAAAACTCTGATGCCCTAAGTTCCATAGTCAGCCTCCTGGACACTACCACAGAATTTTGCATATCTCCATGAAGACTTGGCTGATTCTGGCTGATCATTAGCAGAACTTGTTGCAGCTGTATAAACAGCAAATTTCTACACCTACATTCATTTCCTCCACTGAGGGTTTTAATTTGACTGGCAGATAGCCTATCTGGGCAGCTGATAAGAGAAGAAAAAAAAATCACCCTCCAGTCTTTACATCTCCACTGGCTTTCCTCTGGTTCTCATCACAGAAGAGTACAAAGAATTGAAGAGCTCTGAATGCATTTGTAGCCAAATATTTACCCAAAGTGAGGTAGATTATATTTGCTTGCTGTATCCATTGCCACACTAGCATGTGTTCAAAAGTGGTTAACTTCTTGGAGTTTTATTGAATATGTTGGAAAAAAAACCTTTGTTTATAATAAACTGTTTGCCAATGAGTGGACATTTGGTGTTGTCCAGGATATACTGGCTCTTGAGCTCACATGCCTGCTGTTTGGGATAGCACTTTGCCTACCTTCACAAATACAGCACTGGGGACAGTCCTGGGCTGTGGCCAAGTTACCTTAGTTTATTGCAGAATCGTCAAGAGTATTCTGAAATTCTTGCAGGCATTTCACTGAGAGAAAATGTAATTAAACAGTGTTCAGAGGAAACATTTTAGTTCAGAAAATACAACTTGGTCTCAGTCAGCATGCTTTTTGAGAGCATACTTACTTTGACAACATTTAAAATGGAGACAGATTAAAATAATGTTTGCATTCAATAATAGTCAAAGTATCTTTTTCCATACAGTGAAAACTTTTAAGTGCGTCTTGTTTAATTGAATTTTGTTTTGAACTTTATAGCATTCATATATTTAACATTTTTCCTATTGCATTGAATATTTTAATGTCATTATAAATTTTGGACTTTCTAGTCTGAGAATGATTTGACACTTATGGAGCACTTCCATCATGCCAAATATATTTTCTCTGAATTTTCAATCCATGAAAACTTCAGCATGTTCACTTTTTTCCCAAGTGTTGGAATTTCCCATAGAATGGAAATTCTGTTTCCTGACCAGCTGTGCTAGAATTTCTTGTTCTTTCAAAAAGAAGGGGGGAGGGTGTCACAAATACACAACCGTACACTTGTTAGGTTACATTTCTCATTGTTGGCTCATATGTTGCCCTCTTTTGGTAGCTTTTGTACTGTACTACACATAAAAAAATTAACAACTGCTGTAGCAACTCTGCATCCAAAGGGGACTGAGTGCTGATTTTTAGAACTAAGTAACTGTATGAGGGGAGCAATAGGTTGCAAGTTAGACACTTGAACTAGCTTAAAGAGACATCCCATTGGGAGAGAAAGAGCACCAGGGAATAAATGAAGCTGCAGTGTAAAAATGGACTCTAAAGGACAATGAGAAAGAAGAAAAAGGAGAACGAGCTGTAGTCATGTGAATAATTTAACCCTGTATCCTGACTTCCATCTTGTAATGACAA
This sequence comes from Heliangelus exortis, assembly GCF_036169615.1. NCBI lineage: Eukaryota > Metazoa > Chordata > Aves > Apodiformes > Trochilidae > Heliangelus > Heliangelus exortis. Next base: position 11,198,270 of record NC_092426.1, on the reverse strand, counting down.
ACATGACTTTCAAGTATTTGTTTGATACAGGTTTGGAAGGGGAATCTCTACCTTTATCATTATTCCCTTGGTCTTAACCTGCTGCTTTTTTCATAATGTATGCTGTAGTTTTATAAAATGCCAATGAGTATTGACTAGTCAAGCCCAGAAAAGTGCTTGCTAACCTTCCAAGGATAAAACCTTGCCAAAATCAATACTTTTATTTTCACTATTAAATTTCTCAAAGACAAAATTAAATATTACATATTCTTTAACAGTCTTTTGCCAATACTAACTATAAAATCATGTGATACTAATTGCATTGTATGTCAGGAATAATTATTTAAGTGAAATACTGAAGAGTTAATTTTTCCAGAAGAGAGTTTTGACTATTTCTGAACAAAATTAAGAATAATTTAAAAAAAAAAACTTAGTCTGTGGCAATGTTTAAAAGAGCCTGAGGAGCTGGGTATTCACCTTCTCTTGACTTTCAAAAAGAATCAAATACTAACTCTCCCCAAATGCCATTTTCGGAGAACAAACCGCTCGCTACTTCAGATAATTCTCAGTTAGAAGTACAACAAATGGTTACAAAGAAGAGATATTCCCACTGTATCTCTGATTCCAGTTCAGCATTTCACAGCTCTATTCTTTAAAGATTAATTTTCCTTGGTTTGAAAATCGGCACCAGGAATTCAGCCTCACAAGAACTCTTTTATGAACAGTCTCAGAGCTGATTTCAGAGCTCAGAAGGGAACCATTCCTCCCACCTTGAACTGTGAAGGTTTTGTGGTGACTCCAGATGATCAGGAATTCTTGGGGTAGTGAGGAACTACCAGCTTTCCAATGTAAAGACATAAAGCTGTGCTTGATAGGCATTCTCTCTTGCTTTATTCAAGCCTGCCCAGAACCCCCAGCAATCTGAACTCCCCTTGAAAGACCATCTGACAGCATTTCAATTTTCACCTTAAAAAAACAGACCCAAAGGGCCTGAGTTCACCGATTTCCTCCCTTGTAGTTAAAAACTGCCTGGCTTAAGGATCTGCAGATCTTTGCTTCATGCATAAGAATACTGCAGCCCAGCCTTATGAAAATACATAACTGCCTGCTGACTTTGATGCAGCCAATATGCACCTTTTAGTGGCCAAGGGCTTGGAGCATTTTGCCACATTTTCTTGTGGGTCAGCCCCTTCTGTTCCACTTTAATGAAGTGATTAAACACATGCAGCTTTTGAGCTGATATGTAGTTCCTTTGTTAAAGCCACCTAGCAGGGCTGTAAAGGGTGTTGTAAATCAACAGTACAGCTCATGTACTCTAAGTTTATACTTAATGAGTTGCTGGGTTTGAGCCTCAGTCTTTCCCCCAAAGTGATTTTTTTCCAGCCTTTGAATCATTGTGGGATGTCTTCCAACTCCTTCCAGTCAGTCAGTGGCTGGCAATATTGAACACAGAGTTGAATACAATAACACAGAGCTTTAGATGTGAACTATTACCTCCCTGCTTCATAACACATCTTCTTTTTCCTTTCCTTTCCTTTCCTTTCCTTTCCTTTCCTTTCCTTTCCTTTCCTTTCCTTTCCTTTCCTTTCCTTTCCTTTCCTTTCCTTTCCTTTCCCTTCCCTTCCCTTTCTTTTTTAACTTTTTGCTTTGTCCTTTTCCCTTTTCTGGGTTGTTTGGAGGATTTGTGCCCAGCTTTCTAATATCTGCTGGTCCTTGGATATCATTTATCTGCTGTCTGGTGTTTGCATTCCTTCCTGGTTTTGTACCATCAGTACATTTCAGTATTGTTCTGTTTACCTCTGCTTTGAGATTACCATGGAGATATTAAATAGAACAATGTCTGTCAACAACCCCTGCAATGACCCACAAGACACTTCTGCAAGCTACAATAACACAATTGGTTGTTGCTCTTTGTTTACATTCTTTCTCCTATTTCAGTCTACACAGCAGAGTTCCCTGCCAAAAGAAGTTCTTTCTCTCAACATGAATACCTGAAACAGTAGCAAATTAAATATACAGTGCTCCCTCTGTCCACTCTTCCTCAGCCCCCCCAGTCTCTCTATCTCTCAGTTCACTTGCTGTGAGTACTCTCTCACTTGCTGAGTGCCAACCCAGAGCCTGCAGCCTTGGTCCCTGAATCTACACTGTGCAGGAAGGATGTCTGATGTTGCATATTAACATAGCATATTGACTATAGCAATGTCTATATATTCTGAGCCAATTTAGTTTTGGTTTTTTTTTCTGACATAAAGTATCCAGAAAGGGACTTGGTTTTGGTATAGACAAACTCCTTTTCTCCTGCAGTTGGTTTCAGCAGTTCATCACACTGCTACAAATGCAAGCCTCATTGCTTTATAAATTTTCTTGGCTTACATTTCCACCCACTGATTCTTGCAATACATTCATCTGATGTGAGACACTTTTTTTCTTGTTGTGAAGGTAATTATACACTGTAATCCAGTCATCTCATTTTGATAAGGGAAACAAAGTGTATCTTCTGATCTTATGCCTTTCATCTTAAAAAAGATTTTCAGCACCCACAGCACTGTAACACACCACTGCTATATAGTCACCATTACATTCAACCCATGTCCCTGCTAACAGGTTCAAAGACAACTTTAATTCTCTTTTGCACCACCATTCCTGTGTCCAGGTACTTCCCCACAGTTCTGCCAAAGACTTTTCAAGCACTGTCCTTGGGATACAGTTTCTAGTGTATCAATACAACCACTGTTGGAGCATGACTTCAAGTACACCTCTTCTGCAGAGGTCCCGCTTACTGAACTTGGGCTGCTTCATCTTCATAATTTATTTATCATTCCACCAACTTTAATTTCCTCCTGAAATTCCTAATCATTGTTTCACTAGAGATATACTTGTCTTTCAATCTTTAAGGACAATTTTGTAGCCTGCCAGGAGTAACGCTCATTTCTGCAGACTGACTCCAGAGCTTTCATTTGGAGCTGACAGCTACTTTTGACATCTATCAATTAGTCAGTTCTAAATCCACTCAGCAGTCACTCAACAACTATTGTACAGCAATCATTTTTGCTACGTGCTTAAACAGAGAAGACAAACAAGTGTATTTGAATGCTGAAAAAACAGACTTACAACGTAAATCCCGCAAAGTGTTAAAGACCCTAATACCTCCTGGTGCCTTAACACTTACAAGGGTCCAGACTTGCAGACATATGTTTCAGGTCCACAGTTATGAAATCTCATACTTTGTATATTTTTCTCTCGATATTAGTTTCTCTTATCTTTGAAAGACAAAACTTGGACATCACAGCAATGGGATGGGCCACACAATTTCTTCTCTAGTCATATACAAAAGCGATCTTTCCTTTTTTTTCTTTGCATCTTCACAGGTAACTATTATTTTTCAAAAATAATTGGTGATGGCAGTGTAAATATGTTCATAAATATTTATAATATCATTAGGTATGGATTAGGCAGCTTTAGTGACTTTCATCCATATATTCAAATATCCCTAGTACTCCCACATCTGTTTCTATCAATAGGATTTATTTATTTGTGTCTCTTTCTTGTTAATTTCAGTGTTTCTTTCTTGTTAATTGCTTCAAGTTATTTTATGTAATTAAAGACAGATGGTAAAGCAAAGTTCAGTATCTCATCCATTTGTTAATCGATGGCTTATGCAGCTCTATAAATGTAGCAGGGATTTTTGTGTGCTGTGCTTTAAATTAAATACTGGGACTAATTCCTAGTTAAGCTGAAGCCAATGACAAAAACTGCCATTGACCAGGATCTCACAGTGGGAGACCATGGATGGGGAGAGCTGTGAGCCAACTCGCTGTGGTGTGTACACTTCACAGAGGCACACAGACAGCTTGCCCGCTCGGAGACCCAGGTCTTACCATGGACCCTGCTATCAATACCTGCCATGGTGTCTTGGTGGGGAGTGGCCAGGTGAGAGAGTTAACTCAGAGGTTTGTTCTCCCAACTTTGTGAAAACCCATCTCTGGTCTCAGAATTATTTGAGTTTGTTCTATTTTGGGGGGATTCTTTTCTTTTTTTCTTTCTTTTTTTTCCATATGCAAGGGAGCAAAACATCTGTTTTCACTAAGAACATCTTGTTCTTCAAATTAGAGAAAATCACCAAGAAAGGGAGAACAAATAGAAGTCTCCAGAGGAGAAAGAGGCCCACCACGTGCTTCCCCTGGGTAGCCATCTTGAAATGATTCAGAGTTGCCTGCAGCCAGCAGCCATCGAGCAGCCCCGGCCATCCCAGCTCCCTCCCTCCTGCACAGTCTACACATCACTTACTTCATACCCAACCTATTCCAGGGCTTCTTTTCTCCAGATCTGTATGTAGAGTGTTTTCCTCACTCAGAAATCCATCAGCAGGCTGTAATGTGCTGTACAATTTTGGTGCCCTTACCTTTTTCCTTGTATTCTGTATTTCTTGTATTTCTGGCATTCTTGCTGGTTCGCCCGCCTGCCCCCTTTGCTCGCACCCTTATAAGAGGAGCAAGTTTACCCTTCACACAGACATCAGTGGCAGCAATGGGTTTCTGACCAACTTGCTTCTCATCTGCTCGGTCCCATCTTTCAGTTCAACAAGCAATTTGGATTTATCTGTTTTGACTCAGTACTGGCCTGTTCCTATTGTTTCTCGCATTCTTGCATTTCCACCAGAGTCTGTGACTGACAGAAGTGCAGTTCCTCAATTAGACTACATGGGGTGTGCTGGGAATCTGAAGTCAGCCTAAGGATTCATGTTCTACACCAAGTTATCGTAACTGACAGCAAGCAAGTTTGGAAATATCAGAATATCCCCCGTCCCCTCTCCACCCCCACCTTTCGTGGGAAGGCCAAATTAGAGAGAATAAGGGTTTCTCATTGCTACTGTGAGTCATGCTCACACTGAGCACATGGCTGGTGAGGTCAGCGACAAGGGTTACTGGGCTTGGACTATAGAAAAAATGGTTTCTAGTAAATTACAACACAGTTAGAGAGACATGAAAGAAGAAGAGGAATGCAGAAGCCACCAAGGGCCCTAAAACACTGGTGGAAGGGAAATGGAGACCGACTCATGCTTCTCAGAAGAATGAGCAGGGACAGGTGGCATGGGACATTTTGCTCTTTTATTCACCTAACCTTTTGGCCCTGAACATAAGCTTTTATCTTTCCCTCCATGAATGTTCACAAAAATAACAAATTCACCTATTTTACCCAACCTAGGATAGGATTTTTTAAAATTATTAGCACCACTTCTCATTCTCGGGGACACAGAGTGAGGAATATTTGAAAATAAATGGATAATTTCTGCCAAGTAGGTGTCATACATGTTCCCTATTTAAAATGCAGATACTCGACTTTAAGCATATGTTTAAGTCCCAGTAAAGACAATGCAATTTAAACAAATCGTAATTCAGCATCTGCATGGTTGAGTGCCTGAATCAGGTCACAGCTGATGGATTACCTACACCAGCAGCACAGCACTGGATTCTAAAATGCTACTTAGCTCACTGACTCTATTAAAGCAGGTGCTTTTTGTCCTTTTTTTTTACTTTGTGTGTGTGTGTGTGTGTGTTCTTGTAAAACAAGTTTGATCCTTCAGTTGTATTTGGCACCTATTGTAAGAAATGACAGTTGAAAATTCTAACTACTCTAACCACAGAGAAAAAGAATCTTCTAATGCTGATGTTGAAATACAACTTTCAGTTTTAAAGGTTGATTGTTCTTTTTTTTAATTTTAATTGTTAAATACTAAAGCAGCAAGCAGACGCACTTTACAGTCAATTGCATCGGGATGTTTTTCAGTAGGTTGACTCCTGTCAACACCAGGTTCAGAACTGCCAGTTCTAATTAAAAACTTTATTTTAAAGATACTTTTCACAGTTTACTCATGGCACTCTGAGAAGTTTGAACTGCTGGATTGAGCAAATGGATACAGCTTCTTTTCTATTGACTCTCAAGTAATAGTTTTAACTAATTCTTTCAGCATTTTACGATTGATCTACTGTGCCTGTTGAAATCAATTTCTTCTTTTAGACCAGTCACCTAGAGTGGAGTCCCTGAGTTGTCTCTGTTTCTTTTCCCAGGGCTTAACTGCATTTTATTTTCCTTTGTAATTTTATATTGCATCAGTTTAAAAATGGCCAAAGATTATCCTACTCTCAAGAATTTCAGTGACAAATCCTCTTAGTAGTCCCATTTGTAACGGACAGACAATTGCCATCATAAACTCTGTATAAGTAGCATTGTGAAATCTGTGATTTATAAGCCTATTTCATAGCAAAACATATTTTGATAACCCATGCTGCTTCCCACTGTGGCCAACCCTGCCTCAGAAAGAAAACACCAGCAAAACAGTTTTCTGCCTTCTAGATTTAGTGGGAAAATAGCGCCTTCAACAGCCAAAGTCTTTTCTGAACACCAGCTCTAAAAGTGCCACACATGGGTGCCTGAACTTACTTTGGGTTATTTCTCTGCCACCTAAGGTGCACACTGGAAGGAGTTTCAGTGGAGAGAAATGTAGCCTAGCCTTTTGCCTCATCATTTGTTTACAATTATTAATCAAACGCAGAGTATATATTATGCTACTGTAACTAGCATTTGTTATCTTGAATACTATATAAGCTTTTCAGATTTAAAAAACAGATTGTGTGTTCTGTAAAGTATAGCTCAGTATGGCTGATCATTAACTATTGTAAGGCACATTACTATCAGCAAGTCCCGTGAATTACTTATATGCTGACATTATCACATCACAGAAGTCCATTACAGTTCATTAGAATCTTATCTGCATTCCCATGATTGTGTAAATACACCTCAGTCACTTACTGAAGGCTTTATATTTGCATTTACCGACAGTTTTTAAAGCATGAGGGCTAAAGATTCCTAAAGAGTTTTGGACTACAGGCAGCATCTTCATAAATCTTGTCACTGACACTCACCTCTGCTTCCTGATCACACAGACCACTTCCTGGCTTTGGTGTCTAAATAACAGCCCTGAGGCAAGTTTGACTGTTAACATTTAAAAGTGATAGCTTGGAAATGTTCAATGCATTTTTAGCTACTTGTAACACCATTCAGCTAAAAGAGAAAAAAATCTATCCTGCATGACTAGCAAGACCTCCAGCAGACACCCAGAGGTCTTTGGTGGTCTGCAGACCACAATTTGAAACCACTACAATATAGAAATGACCTGCCACTTAGAGCAGCTGAAAGGTTTTCACACCTGTATTTATTTTTTTTTACAGGAAGAGACAGGTCTGGCTTCAATTGCACAATAAAAAAAGACATATAATTTTGACTAAGAGACATTTAACTAAACCACCAATGTATTCTCTTAATTCAAAGCAGGAATAGGGGGAACATCTCCAAATCCAAGGAATGCATTATATCATCAACTCCTGTTTTTTAAAGTGGTTCGAAATCATCACAAAGATTGTGTAAGAGCAGCTGGTTCCCAATATAGATATCCTTTTCTTGGGCACTAAATCATGCCAAGACCCTGGTTGAAATTTTACAAGGAGTGTCTCAGATTGTACTTTAAATAATAGTTATTAGTCATAAGGATTGGCTACCTTTCTTTTCCTTGAAAAGAAGCTATAAATGTACCATCATTTATTCATTTCTGAAATCATCACATTGTTCTCCAAAAGAGTTGGGTTAAATTTACAAAATTTAGGAGCACCAGTTGTGGGACGTATGTTTAGGATGCCGCCACTCCTAAACTCAAGTTTAAGACTGTGTCCCATGAGTTGAAAAGTGTGTCCGCAAGAAGTAAGAACTCGAGTTTTTTCTGCAAATTCCTGAAGGTGAGATTTCCTCTTCATTTATTTAAAACAACTTCTATTTTGAATAAAAATAATCTTATAATTACTTCTAGTTTTGCCTTCTTGTACCAGTTCCAAGGTCCTGCCATTAACTTAACACTCCAAGTTAATAAGTGCTGTATGTACAGAGAGGGAAAAAATTTCCCTTCCCCAAAGGGTTTGTATTATAAACTCCTAATTTAAAATTCATTAATTTTACACATCACCTTACATAACAATCACAATGCCATAAAAGAGTGAACACATGCTTGTAATTAAAGCCATGGCAGTCTCATCCCATTGTATGAAAAATAGCTCTATCATAGTGGTCCTGAATCCATGCCAGAATAGCAGCTAATCATGGGAGAAAGATGATCTAACACTTACAGAACATGAAAATAGACATGAAACGATCTGGTTCCAGCCTATTTTCTCTAGACTTGCTGGGTGATCTTGTGCGTGCTACTTAAGCTTTCAGTCCTTCAATTTACCCATCTGCAGAACAGCAATAACAGTATTTATCTGACTCAAACAAGTTTTGTAAGAATAAATCCATAAATCATTAAGTCTATTACGTACTCCCAACAAGCTTTCTATGCAGTACCCGTCACAGATACTCTTGAGATGCACGCATGAGTTACTGATGTTAGCCCCATAACACTTCTAAAAATTAGAGTTTAGGGACTATGACAGGAGCAAAAAGATCCATCATGGGCAAATAATTGCTATTTCTGTGTTATTGGCATTTCACCTCTAATGTGCAATAAGGATAAAGTTAATCAAGTGCACTTTATGTTTTCTTGCTTCATAACAGTTTAGCAAATACATAATCAGAAAGTCAGGTGAAGATTTTCTACATAAAACTTGTGGAGCAACCCCTTCAGTTCTTAATTTGTATGTTGTTTTCATAAGACATCCTATTATTTGTAAATATAAAGGGTCACAATAATACCTTACTAGGAGAAAAATTCTGGTAAAGGCCACCATGGATGACTTCTCATCTGAAAAGAATGCAGGAAAAATGGTCAATAGTCACAGCATCACTGTGTGCTTGTACCTAGCAGGAAATGCTGATACCAGATCATGAAGGTCAGTGATCCCATTCACTGACAAAACCATTCATGATATGAGAATGAATGAAGTGTCTTGAAAGTTAGCAGTCTCCAATTCTCTGAGCAAGTTTCATGGTTCAGGACAGAGCTGGTCTATCGGTGGCATATTTTCAGCATGTAATCATCTGTAAAGTCACGTCCTATTGGAGATAATGAGGCCCCATTCATTATCAGCCAAAGAAGTGCAGCAGTTTAAGCCTGCTGGAAAATTAAGTGTCTGAAATTTGGACATGGTCCTACCTTTGCTGAAGTCAGTAGTAAGACACCACCTGATTTCAAGGGAACAGCAGCAGACTTTTTGTGACAGAGAGATCGCATTAAATTCACTTATCCCATTCTCACAGAGTGGAAAGCAGGTCATGGCTCTGATGTTTGCAGCAATAATGAGGAGGCTTTAGAAACTAAATGGGATGTAGCTGATGATTTTAGCACAAATTGAACTGAAGTACTAATGACTTACCAAGCATTATTCTTATCTGTTGCACAACCAGCAGCACATGATGATGTCCAGAAATAGTGTAACATCATACTTCGGCAAAAGGCTCAGGGGCTGATACTCTGTTCACTCGCACTGACATAAATCAGGACACAACTCCAATAAATTAATTGAATTACATAAGACTAAAATTAGCAAAGGCAAAATTAGGGCTAAAAAGAACCTCTCCAAGCAATGAAAGGGAAGAAGGTGTCATCTCCCCCTGGCCCTTTACATCTGAGAGGAGGGAAGTCCCAGCAAGCTGTGTTTGCGGAGCGTTTAGCCCTGGCAGGGACCGCAGCAACCCTCCCCTCACAAAAAAAGCTGGTGGGTGGGATCAGAGGCAAACTGAAAAGCTACAGCCACTCCTAAGGGAAGGAAAAGGGAAGATCAGGTCCTTGAATTTTCCTGTGATGCCATCTCACCTCTGTCAGTCCCAGGCCAAGTTACAGGGCTGCTCTGAACCAGTTTGCCTCACTGGGGAGCTGACACACAGGTTGTGGTAGATGCCCCAGAGATATTGTAACTTTCTGACATTTGTCCTGCCTCTGTGACACACAGAGGGGCATTGGCTGCTTCTCGCATCAGCTCCACATGCTCTGTGTTCTGTGCAAGGTACTGAGAAAAGTTTTTCTTCAGTGTGTTACCACAGGTTACTCATACATATTATTGAAGCTGAGGTGAAAATACACATTTCTCAGTCCAGTACCAGCTCGACTCCTTCTTAGTTTTGTCACATTCCCCTCTATAGCACTTGATGAAACGTGCATGCCATGTTCGCCCCACTACCCACTGAGATCCTGCTGCAAGGTTTTCTCCAGGACATCATTCCTGACAGTAAGTCAGGAAGACCTGGTCTAACAGTGATTGAAAACTGATCCTTAAGCCAAACCCAGAGGCCAACAGAGCCATGTCCTACCCTATTTAATGAGTGCTTCCACCTTCTGAGCTCAGAGAGACAAAAAGTAACATCATCTTTTCACACAAATGCAGGATCTTGTTCTATTGAGACAGGCATAGTATTTCAAAACCAGTTGCCTGTCCAGCAGAGGGGCATTAGCTCATTCTTCCTTTTATACATAGCAAACACTGGCACTTGCCTAGCTGTGGGAATCCTCTCTTATGCACAAAAAAAAAAGGTGAAAATATAGATGAAGGGTTCCTCTGCAAAAAATCAGCATTGTGAACAACTCCAGTTTTTTAAATTAAGGGCTTTTTTTACATTGCTCACCAGTATTATATCTTTAAGCAGTATTTCAGCTATTTGACAATACCTGGATACCAGCACCTTACATGGCTCAGGAGAATTAACTAAATCAAAGATTTAAACTAAATCAATGCTCAACAGAACTGCTGAACCCCACCATAGAAAGCTTTATTAGAAAGCAGAGAATGCTATTTTTCAGCTAGAACAGGTGTGTTCATATGAAGGCAAAGCATTATTCCCAGCTAAAGTTCCAGATGAAACACAAGAATACAAATACTGAAAATCTCATAGACTAGTTTAGATTTGGAATAATACACTTTGCATTTTTCTAAAGTATCTTACACCTGGGAAACTTTAAATACTTTACAATAATTAAGTTGGATAATATCACTGGGATATACAAATCCATTTAAAGGTGAGTAAACTGAAGTTGAAAGTGGTTCTTTGTGCCAATTTGTGCTTTGCCAAATCAATCAAAGAACAAAACAGCACAGAATTTATGATGTCCTGGCTTCCACGTTACTGGTCAAACTTTTACCAGATCACATCTCATGCCAAGAGGACCTCATGCTAACAACAGCATTGTATTTAAGAGTGGGACCCAGGACTTTCAAATCCATTATTGCAATAACACTTCTTTGCTTGTATTCACCCATATTAGTTTAGCATGTACGATTTTTTTTTACAGCTAAATAAAATAAGGAATTCACATATTTTAATTTTAATTATTAGCCATATTCTTTTCCAAACACCTTCATTAAAATAACATTGAATGTCTTTCTCTCATTCCTCAAAAGTCCTAATGAATTTATTCCCCTTTTATGTGGTATTGGATTATTTACTCTTCATTTTCTACATGGAACAAGCCCTGACTAGTAACTAGATGGCAGACATGGCATGTCCAAATCCCAGAAACCTGCTCATTTGACTTCATTGGTCTGTTGAGGGTTTGGTTTTTTTCCTAAGCTTGCACATGTTAGTTCCATCTTTCTGCAAATGTGTCATCCAGCCTGCATGAGCCAGTCACAGGCAGGATTAGTAAAATCAGGCACCTGCAGATGCTGAGTTACAAAAAATTAATTCCGATGCCACGAAAGTATTTCAGGGGCTTTCATTCTGTGAGGGACTTAAGGAGCTGCCATGGTGGAGGACCTTCTGCTCTCACACTAGTGCAGAAGCTGCCTTTTAAGACTCTTTTCTCAGAGCACCTGGGGCAGCTTCTGTGCCAGGATTAGGGCTGGAGCTCAGCTGGGAGGTGGCAGGGTATCAGCAGAGGCCAGGTGTTGGGATACTCCTGTGCCATAACTTATCTGCATGAAAAGAAATTGCAGGATTTATAGAAATGAGCAGCAGTGTGGCAAATGAGGACAGGAAGTGCTGAGCAACCACAGCTTCCATTTACTTCAGCACTTCTGCAGATCAGACCCTCAGAGTTATTTGCCTTTTGGAATAAGATAGTTGTGGTCTACATGAGGACATCCTTTTAGAATTAATGGCCCCAGCCATTCATTTTTAACTTTGACCAGCCATGATCACTATGGATCCTGATCATAGACCATGTTACACAATTATTTTTAGCATATTAAATACACAGGGAGGCTACAGGACCAGTTTTTGCCAGTTAATTGAAATGTCTATTTCCTCTCACTCAAAGCATTTCTCGCTGCAGACCCAGTAGACTGTTTTTGATAAACTAAAACTCCCCATCCTGCCACTGGGCAGGTAGTTCTTGGGAGAAAAAAATCAGATTATAAAAGCTTTAGAGGATTTGTTTATTTAATCACTGTTTATCTTTTCAGTGCTAGTGTTCTGTCAAGTAATAGAGAGAGATGAAGAAGGGTTATATCACAATTAGATTTTTTTTGGACTCACAAATCAAGAAAGATGGGTCAATGGTGGCTGTCATGTGCTGCACCCATCTCCACTGCTGTCCCTTGGAAGGAGCCTTTGTTCAGTTTTCCTCATTTCTGGCTACTCATCAGGAAGGGCCAGTTCAGTGGGAATCTTCTTTGAGGTGATCTTCTGCATTGTTTTCTCTCTTGAATCAGTAGGAAAGAAAAGTAACTAAGCAACATAATACAGTGGGTTTTTTCCTCTAGCTTACAAAATGCTAGGTCACTTGTTTGTTTCCCACAGACTTTCCTAATGCCCTACATCACTGCCATTGATGATGTATTAGATGTAGTAGATGTATTGATGTACTAGAACCTCATCCTCTGTGAGCCTCATCTGCTGAGATACCACGTGCTGCAACATTTGTACACTCTCCCAAAGAGTTTACATGCAGGGTATTCATAAGGTAAGAAAACAACCTGGAGAAGACATCTGTAACTGGATTGATTTATAAAAAGAAAAAAAAAAAAGAAAAAAGAGAAAGAGGAAAAAAAAAAAAAAAAAAAAAAAAAAAAAAAAAAAAAAAAAGGGAGTTTTCTAAACAATTTTCCTGGAACTCATTGTGTCGAGTTCAAATTTTTCTACAAAAAATGAGACAGAGCAGGATCTACCCAACCTAATTGAATTGCACTGCAACTTGGCTACCCACCTAGGTATAAATCCCTCCCAATTTAGAATATAAATATAGGCATGAGGCTGCTGCATGTCTACCTTAGCTGCTGGCTGTTTTGTAGAGCCGCTTCGCCACTCTCCAGCCCTCTTTGCCCATTTTCTGCCAACCTGCACTCTCTCCCGACTGTCACCTCCTCCCCTGGTCTAGTTCTAAAAATGTAGCTCTTAAAATACCCTGACCTGTGCAGTAACAGGGAAGACCTGGCTAGCAGAGGACTATTTGTCACACATATTGAACTTAGCTCAGAGCCTCATTGTTTCCTCATTTGGAGCTCTAAGGGAATTTGTTTGGGGTGGGCTGTGAACCTATCTCAACCAAAGGTAACTCCCATTCACTGGGAGATGGAAGAGGTGATGCCAGTAACATTGCTGGGTTCAGAAACACAACACAGCTTGTCATAACAAGTTGCTCTGGCAACATCTGTTAACAGCCCACAGAACTATGTAGCACTTAAGCCCGATATAGCCATAATGTAGTTTTTTGCACTGAGCAGTAGTTATTTGTACCTTTCCCAGAGAGCAACATATATTATTTGCTCCTGGCTTCAGAAAACCCCACCATTTCTTTAAGGGAACATTTGCATTTCTCTGGCTTTAGGCTACAATGCCATGCCAGGTACATCTCAGGAACAGCCTTTTTTGGAGACAGAATTACATCAGATTCCTTCAGACACTCATGTCGATGCTCAGCCAGCAGCTGAGTCTGGTCCAGATATCATTGCTTCTAAATCAATGGAGCTCATTTCTTACAGGAACTCCTCCCAGTTTCACCATCGCTCCAAATTCTTAACAACATAGCATCCAGTTTCATATGCTCTCTCCAGCACTGTGGAAGCTGGCCTGGCACCACCAGGCAAGAGTATAGAAAAGCAATTTTGGACTCTGAGCTCATTAATATAACAATTTTGGTGCCTTACAGTCGCTGATGGATTTGCACTGACCAACCTAGTCTCCTACAAGCAGTGAGGTCACATCAATATAACACAACTGTGGTCTAAGAGGGGTAGATGGTAAGGAAGAAATCAAGGACTTCTGTTTTCCTTTGGACCATCAGCATCCTTTCACAAGCCAAGTCTTTAATGTTTTGAGCATTTTTCATAAGAAATGTATGAAAAAGGTGAGTGCAAAGACAATTTTCAGAGCAGAAAGTGCTTGAGAATATTTCTTGGGGGATAAGGGAGTCCTTCTAGGTGTCCACACAGACACAAGTTAAAAGAGGTTAATGCATGCCACAGCTGTGCCATACTGTTCCTCTGGCTCTGGTAAGCCTGGTGGGTTTTTCCACTGAAACAGCAAGGGATTTTCCTATCAGAAGGCAGTTGGTATCATTAGATCTCCCAGCTTATCTAGATGTTGTATCTCTTCCAATTTAAATGCTACATCAGTAGTTATTAAGCCTGCATTGCAAAGAAATAAAACTAAGGAAAACATTCTGGAGGGTGCTCTGGATTCTATTAAAGGATTTAATTTCTCCCTATGTTACGCTTTTTCCATATGGCTGAAACCTGGAGCTGCATAATACTCTGAATACAACTGTATAGTGCTAGTGGCAGTATACCAGATGGTGACAAATGACCCCGTTCCAACAACAATATATAGATCCTTATGACACAGACACTCAGGCATGCTCTTGGGGATATTCCCTCCAAACAATGAATGACTGGTAGATAGCATAATGTTTAACTTCTGCATTCACTTTTTTACGCGCTTTATGGTTAACGCTGCAGAGCTACTCATTCGTTAAGTACTCAGCCTTGTAATAGTGTACAGATGACATGAGATATTCCCTTGGCCACCTCAGAAGGATCTCCTTTGGTCCTCGAAGGTCAGCTGTGGTGTAAACAGTGTGTCACTATCTGAGTGTAAGGATATGCTCTGGCACGCTAGAAGTGAGCTGATAACGTCTTACCCCTGCTTGGGCCCTTCAGCTGCCTCTTGGGGAAGCGAGAGAGGCTGCCAAGCTCAAGATGTGCTGCATCCTGCAATTTGGCTTTCCCGAGAAGAACAACCCCTCCCCCAAACTCACCCACGCAGTTCTTCACCCTAAGAAGAGGTCATCACACAAAAAGTAGATAGAAGGGAAGGAGACTGCACACTTGACTATAACTGCATGAGAGAGAAGTCTGGAGTCCTCTTGAGATGTTGTGTAAAGAGAAAGCAATCTGGCTGTCTCCATTTTTATAGAAAGACCTCTGTGCTTTTGTGGACTTCATGGCCTGCCAGATGGAGGCAGCTCCAAGTAACACTGAGATCTTATTCCCGCGGAAAACCAAGGAGAACAATAACCCCAAGTACTGCAGGTGTAGGAGGGAATACTTGCTCAGATGATGATTCATGTCAGCATCTGAATAAATAAGGTCAGATAGCCAGAGATTATTCCAGTGAAGGGGAGTTGATGTGTTTGGGGGCCAGGAAGGAGGAGTTGATTGTTTGTTTCATAACATTACACTGAAACCCTGCCCAGCTCTGAGGGTTTTTTTCCTAATAAATAGTTCTCAGTTACTTTAATTAAGACTTCGGTTCAGCAAAACATATAACTAGGTGTAGCCTACCTGAACTGGAATATCTGTATCAAATTCAGAAATCCCCAGGTCAACATGAGCTGCATACTCAGTATTACGTAGCCCTTGGAAACATACCTGCAACAGTTTTAAGGAAGACATTTCCACTACAGACCATTAAAAATAAAAAATGCTTGCCTCAGAGGGGTGAGAAAGGATTAATTAGTTAGTGCTCGTGCAGCACTGTGAAGATACAACTCTTGGGACTGTGTTATTAATAAGCAGAAGATGCCAACAGGAAGCAGCATTGTTGATGGCACGAGGATTAACAATGGTTTTGTTCTTACATTTGTAAATGATTCTTCTGCTGTTGAAAGGTGTTGGCCTTTCAGCCTAGGAGACTGAAATCCTCTTTCTTCACCTAAAAGAGTCTTCATGGGCCATGTATACTTTCTCACACTCTCACCAGTGTTTCTCACTATTAGCTTATAGATGTTAGACAGTAGCCCATTCTCTATAGCCCTTTTATTGCTTGGCCTTCTGCTTCAGCTGCCAAGAAGGGTGCCATTTAGACTCAATTGTTACAGAAGCTTTTACGATCTAGACATGGTGTCTAGGATCGGAGACTTCCTTGTAATTTTGTATATGCTGCTGCACTCCCATCAGAAGAGAAGGGCTCCTGTTGCCAACAATGTGGGCAGAATTCAAAGCAGTGACCTACAGATGAAAGGCACCCCATCCCAAAAAGGGCCAGCTAAGCCATCCAGCCCCCGAATGCCAGTTCTTCATTGAATGAAACTGTATTGTGATGCGGTGCTCAGAAGGGAAGAAAAAAAGAAAAGAGTTTTAAAATATCTGCGGACAACGGCTGTCTAGAGCTGGGGCTGCAGACATTCAGACCTTGCTTACATAATTATTCTATCATGTACCATCCTCCAATCCAACTCCCCACCCCAAGCCAGGGTGCTGGAGGGGGATCTTGTTCTTATTCATGCAGCATAAATACAAAATCGGAGAGGGTGTTGGAAACTTTCCGTGGAAAGGTATGGTGCCTTTGGCATGCTGGGGAAAACAGCAGAGCAAGAAAAGCTTGTAAGTTAGAGGAAAAAGAAGGATTAGAGAAATTAGAATAAGCATATCCAAGCATTTCCTAAAAAAACAAGATGATTTCAGCCCTTTAAACCCAACACTCACAGAGCAAAATATGCCAAAGCATAAGGCAGCAAAGCATCTTTTCTCCCTATGTTTGATCTATTGCTCTCTTTGACAAGCAAAATCCTTTTTTCTCCCATTGTCCTCGGGTCCTGCCAGACATACGACCTCTGCCCTTCCTCCCTACCAAATGCAGGCCAGCCGAGAAAGGTGATTTTGTCACCTGGAGTTAATTTATGCCTGTCTCTGCTGCACTGTGCTACTGTGCCGGGGTGGGACCTTTTCAGATGTTGGGATCATAGGAGAAAGAACAATGAAAGAAGCAGAGTATGTGTGGCGGGTGGCCAAGTCATCCTATCACCATGTATTTGTGTAGTTTCTTTTAGTGCCATCCAATCTTTCCTTCTGTCCCTAAATGGCCTGTGTTGAAAATGTCCCTGCTTACAGTTGCTCAACTGGAATGAGGACAAATTGTTTGCAGTGGCCCCCTTCCAAATGCTTGTGCTGTAACTTTTGTCTTGACTAGTCTCTGGAGATATCTCTAGAGGAGTTTCCTATGACTCGTTTGCTCTACCTCAAAGTCATGCCCGATTTTCTTCCCCTACCCTTTCAACTTTGCAGCAGGAATCTTGTTTAAAATACCCACATGGCAGAAAAAGACAGGGTGGGCAGAGCCTTAATGTTGTTATGTCACAAGTTCCCCAGTCAATTACAAGCAAGGGGGTTGGGCCTGCAGGGTGACCGAGGTTACAGAGTGGTACTAGCAGGCAAGGAGACCCACAAGCAGACAAAGCACGACCACACCAAGCAGCTTTGAGTTATTAAGTACCGGTGGTGTTAGGACTGTGTTGCCCTTCCATACTAATACATCAGCCACTTCTGCAGGTAGAAATCCCTGGCCTCTTAACCCTGCAGACTGCTTCAATTCAGCACCGAAGGAGTAGTGAAGGTACTCTTTTCCCCCTCACATTCACATGTGAATTAGTCTAGGGTGAGACAGCAGAGGGGAAAAAAAAGAAAAAAAGAAAAAAAAAAAAAAGTTAGCAAAGTCTGAATAACTAAGCCAACAAAGGAAGGGTTTATAGTTCCAAAAACCATTGGATGAAGTTTTGCACGTAGACTCATTAATAGACATTACAAAAGAAAAGGTTCATTCTCCCCCTGCTTAGATTCATGACCTATTAGACATATACATATTGATAATATTTGCCAAGAATAACTTAATTCAAAGACCCATTTGCTTGTTTTTAATATTGGTTATTCATCAAAAGTACAATCTGCTTTTATAAAACAAATACAGAGTTAATGCTATGGAATGGTCTCTTTCGGCTCCACAGGAGCAGAAAAACAGGCCCCATGTACAACGTTGCCCCTAGCCCTTTCTACACTTTGCAGAAGGTGACTAGAGCATCCTCAGAGTGAGGGACAATGAAGGCTGGAGATCAGATCACTGACACTCCTCACAGAGCCCAAGGGCCAGGATGGGTAGAGAGCTGGATACCGATCAGCCCTTCTTGACCCCCGTATGAAAGTAAGCAGCCAGCACACAGTCCCACAGCAGGTCCCCCAGGGGAGACTTCACCAGCTCAGCCATTCCAGGGGTCCCAAGCCACAAGGAGCCCTCCTATGCAGCCACCTCAAAGCATCCCAGCACCTGCTGCTTTATGTAAAACAACAGGAGTGGAAAGGAAAAAAGAGCAATGAAGCTCAGCAAAGGCATCTCACAGGTCTGGGTATAGGGCTGGTTAGTTTGCATGTGGGGTTGTGCATCACACTTCAACTGCATCTCCTGCTTTGTGACTGTTTTCTGGTCTCTTGATTCAGCAAAGAGAGCTATCCCTGTATCTCAGGTAATGTTACTGGCTAGAAGTGGGCAGAGATGGGTTGGACAGGGCATTCCAGACACTAGGGGTTACTCAGCATTCTCAGGTTTAGGAAATATAAGTATAGCAAAGTATAAAGATTGTGTGTGAATTTGCCACTATCCTGGAGATTTAAATTTGCCACTAGCACTCTCTCTCTCTCTCTTTTTTTTTTTTTTTTTTTTAAACCCAAGCATACTGTCATACTGTGCCTCTGTCTTCCAGTTAATCAGCCAAATATTTACTTTCATTGCATTCAGGACCTGACAAAACACCAAGACTACATTGTTTTTCATTAGCACCGGTCAGGGAAAAATAAACAGGCTGGGTTCACGGTACATAATATGTAATATGTAATTACCACGTTAGGACCACTATTAGCAATACAAATTAGCTCACTGCCCTTTATATCTCTGCAGTGCCTCTTAGAGCAGTCTCATTTTTGTCCATCACTCAGACAGATTCTAATCTTGGATGTGCTGAAAACAGCATGATGTACCTCTAAAAATTATCTGCTCTGCTTGGAAACACAGTGACCAATATTTGGAGCCATCCCTTGGCATTCACCATGCTGTTGGAAGCAGAACCTAAAGAGACCAATCTTTGAGCCAAAACTGGCTGGTAACAGTTTTGTGAGAGCAACTTTTTGTAGAGTTACTACTCCTGTTTTGCTCTCTTTTCAGCATCTCACAGAATCCACAGGAAAAGGTCTGCTGACACCAGGCATGATTATTTCCTTCCATATAAGTAGCAGGGAAGATGAGGAGCATATTGTCAGTTATTTACAATTAAAGGTTATTTACAGTTAAAGGTTATTTACAATTTGACTTCTAAAAGTTACTGTAAAGGAGTGAATAGCAATGAATAAGTCGAAAGCCATTCAGCTCTTTTTTAGTTACTACTGCATTCTCACAGAGTTCATGTTTTCCAAGGGACAAAGCAGAGACTCTCAGAGGGGAGGAAGTCTGTAAAAAGAAATGCATGGCCACAGATCAGGGGATAATTTTATGTCTCACATGTTTTCAGACCCTATGAAGAGCAACTTTAAACTGGTGCTCTCCCTCTTGATTTTAGCAGAGGCTGAAGCAGACTCAATAGTTCACAAAACGGGGTGGGCTTGAATCCTGAAAAACTAGATCCATGACAAAATCTTGGTCACTGAGGCCAGAAGGACCCCTTGCCCACCCGTGGTCAGGATTGATTTAATTATTCTATAACTGTTCCTGTAGATGGGTGTCTGGCCTTGAATAACTCCAGCAACAGTGATTGTCCAACAGCACTTGGCAGCTTGTCCAGCTGCCGAACAGTTCTTCTACAGTTTTGCCTAATATTTAACCTAAAACTTCCCTTCCGCTTCAGCCAATTATTATGTGTCCCATCCTTGTTGACTAATGAGAATAATTGATCCTTGTCCTCTTTATAACATTCCTTTATGTCTCCCGTTATTATGTTCCCCACACTCTTCTTTTGCCTTTAGGCTAAAGGTGCCAAGTTATCTTAACCTTTCCTCTCAGATGTGAGTGCCAAACTTCTTACCATCTTTCTTCCACTCCTCTAAATTCTTCAATCTGTCCACGTTTTTTTCATACAGAATTGAATGCAGTTACTCCAGTTATGCTTTAACCAGTGCCAAGCAGAGCGCAATAATTACTTCAGTAACCTTACTGACCCCATCTAATAACAAAGGCAAAATGCAGCATGTAATTAAAATCTAAAAAAATAACTGTTTTTAAAAGCTAATTGCCTTAACAATCAGAACATTCTACAGCTCAGAGAACACACACTAAAGAATTTAAAGGTTATTGTTCATTCAAAACCTTTTTTTCAATTTTATTCTGTATATTGTATTCTGGGCTGTGTGCAGTTTTACTCCTATTAGGAACGGTCTGTACTGCATCTCTCACACTCCCTCCCCCTCTTTTTATTTCCTGCAGATTTAACTCCTAACAGCTCCGTGAGGCCCTGTCGACACTAGGGATGTTCATTAAGCATTTCCCACTGCTGCAAGAACTTCTCCAGCTCCACCAGTATGGAACAGCAGAGAACTCTCACTCATGCTTTTAATTCTTTAGGCTATTCCTATGTCTTCCAGTGTTGGTGGAGCAGAGCCAACGGTGAGGGTTTTTTTAGAAAGTTTCCTTTACAGAAACAAAATTTTCACCTTCTTTGTCAAATCTGTGGTGCCCTTACTTTGAATAATTCCCTTGTCTCTTTGGCTGCTCTCTTAAAGGTTCCTCTGTCCCCTTCACGTTCATCAACACCATACATGTCTACCACAGATTGTAACTGCACGTACTCCTGCCTTTTGGCTGCTGTCTTTTCAGGAATGGAAATCCTTGTCACAACCCAGCACAAATGATTCAAAATTACTGTCATTATGATGACAACAGCCATTCTTGGAAAATGGTTAAATGAATAACTGGAATCCCCCAAAATAAACAAATTTGGCTTCATTAACAGGAATGGCAAACTCAGAGTGCAAACCCACTTCACCAAGCAGAGGCATTTAATTAAATTGTTTTTCTGTTAGGCAGATAAGCAGATATATGACTGCTGCTAGTAGATGTAATAGTTTCTATAGTTGTTGTCCCATAGCTCCTTAATTAAATTACAATTGTCCTGTTGGAAAACATGTCTGTGAACAATTCCAGGTAGAAAATACAGGAAAATATTCCTAGCAAAATAAAAATAAATTAGTAGTGCAATGTTGCATGGTAGATAGAACAAAAATAAATTGGATCGAAATAGGGAAGATTCAGTTTTGATATAAGGTAAACCTCACTGTGAAGGACTGGAATATATTGTCTGGGGAAGGAGTGGAGTTTCCCATACTAGATACCCTTGTAACAGAATTTAAACAAACAGCTGATAGGAATTATACAGACACAATTTGTCCCACCATGATTCACACCCATGACTGAGGATCTGTTGCATACCCTTTCACCCCTGTTTTTCTATTATAGTACTTTGCTTTAAATTTCTAAAGAATGAAGTAAACTCCTGCTTTCATTTACATTCATCTGAGCCTCTTATATTCTATAAAGGTTGCATATTTACAAATGAGATCAGAGTTTGGCTTCCTATAAGACATCATAACATGCCAGCAATCGCTCCGTAATAACGAAATAGAAAAGTACCTTGTTATATAGGTCTTATCCCTTAACCAATATATACAAGGCAAAATAACCACTGCTTTTTATAGCAATACCTCATCCAAATGTGTGCGCAAGACCTTCTAGCTAAGTAAAGTAAAACCTCTACACATCCTCTACCTAGAGAAGAGGTAGTTCTGGAGGACTAAATGAAATCAAACAGAAATATCACCTGACAAATTGTAGTGTGAAACCAGGCACTGGTTGGAGTTCAGGCAAACATGAACTTACATGACCCAGAATGTTTGCATGGTCCTTTGGTAGTTAGGTATTTTCTTTCTTCTTTATTTATTGCAATGCTCTGGATTGAGATTAATTTTAATAACTCAGTATTTGGGGTTTTTTCAACTTATCTTCAAATGAGATCTGCACATATTTTTGTAACTAGATTAGAAAGCTGCCAAGTGGCTTTTTAAACAATTCTCAGTGCTTGGAGAAGAGTTGTTCACGACTTTTTACAAAAAAGTCCTTTCCTGAAGCCACACCAGGAACCCATCCCATATCCCTCACAGCTACAGCATTATCCTCTGTGTCCAAAGCAGAAAGGCACTTCTGCTTAAAACATGCCAGAAGACAAAATCCCTGTTGTATTCCACTAGCAAATTCTCCATTAAGACTCAGTTTAAAGCCTATTTACATCAGTTAAAGGCTTGTCATCGACTCAGTGAGTTTTGGGACAGGCCCTTAAAGTACAGGTCTTAAGGACAGGAAAGCCTCCATAGACACGATAGTTCTTAGGGAAATCACTGAGGTCAGCAGAGGCTGATTGACTTCAGCAGATCACTGAGGTCAGCAGATGCTCAGCAGGACAAGAATTTTCTGCTGATCCAAAGCTATCAGAGAAAGAAGACGATGGGAAGACTGAAGAGAGTGTGTCCTCCCCACGTGTCATTCACCTGCTGGCTGTCAGTGCTGCTGTGACTGGAAAAGCCAACCAGACATCCCCACTCAGCCATGCTGTGCTTTGTAAGTAACTAAAGAGGCCAGCACTCCTACCTCATGTAGAAATGGTTGCATGATGTGGTTTATATTTTTTTAAAAATTTTAAATCCTGTTCCCCAATTCACACAAAAGCAAACAAAATATGATGATTTTTTAATTGTATACAAATCAATATTATGAAAAAAAACAAAAAGTAAACATTTCCCTTGGCAAAAAAATACAGAATATCTCATTCTCCTCAGGTGCAAGTTTTTTATTTACATAGCATAAAGTGTCCCACATTACAGTTAGAAGCAGAAAAAATGTTTAGCTGTGATGTCTGAAACAAAGCCTGAGTTATTGTCTGCAGTGCCCTTAAGCTGTGTGTCATAGTCTTCAAAAGATGGGAACAAAACACATAGAGCAGAAAGCAATAGCCACATTAAGGTTTAACGCCTATAAACACAGAAGGTTTAACACTTGGCAAGTCAAAATTCCCCTATGACCTGAAGACATTCAGATCATGACCTGAGAATTAAGAGCTGTGTTAAGCAGTCAAGCTGTCTCCCTAAAGAAAAGACAAAAATAGCAAAAGACTAGCTGAGCCATTGGGTCAGCATATGTCAGGAGCATCCAGGCCCAATTCAGAGTCAATCTGCAGCCATGCAAGGCCCAGCCTGACCTAGCCCAGCCTTTCCAGCCAGGGCTTCCTAAGAAGAAGGATTTTCAGAGGCTCTCAGCACCCGTTGTCCCCACTGACCCCCAGGGAACAGTAACATTTAAGCTATCACGCAACAAAAAAACACCACAAGAGAAAATTTCATTTTGCCTTCATCCAGACATAGAAAACTTCTGGTGTTAGATGAAGAAAGAGAGGCAAAGTTAAATTACTTTCCCCTGTTTATCTCTGGCCACAAAGCTATGCTCTTACCCTTCCTGCCTTCCTTCAAGGTCTCCTCCTAAAAACATGTGCCACAGTCCTGAAAAGATTGGAGACAGAGGGGGGAAGAGAGGAAAATAAAATGAGAACCAACTGTTTTGAACTAAATGTTTAAAGATAGACAGCTTTTTGTTTAAAGAAATGTCTGCAAGGCAGAGAATTTGATTTGGGAAAGACGAAGGTCAGCAGAGTAACAGCTCCAAACACCAGAGATGAAGCAAAAGAATGAAGGGAGATGAGGGGAGTGAGAAACAGCTGCCTGGGGGAGCTTAAAAGGGATGCTCAGCATGCTCCCAAACACTCTAATTTTACTATGGTAGATCTGCTTGTGCCAAATTCCCACACAGAAAAATCTTAAGGACATGAGAGTGACCTGGGTATCATGGGTTTACTTCTCTTGCTTTCTGCATTGATATCCATGTTTAGTTTGTAAATACACAAGTTTTCTATTCTCAAATATTTATTGTATTCCTTAGAAGATATTTTTTAAAAGTTGATCAATACGAAGCTTATCCATGAAGTTACTATACAGTTCCCACTGTATTAAAATTGGCCATTTCTCCAATTATTGGGAAATTGCCAAAAACTGTTACAAAGAACACTTAACTATAATGAACTTCCATTCAGGTTCTCAAGGTGCTCATTACAAAGAGATGTATATATACATGTATATATTAAATTAGGCACTAAAAGAATCCCATGCTGCATAAGACCTGCTCAAAAAGAAGAATTTCTAACCTGGAAGGAATTCTGTTATTTCAGCTTTCATTTCTGTCCTGAAACAGGCCAAGAAATCAAAATATCAGTGAAATTGATGGAACACAAAGATCAGAATAATTTAGGTTTGGAAACATCTATAGACAAAATGCTGATGCTTAAAATTGAAAATATAATGGTCCCAGGCTTGAAAGTCTTGGAATACGATCCTCTTCTCACATGGATAGAAATCAAGAATAAGTCTGCTAAAAATCTATGAAGTTACACTACCGAAGTCTTCACACGGGTAATAAAAATACCCAGAATTATAAGCATTTTATAAAGCCAAGTGCTTCGGAAAGCTTTACACTTTCAAGCTTTAGGGCATAAAGCAACCTAGGAATTAGGAGGAGAACTTCATGACTCATCCCTAGCGCTACGATGGGGGAGGCCAAGTGGTCAGACAGCCTCATGGGGAACACGGCTGAGAGCTGCTCAGGAACATCTATATTCACCTTTGGTCAGCAAAAGCTGGGATTATGGCCCACATTGCACATGGGTAGTGCATGCCACTTGGAAATGGCAGGGTCCAAGCTGTCTGCTGGGCTTTCCAGGCAGATGACAGATGTGGGAGGAGACAGCAGCCTGCTCTGCAGTAGGAAAGCTGCATGTCAGGAGCAGCCAGGCAAGCTCTGGCAATGAGTTCCCAAGGAAAGTGGAGACAAAGTGTCTGCCCAGCAAGCTGAATGCAGAAGTCTTGGACCTGTGAGCAAAGAAATTCTCTTTGGACACTTGACTTGTCTCCAGGGTTCAGGAAACAAGAATTTAGGTATATTCTTTGTGAGGGACATGAGGTGTCACTAAAGAAACATGCCATTCCTCTATCCACTGCTCCTTTTACTAAAGACAACTCAAAACAACTCCTCCTGTTTGCTTGTTTTGGGGGTTGTTTTTTTTTCCATATTTGTTTTTTTTTTTTTAAACCAATATTCTTTCAACAGGCCATAGCCTTCAGGGAACAAGCTAATCTTTAACCACATGCTTAATTTTTCAGAGCAAGCTGGCACCAACCATTAATGGAAATGGTCACTTTGTGGAAATGAAATATGGACTTTCCCTTGTAAATGGTTCTGCAGAGGACCTGGGGATAGCTCAGTCTCTGCAAACACCACCAAAATTGCCATCTGACTTCTGAGGAATACAGAGAAATTGCAAGCCAGTGCTAGTGCTATGTCTTCCAAGGATGGGGACATGTGTAAGGACTTTTCTGCCTCATTTCCACCACCTACTCTGAAGATGGTCTTCATACCAGGAGCAGCACAATTACAGTGACAGGAAGCTGTGGTCTGATCACCACTGGGCTTGAAATCTAGCATGAAGTAAACACTTTGAACCATATAAAGTTCAGAGCTGGGCTTCCAGATTCAATATGTTAATTTGTCCCTGATATAGCCAGTTTAACCTCTGAACATGTCTAGAGCTCGTGTTTCTAGAAGCTGGTTAGGGAGAGACACAAGAGCCTTCAGAATTCACTGGGACTAACTTTTAAAAAGCTGAGATCACAGTCTGATCATGTGCAATATGCTAATGCTCTAAGAATTAGACCACAAAGTAATTACTTAGGGAAATTAATGGCCAAATTTAAAATTGAGATTTTGTAGGAAGAGCCTAAAAATAAGAACCCAACAGCAAAAGAACAAGACTTGTTTTTTTCCAGAGAAACTGAGATCACAGTCCAAAAAAGAATGAAGAATATACTCAACCAAAAGTTTTCTGGAGAACTACGGAACCAAAATGAGAAAAGCAGGTTGATTTTTACCCCAGGTATTTATATTTAGTTGGGGGCAAATCACTTCAAAGCCATGTACAGTCAGCACTGTGAGAGGACACAAAGTGGACACAAAGGAGGAGTTATTCAAAATGCTTTCTGTGGAGTGACCTGCATTGTTCATTCCTGAGTCGACCACTCCAGCAGTCAACCTACCTCCATCCTACAGTCCTCTCCAGCCTCCACAGTGGTATCTGTAAAGTCAAGCACAATGGAACTGCAATAAAATCAACCTTCAAGTTACTGAACTCTCCCACAAAATACAGCCAGCGTTTTACACACAATTCTATCAAAGCTTTCCAAGTCTTAGTCCAGGTCCTCAGCTATCAGATCATTTCTCCTACCCAGAATAGGAAGTAGCATTCGTTTCAGAAATTATTGGGAGAGATGTAAAATCTGTCATGAATGAAATAACTTGCAACTGGGACAAAAAGAAAAAAAAAAAAGTCCAACTTGAGAAATCAGCTGCATGGAGCCAAAATTAAGGCAACTATATTTACTGAAATAAAGAAAAGCCTGACCTAATCTCTCACCCAAAACCTAACCACAGTGTCTGGGCTCAACATGGTCAGGTTATTTTCCCACAGTATCAATACCACAACTAGAAATAGTAAGAACCACAACTGCCAAAAGAAGCCACTAATTTTCTTTCATTTTCCAATACAGCTTTCTGATCAAAGTGACAGTTACATTTCAGTACAGTCTTCTGATCTTTTTGATGCTCAGCTGAATGGAATCATCACATCTTCAGAGCTGTGCAGACTGAGAACATAAATTCTGACTGCTCATTGCTGGAGAGATCATATACAATTTTTATTCTGGTTATTTTCTGTTTTAAGAAAAAAGCTGAGTTCTCTCTATCAAAACTAAGAGAATAGTTGTTTAAAGGTATGA
Organism: Heliangelus exortis; assembly: GCF_036169615.1. Classification (NCBI taxonomy): domain Eukaryota; kingdom Metazoa; phylum Chordata; class Aves; order Apodiformes; family Trochilidae; genus Heliangelus; species Heliangelus exortis. The sequence continues at coordinate 11,171,199 of NC_092426.1, read as the reverse complement.
CAAGATATAAATTCATTGAATTGAATGCATACAATAGTCTTTACCATAACTTAATGTGTTCCAGAAGTGGACTCAAAACTATGCAGCGAAGTCAACCGTGCTGGTAGATACATTATGCCAGAAAAGCAGAACTGTTTCAGGGGTAGATTTCAAGAAATAAAAACATCTGATGAAAAATATAAAAGAAAGTAAAATGTGAGGTATTCACGGAGCAGATAAAGATAGTGTTAGAGAATGCGTGCAACCCAAACCAGCTAATGGTTTAGTAAAAAACACCATTAGGCTTGCAGGTTTACATGCTGAAGTCTCTAAGCCAGCAGTTCCTGAACTGTGATGTACAAACCACCACTGGTCAACAAATCTTTCATGCTTGGTTGCTGTCAGCTGGCAAAGCATCGTCTTTCTTGTCCCAGATGCTGCATCACGCTGAAGATGTAGCTAGTGGATGTCAGGCTAAACCAAGCCACTGCTATCATTACTGCAGAGGCATATACAGAACTGCCTGTGGGAAATGATCAGATCAAAGGTCTGGAAGTAAAAAAATAACTCACCCTCCTATCTGTATGGAGATACAGAGTTACATATGTTAAAAAAATCTCTTTTGCCTGTTCAGAAATTTAGATTAAAGTTGCACCAACAGATTGAACAGTCAACTGGAGACCAAACCACAGCTGATATATCAGTCAACACAGCATTTAAACAGAGTTCACAAAGGGAAAAGTATTTTTTACTCCTGGCTTAGATAAATTTCTGGCAAAGGAAGAAATTATGCTCGACCCCCAAATAACCAAACTCCAATCCACTCCATATGGAAATTATTCTGCCACCATTTTACTGCTCCAGCAAAGGTGGTGTATGGCCCTTTTGAAACCTTGGCTCTTTTTGAAGGCTATTATTTTAAATATTTTAGTACTGGGAACTGCATGGGGCTGGCAATTAGAATTAGAGCGCAGTGTGGGGAATGCCGCTTTGAAATCATTTAGGTCAGTTCATTTCCTTTTCAAGCACAATAGAAAGCAGATGGATCAGGGAGGGCCAAAACACCACAGAAGAACTCCCCAGGCTTTGGCCAGCACTCTCCTCCCCAAGACTTACAGAGGGGCCACCAAATCCTCATGAGTTATTATGCTTTAGGAGAACCACACGTTAGGATTCAGCCAGAGTCCTGGTCTTTGAAGCAAGGTGCCTCGCCCCGAGGTTTGTGTTGCACATTGAATGTTAGATCTAAATTGCCAAGAAAGTCAACAGGGACACTAAGTACACACCAGAAGAGCAGTGCAGGGAAGTCAGAGAGAGGCCAGAAGAGCACAGAAGGAAGATTAAGTACTTTGGGGAAGAGAAGTCTTGATAAAGAGAAAGAGGCCTCCAAAGATTTGTACAGTATGAAGGAAAGGCTGTTACCAGAAGAAAGCTTTGCCATATGAAGCAAGAGTTGGACAATAAACTGTAAGCTTGACTTGCATCAAAGATACATTGAGGTCAAGAGTTAAAAAATAAATTAAGTGCTAGGGGAATGAAACGTTGCAGCCTTTTTTTGTAGTTGGTGCCACATCACTGGAGGTGTCAAGGAAGAGTTACAGGAATTTCTCCCAGGGACCATCTAGCTAAGTGTGATCTTGCCTCAGAGCAAGGAGATGACTTCCATGGATCTTCTCCAGCACAGCATCTCTTGGATAATTTAATAAAGCTTGTTACAGCTTGTTCTTCGTGTTCCTTACACAGAGAAAGAGGTATTCCCCAAAGGAAAGTAATGTTTAATATGAAAAACAGATCCAAGTGCTGGAGTTCTGGTAGGGTCTACCAGAGACAGACTGAGGAACTCCAAATCCATTCCCTGTTAACATAACAGAAGAGTTATTCTTCTCTTAATGTCTCCCTCTGCATTGTCACAAATATCTGAGGCAAGTAAAGCAGAGTCCATGTCTCACTGGCCAGGGTCACTTGCACCAACAAGCAACTGGAGTGAGCCCCAGTCCCATACCAATCCATGGAGCTCTGAACTTAGCCATGCACAGATTTGACCCACACATCATGCTCAACCTTTACCCCACAGTAGTAGCAAGTACATTAAAAGTGGGCCATGCCCTAAGTTTTCTAGTAGCCAATTGTTCAACATGCAGGCAGCATCATGATCACCACTGCACCCACTTCTTTCACCACTACTGAAGAAGTTTCTTGTGTTCATCCCTACCACCCTTGCTGCTGTTTCATACCTATCAATAGATCTGTGTTGTACTTTTTCAGAAAGTCCATTTCTTTTGAGGCATTGTGTTAAATGGGCATCCTTGCTCCCCAAAGACCTCTGAGGCATAGACAAGGAATGCCAAAAACTAGGGCAGCTATCCCAGGTTGATGGTCATTGCTGCAGCTTCCATATGGGCTCACCAGTAAGCCACCCATAAGCAAAGTCACCAATAAATAGATGCTAACAGTGTCTCCTTAGCCCTCTCCTAACACACCCCAGAGGCAGTGTCCCTTTCCAGCACCACTGCCAGTCACACAGGTTTCTTTCCACTTCTTTTCCAGTCACCAGGAGTTTCAGCCCCTCTCCAAATCAGGGATGTAGCCCCAAGGCTACCAAGTATATTCATATGTCTCCAGATCCCTAATTCAACACCAGGACTGTTGCTCCCTCATTTCTTTCTTTTCTACCTACTCATTTTCTTCTTTGAAGGGTGTCCCCACATCTTCCCCCTCTTTCTTTGTAATCACTGCTATAGACACCTGCTCACTCACTACCCTGCAGAGAGGTCCCGTTCATACAGGCCCTGAATGCCCTAAGAGCACAGTGCCATTGCAAGCTGCCTACACCATCAAAATACAGTATTTGGCATGCAAAGATCTAAGTGGTAGTAGGCATGAAGAAAGTAAAAGTAGACTTGTTCAGTCTGCAGGGTTGGTATCTCAACTGCTGTGGCTAAGGCAGGAGCTGGAGAAGGGCCTTGCTGCCTGGAGCACTCAGGAGTGGGCAGAGTGGGAAGGGGGTGCCACCCTGGTGTCAATGAGAGGTGTCAGCCCTTCTCCTAGGGACTTGCTTTCTGCTTTTAGAGCAGCATCTTCCTTCTCACACAGGAGTGAAAATTGTTTCCTGGCCTCAGGTACCTTTCCTATACTAATCCAAAACTCTGGTGAGGCAGCTTCTTACTTTTTGTCCATCCAGCTCTGCATTTCAGGTCAGTCATGGGGTCAGGCCAGAGCATGGATAGGGCAGAAAACCCCCTTGCAGTGCAGAGGGAAGGCATAGGGAAGCCAACAATGCTGCTTGGAGCCCTAACATCCCAGAGCTGCCCCATGTGATGCCAGAGCACAAAATTCTGCAGAAACTCTGGCAATCGTAGAATCAGAATGGTTGGAGTTGGAAGGGACCTTAAAGATCATCCAGTTCCAACCTCCCTGGCATGGGCAGGGGCACCTCCCACTAAATCAGGTTGCAATGGAGTGAAGAGGCTGCCAGGGAGATCCTGGATGGGGACAGATGGCAGGAGAGGGGCAGAAGGCATCCTCCAGTGAGCTGGGGGTGTGGGGGTGCGAGCCAAGAGACCAGGCTGCTGGACTGCGAAAAGGCATGGGAGCAGATGCATAAGGATAAGACTCCACCACTGCCTCTCATGCTAGCTGATTCCTCTCCTGCCATGCCAAGGCCTGGAGTTCATGGGAGGACATGTATTCTCTCAAGCACAACCTTGAGTGGCTGCTGTGGACAGTCTTTTGGATGCAAGGAGTCAGCCTTCACATTTCCTTCACCATTGTGCTTCTGGAGATGTTCCAGGAGCAAATCATCACCTTGGATTTTGTTTTTAAGGGAATCAGTTGAGTCAAAAGGGAGTTAAACAGCAGTCGGGAAAAAATAAATGGAGATTAAGCATACAGTATGGATTCACCTTCCCACCATACCTCTACTGTCTCATCTACAAAATTGACATGGTCTTCTTGAAGAGGAAGAGTCATTGAAAGAGTTAAAAAGATCCAGGAAGGTGTGAGAAATCTAGGATAAATATTAAAAATCTTTTTTCAAACATACAAATTTGTATTAAGAGGCACAGGCAGCAGTAACAGTTATTACTCTGAGTTATTTAAACATAAGCAGGGTGTTTGGTAAATTAACATATAGAACAACACATCTCTAGTAGCTCAAATGATAATAGGACCTAATAGGACTTTTCTATCCCTAATTCAGCTGAATCCAAGTAAGGCTGACTTAAAAGTTGTCAATGTACAGGAGGTGGTTTCTAAGACCACAAAAAAGCATTTTTGTGCTCTGAAAAACAAGCCTTGAGTCTGTGATAATGGATGAAAAACTCCTTCAGCTGTGTCTCTTATCAGCAGAGTTTGGATAAACTGAGGCTGCCCCAATCACAGGAGTTTCTTATACACCCACCTAAGCCAGGAATATATATTTGTCATACCTTGCTTTCCAGACACATTCTGCTCCCGTGGCTTTCTTGGCAGCTTCCTCTCACCGGGTCCTGCACCCATCACATCCAGGCAGGCAGAGCACATTCTCTGGCTGATGAATTTGGATAGAAGAGGCAATGGTGCCAGGATGCCCAAGCAGAAGCATCCCTGCCCCGAGCTGCTCATAGCCTGATCTCAGCAGGCTGCAGCAGTGCTTGAGGCAGGCATGCTGGGAGGACAGAGGGAAATGGGCAAGTGAAAAGTGAGTAAGAAGTGAAATAGCTCAGGCAGCAGAGACACAGCTGAGCTAAATCTTCTGAAAATTCCTCTGAAAATTAGTAACAAGTTTCACAAGGCCAAAGGAGCACATGTGCACATGCTTGTGTGAGTGAAGGGCATGAGTATGCATGTGCATCTCTGGGGAGGGCTTGGACACATGAGTATACTGTGAGTAGCAACTACCTCCTGGTTCCATGTGAATGCCACATCAGAAGTAACACAGGTGATGAAATACATGGATTTGTGTGTGGGAACTGGATTAACTGAATGACCCTGCACAGGCTCAGTGGAACTCTTCATATTTGGAGAAGGTGTTGGATTAGATAGAGATAGGTTTAGGATTAGAAATACAATGGAGAAAATCACTAAACAGTTTTCAGCTAAAGCAGTACCCACATAAATTGCCCACATCCTGGACAAAACACCCTGTTAGAAGTGATCAAATCCCTGACAGCTGAGGCAAAATTCCTTCATTTGCAAGTGTTATTGGTAGATAAGCAAAATTATCTTGCCACTGCTTTTATTTATGGCAGCACCCATAACACTGTAGCTGTTTTCCAAACTTAGAGTTCTCCAAAAAGTCTGCTACAACTGTTATGGAATGTAGATGTAAAATTATTTTCTTCTATAGTACAAGTTACTATAGAACAGTAGGCTTCAAAGTTCAAAAAATACCAGAGTGGGTGAAACTGGAGTTAAACAACCCAAAGATTATAGCTGCATAAGGGATATAAGAGCAATCCCCTTACTGAGAGCACCACTTATCCTCTGAACAGTAAGATTTTTAGTGTTGAAAAGCATGTTTGACTTTAAATCAATACTTAAATTAATTAAAAAACACTGAGGTACACTATGTTTGCACAAACAGTTTTATTTTCTTTTATTACTGCAACAGTTTTTGTGGAGAATAAAATCATCAAATACTTCTGGGAATAAAAAGTACTAAGTGGAAGCTTAGAGATTTAGAGAATATTTCAGGAATTTTGCCTCAGATAACCAGGTCTTTTATTTTTGTTGGTTCACCTAGAGTATGCAGAAGAAAAAAGCAGGGGTGTTCTGTCAAATAAGAAGAAATGTCTTTCTCATTAGAACTGCATTTATCACATATTCAAACATTCTACAAATCAATGCCCCTATTTGTCATTGTAATTCAATGTGATAAAAACTGTCAAAACTGCTCACTTTGCTTGCTAGAGACAAATTTGCTGAAGTTTTGCAGCATGAGCCAAGTAACACAGCACCAGATTCTCCAGCTTTTATTTCACTTTGCTCTAGGCAGTATTCCTACTGTTTCTGTGCAATTTTTTGCTCGAGTAAGGGCTGAAAGTTTCAGTTTTGAACGTGAGACTTTTTTAGAAATAAACAGTCACAGAAATCCCATCGACAAAGCATGCTGGGTGACTGGAATGGTGCTGCTTGTGAATTTTATCTCTGAAATGCCAAGCTTATTTCCTATGTATTATTGCCAAATTCAGACTAACTACATCCTTGATGAAATTCCCTCGAGGTGTGCGAGGTCACTCGCAGGATTAAACACTGCCTGACCTTTTGCATACAGAGCTCAGAAGCACTGTATTTTGACGCCTACTACGCCTTTGGAGATGTTAGTTTGTTCCACTAAAAACAAAGATTATAGATCTTGTCCCTCATGGGAAGAGCTTTGATGAAGCAACTCTGTTATTACCTTGTCCAGAGACTCTCCAGCACCACATTGTGTCCTTCTGGCAATAGACAAAATAGATAAAGCTATCACTCAAGGGCAGCCTTGAGTAACAGCTACATTTTCCATCATTTAAAAAAATGTTTTGATGCACTAAATAAAGGAGACGTGTTGGGAGCTTTGTTTTGGGAATAGGTAGAGTGGCAAGTCATGTGAAAGGCAGATGGTACAGTGGTTAGGATCGAGTCAATTGCTGCTTTTAGTCCTCACCATGCTACTGACTTGTCCTGAGATTGGGAGAAGTCTTTTATGGTAAAGTTTATAAACCGAAGTCCCTTATCTAACTCTTCTGCAACTGCCTTTTTGCTTCTGTGAAGACTGTAGCAGTTCCTCATGTCAAAAACATCTTTACAGGCTCAGATAAAGCTGGAAAGTACTAGGGCTGTAGGGGAGAATCAATGCATTTTTACCCCTTTTTGAATACGTGCCCAAAGATGGTTTGATGAGGATGTGTTCTACATCTGTAAATAAAATAATGTCTGTGTAGACAGTGTGACCTGGTAAGACCAGAAAACATGAAAACAAGATTAAATCTACTTCATGACAGCTGCATGGAGAGACTTCATGAGGTTTTGCTCCAGCAATTATTTCTATCTTGGCATCTAGAAGTCAGCCCTGGCTTCCAACCTGAAAGAAAAAAAAAACCCCAAAACACAGAGCATTAGACTAACACACACTAGCCTCCTTCAGGCTCTAAGGGTATTGTGCATGTGATAAAGGGTTGGATAAAACAGTGGCAAAAGTCTGCTATCTTCCAAGGCTCAGGAAAATAAACCACAAAGGCAATTCAACAAAGTCCTCTTTGTTCCTCAATAGAACTAACAAAATGAAAGGAATCTGGTGGAAGAGAGAAGGCAAGAAAGAGGTCTGCTGCAGGGAGCAAGTACAGACAGAATCACTCTTTGCTGGCTCCTCTGACAGAGCAAGTGCATGATTATCACATGAGCCTCACAAAGACTGGAATTAAAGGGGCTGACTCGGCTGTCACATCGCTTAAGCTGTGCTGAGGTCAAAGGAGTTTGGACAAACCGAGGTCAGCCACACATGGCCTGGGAAGTAGGGGGTCTCTTTTTCTGAGCAACAATTGCTCAGGTTGATGAAAATAAATACCTATAGCCCACAATGGCTCATAAAGCTCTGCCTTTATGCTAGATTCCCATGAAGTGCAGTATACAATAGCACTCTGAAAAGAAAGGAACCACAATGAAACAAGTGTAAACAGCAAAACATGCTAGTGAATTCACCATCTGTAAGAGCAAAGGAAAAAAACCAAGAAATCTGCAATATTGTCACGCAAGTGTGATAAAATCCAAATGCAAAAAGGTGTCAGTGACATGGCTGTAAAAGAGCCTGCTATTTGCAGGTCTCTGCATCTCTTCTGTATATTGCTTCATGAATGATGTCCCCAACAGAGACTTCTTGCACATTTTCAGGGATGCCAGGGCTACTGAAGAATGTCCCTGTGCTAAAAATAGTACCTATTATCTCCCATGCCCTCTGTCCTCCTTCAGCTTCTACTTCACATGATCCAGCTCTAAGAAAGGAGCAGCGACCTTGTCTTTTTCAGTCTCACAAGGAATATCAAGCATCTCCACAGGTTTGGTGTACCTTTTGGTGAGAGTGGGAAAAGGAAAATGTATGCATCAGCTGTGTTGTCATGTGTTGGATGTGTGTTGATACATCCTGAGATACCTGTGTTCAAAAGCAAAACTAATATTTATTTTCTTCAGTAAGGAAGCACAGAAAAGCACCTTTTGTGTATTTATTATTTTTTCAGGGACTCCAATAGCGTTTGGACTGAGTCCATAGAAAAATCTGTGAATTTTGTCACAGATGTAAAACTCTAACATGTTTATCTTCATGATCACTTCTGCATATTACTAAGCTCATGATGCTAGTGGGTTTGTTGTGTTCAACAGCACAGATTAAGTAATGGTCTCTGCCCAACCAACTCATATTCACCTTTGTGTCCTGATTTGTGAATCAGGATTTCCATCTTGATCTTATTTATGGCAATAATGCCAAGCTTTTAAAATACCTTCTACAAATAAAGTCTGTGGCCCCTTCATTCCTCAGGTCACAGCACTGGGGCTTCCTGGTAAACAAACTAGATGGACTGTGACACAGATAGACTGAACAGAACCAGGTTTTTAAGCACTAATTACTCTGTCACATCTCCCTGTGGACAGGAAACTCACTAAAACCAATCATGAAAGCAAGCTGGTGAAGGAAAATTGCAGGACCCCCAGGGGATCTTCACAGATGTGTTCAAGCAGATAGTGCAGGATGAATCTGAGAAAACAACTCCTTGTGTAAACTCAGTTCTCTCTTACAATCTGTTAATGACTGTGTGTTTACCTGTCCTTGAGGAAAGAGCCTCTGCTGCACTTATCAAACCCAGAGGGATTCCCACTGTCTGCAGGGAGGTCTGGGTCAGAAGTTGAACTGAAATCTCCAAAGGCACTATCTGTGCTTCACCATTTGGCAGACTTTGGACTGAGCAAAGAACTGCCTTTTCCATTAATTTCTGCTCTTTTAAACCAATTCTACTGCATTTTTTCTGCTTTGTTGCAAAGCTTGAGACAGTGCTGGGGCTGTGTTCCTTAGGTCAGAACCACCATACAGGAGGACATGTCAATGCCTGTTGTCAGTGTGTGTGTGTAAGTTTAGGCCAGGTGATGGACGACAGTCTCCACGGATAGAGGAAACAGGATCCTTAAAGGATCCTGGAGGGAGCAGCACAGAGTGAACTGTCAAGGCCAGCACCTTCAGTGTTAGTGAGGGGAATGGGTAAATCCTCAAACTGTGAAATTTGGAATTTCTGATGGATTTGGCAACCCAGTAGGCAGGAAGATGAAGAGCAGGCACTCCAATTATGTACAGCCTGTGGAAGGTTTGTGCTTAGAGACCTGGAAGCATTCACTCCCTGGTCACTGAGAAGGCTCCAATACACCAAACAGTAACTCTGTTGAACATTCTCCAGTGAAAATGTTCTGGTTCTTTCTATAAGGATGTTTATTCTTTTATCTCAAATGTGATGCAGAGTATGAGCTTTCTCTTTCTATGTGTTGTCAACAGCTTCTCAACCTGTCTTGCTGCTAATTCGCCTATTACAAAAAAGCAGCCTTGGTCTTTCACATCATGTTAAAGAAAATAATCAGCAGAGTATTTAAACCAGGCTGGGCTTGACGGCAGATTTCAAATTAGTTCTAAAGAAAAACCCTACTAGTCTGGGTCTAGGACAACTAACAACCATCAACTTGCCACCACCACCTTGCCACCAGATGCTTCTAAACAGCAAACTTTCCACAAGGACAACTCTATGTGGACTGGAAGATGGTGCACTCACTGTACCAGTCCTCCCCACTGTGCTGCAGCACTGCACTGCTCCTCCCTGCTGTGTGGCACTGCAATGCAGTGGGACAGCCACCTGCTCCCAGCTTCCCAAGCAAAACCCTCCTGCCATTCTCCCCACCACTATCTGTCCCACCAGTGTGTAATCTGGCCTTGCTTATGCTGATCAAAATTTTAATTGCATTTCAAAACAGCAAGGTTTGTCTGACAAACCAGCATGCTTTCCCACCAGGCAGTGCTCAAATGTCCATCTTGCCCCAAACCTCCCCTGTCTCTTCCCCCTCCTGAGCCTGCAGACCTCCACCCCCCATGTGATGCACACTACAGGCAGGGCAGCAATCAGATGGTTGGCAGTCCCCTCTCTGCCTCCCCTGGGAGACTCCTCGCTGTCAGGCTCTCAGGGCTCCCCTCAGCACCACCCAGAGCCTCCACAGATGTTCAGGGGCTCTGTGGAGCTCACTGTGCACACGGAGGACAAGTGTGGTGCCAGCCAGCAGGGAGAAACAACACAGCAGGCAGGACCAGCATGGTGCAGTGTGGTGGGGAGAAGCAGCACAGCACTCGGTGTCATCTGCTGACCCAGAGAGTTGTCCCAACAGAGAGCCAGTGGTGTAGAACCATTCAGTGGTAAGCTGGGGATGGGGGTGGGGGGGAGTTGGTGGCAGAGAGTTGGTTGCTGTGTAGAGCTGTTGGGGGACAGTTGTCAGGGACAATAGTTCTACTTCCCCACAGCCAGCCTTGCTCAGTGCCCAATGTTAAAATACGTTCTTCAGAGTGTGGGATGAAGTAAGAGTCGCTGTCACAGCAGGATGAGTTTGTCAAATGCTGCTTACATGAAGCAGCAAACTTTTGTTCCCGAAGAAGAGAGGATTTTGAAAGTAGACAGCCAAGCTGATTTGGGGGATATATCACTTTGGAGCCACCATTCGTGATCTATGTAGTCTCACTTAATGCAAAGTATATCCCTTTCTCTAGAAGCCTTTAACAGAGATTTAACAAGGAGAGAACAGTTTTTTTCTTCTGAATGATATATAATCAAATTCAGCTCTACAACTTTATTTTCAGTCATATCTGTTCATTGTTCTTTTATTCCAAGTATTCCTTGGCATGGTTTAAGAACTACTGAAGTATTTAATAGCTGTTTAAAAGTGACAGCTATAACTACTTAGACTAGACATAAATAGAATACAACTAAATGGGTCATAACCTTTACAAGAAAAGCAGTTATGGAGAAGGATTTAAGAGAAACCAGATTATAGATCCAACTATTCCATTATTCTCTTTGTTTTGAAGGAGAAAGCAAAAGGAGCTTGTAATTACAGGATAGGACTGTTCTGAGTTTAAGAAAAAGATGAAGGTGTTGTTAAAGAGTTTGCAAATTGCTCAGCCCTTGGAAAAGTCAAGGCACTTCTGGATCTCCTTCACTAAGGCTTCTTGCTTCTAACATCCCAAGTATGATCAGCATTCTGATTGTGATGCTGGGTCACTGAATGATAGTTGTGAACAAGGAAGAATTTATTTTCCATTCAGATGGCGAAAAGAGAGGGAAGGTATGAGATAGTGAGTCTCTGCTCCATTGAGATCTACCCAAGATCTTAAGAAATAAATGTAAATCTCTCCATTGAGTTCACTGTGCTCTGGATCATGTCCTTAGCAGAGCTCACTTTGTTGTCAAATCCATTCCTTCTCTATTGCTCAATTTGCTTTCTGCTGTTGGGAACATTTTCCCAGATATTAATAAATCTGTATCATCTTTGGCCTCCAGCTGAGCCTTTCTTCTATGGCAGACTGTTGCACTGTATGCATGACTGCATGGTTCAGGGTTGCTCTGGAAATTGCTCATAAAAATGAATTGCCTGGTAATACCACAATTGTCAATATGTGTAGGTTGCAGCATCCCCCCTGTGGGCCATTGTAGTGGATCATAAAACCTCATTTCCAGGAAAGTTTCAAAACTTTTATTTTCTAAGGAACATTAATTATCAGAGTTCAGATGACCTGGCCCATTTGTCCATCCACTTCCTCTCTTTTTTGCCTCCTCAGACGTGGTAGTTTGAAGGCAACTGGCAACAGATCATATGTCAGGCTCCTGGTTTTATACTTCAGTTTCATATCAATGTCAGCTGAAGTGTTTAAAAACAGCAAGACTCGTAAGTCTAATGCCCAAACCAGTGTTTGTATGGGACTGTTTCCCCATTGTTAAACTTTTGTAACAACAGCTGATTTACAAGTCTGACACTTACGCAGACATATGCTTTGGCATTCTACAGGCTTCCAGAGCCTCATGCCTTCCAGCACTGCTTGTTGACCTCTCCTTCAAACACAGGACTTTGAGGGATCATCACAATGGCCAAACCACTCTGGACCTACATGGTTGTGAAAACTCTAGGGATGCCCCCATTAGAGTTTACAGTGATGCATTTTTTCACTGACAAATTATATTCTGTTGAGACCAGAGCTTTTTGCAGGTACTTACCAGTTCTTTTGAAGGTCTTAACTGGGAAAGATTCTCATGGCTAGGATCCCACTTGAAATACATCAAAGAGCATGAAAACTGTCACTCCTCCCAGATAGTCATCCTATGATCAAGACACTAACTGGTGTCACAGGAGTCCAGATTTCATGTTTCTGTTCTGCAAGATGTCTGAATGTCAAAATCTTGCATCCCAGGCAAGTATTCTGACCACCAAACTATCAGTTAGTCAGGAGAACAGCTTCCTCAGTCTCTCCTGCTGGGCTTGTTTCACTTTGTATACATAATTAAACATTAATTGGGACAAGGACTTGAACTTAGACTGCCCATTGGACTATTGCATTGGTCTTTCCCCAGGCCAGTGAATAGGTAACTATTTCTACAAACTTGGTAAGTTGTAGAGCAGCAGAAGTAGCTGAGGAGGTCCCAAAACCTCAGGAAAAAATGCAAAGGCTTGTGGTAAAGTAATTTAGAGAACTACGGAACATCTGTTTTTCAGTCCTTGACCTATGTAAGGCAGAACATGTACTATTAGCTGTTCTAGGGGAGGCTTTGTAAAATCATCTCCAAAGGTCATGCTTCCATCAAATTTTGCAAAGAGATAATATTTGAAAGTCCTATTTTATTATTTTTTTTTAAGTGAAGAAAACAAAAAAATCCTGCAGCAACACTATCCCCTAACAAATCATTTGCATTAGTATGGAGGTCTTGAGTATCTCTAGCACCATGGTAGCTTGTTTCTGAAAGTTTCTGAAACTTCTGCCCCAGACATGGAGAAGGACCTCACTGCTCCCATTACGAGTGGAGTGATTTGTTTCTCTGACACCCTTCCCAGTTTTGTTGGAATTTTTCAAATGAAGGCTTAAGTCTTCCATACTATCTTCATATGAAAAATAGGAGTTTTACTCATATTTAGTCATACAGAAAGATAAATTAAGGTGATAAGAAAAGTTCAGTTTTACTGTAAGATTACCATAAAAGGCCAAATAAAAGGTAAGGCAATAACTGGGGAGTTTGATTCCCAATCTTCTTACCTACCCATTAGATAGTTTTCTGTAATAATTTAATGTTTATGTTTAGTAGTCAAAAAACATTTATTTCAAACAACTCTTTGATAAGGAGCTTTGATTGAGTTCTTTGATTAGAAAAAAAAAATCCATGTTTTAGATAGATTCACTTCTCTATAAGCATTTGATATAAACAAGGTGGAATTCCTGTAGACCATACAAGTTCTGCTTTTTCTTTAATGTCATATAATACTTCATTTTCATAAACACTCAAATAAATTCAGTTAAGAGTTAACCAACTAAAATATACAAATATGCAGGAGGTTTTATGAAGAACTGCAACTTCAAAAGGAGTTGGCTTAGGAGTCATGACCTTATTTTTTGCAATAACTTATGCATCATGAACTTACGTAATTGGCAGCAGATAACATATCACACTCTCAGTTTTATGTCCTTGGTTTGACAACAGTGTCAATTGAAGTATTTGCTAACTGCAGAACTAATGGAGCCTCATAGCTGAAAATGTTTTCATTCCAGAACTGATGTTTGTATCAAAACAATCCTCCTTTATTGTTCTTTTTTAACATTACTAAATTCAGTGTCAGAAATGGATAGGGCTATAGAGATAATCTTGGACATCAAAAAAAAATCTTTCTGAGTACTACTTATCCCAGCAAAATGGAAATATCTGAGAAAGAAAATATATATTTTCCAATTAAAATTTAATCAGAAAGCACAAAAACACACACATGAAATGGCTTCATAGCTCTGAATCTTTATCTTTTGAGCAGGAGTCAATGTTAAGAGAAGTCATTGGGAAATGAGTGACCTGGATTTTAAAACACTTTAGTAGGGTAGGTTTGAGTTTACTTCTCTTTCTCAAAGACTGCATTAAACAGCAGCCAAGAGTCAAGGCTAGACTGGTCCTCTATGTGGAAACAGAACATCTATACCACCCACTGGAAAGGTTCGTCTGATTGGGACACTGGAGACAGGGACACTTGGAGCACTTGGGACACATAAGCTACAGCAAAAAATGCATAAAGTAACAAATCATTACACAAAAAGGAGGGAGTTAAAAGGAACCTTGGTGAGTTAAGTTCCTTAACATACATTTAAATTAAATTGTGAAGAAGCTTGAATTTATTGAGGCTCTTTTTGAGTGACCTGAGGCTTAGGAGTGGGACTTGTTTGGATTTTGGTTCTGAAATGTGTATTCTGTGGAGAGAAGTTCTGTTTCAAAACACTTAATAATCCACAATACTGTACGAGTCAGAGGAAGAAATTGGCTGCAATTTTATTAATTTAAAGTTTTCTGCATGACCAAATTACAAATGAATGGTAAGAACAATTGTATGCCATCAGTTCACATGAGCATGTCTCATCTGAACCTGAATTTAAGGTGACCTGAAGACAACCAGTTCTATATTTTGATATGTGGCTAATAGTGGATTATTGCCTGCAATGGAGATAGTTTGGTAGACACTGTTTTTCACTCTGCTTTATTGAAAATTTTTGGTACCTTGGAGAGTAAATTTGCACCAGTGAAACTCTATGATGTAACTAAAGTAGAAGTTACTAATGGAGGTAAAGGAAGAGAAAAAATATAATGACTAGGAAGGGGAAGGGACAGAAACAAAACATCAAAAACTGAAACTGATATGCATAAGAAAAAGGAACACACATTCATCAGGTGGAAGAAATTCAAGGAAGTGCAGCACTGAAACAAACCACAAGCATAGCATGAGGGAATGCACTGCCACACAGCAAGAAAATAAAGCTCTTTGGAGCTGTTTATACAAAGTTCATTGCTCCTAAACAGATATGGTGGTGCACTTTGGAATCATAGAGGAAATTTGTCTTGAAGGGATGTCATAAACTGACCAAATCCATACCTGTTTCTCTAAGCAGAACAACTCTATCTATGGCCTTCCTAAATTCTGTTTTGTTTAGCCTTTTCTTAAAAACCTCTCATCATGTATTTTATTCAATTCCATACTGTGTTGCTGCCCTTAATCATGAGTTCTGTCTCTGGACAACACTCTCCAAAAAAGATCTGGATTGTATCTGCACTAGTATTTTAGTCCAGACCAAAAGTGCACTTTTTTTTAAAAGGGAAGAAGTCTCCAGATCATCCGTAGTCATTATGCTCTGGTTCACAAAGCAGTCTCAGACTCAAAGACTTTCAGAAAAACAAAAATAAAAAAATCAGAAAGTACATTACAGGAGTGCATCTAATGATCTCTAACCAGTACCTATATACAGTTCAAAGAACCATCCCAAAACCCTAAAGCATGGATAATTGTGGAAGTTAGCCCCCAGCACCAACCATTTTATTCCTCAGGTCCCATTTTGCATTCACTCCTAACTTGGCCACACTACTTGCTAAAACAGAGATAGATGATGGCAAACATTTGCTGAAGAACAGCAAAAGCTGTGATGGGATGGAGGAACTGATTTATTAGGAGAGAGCAGGCCAAATGCACAGACAAAGCAAAGCAGTTTTACAGGCATTGCCCTGGTGCCCGTGACACAAAATAGTTACGGCTGAGCAGCCCTTTCCCCTGTGGTAACCAACACCCCAGGTCAGTCAGTTTGAGGACACAAAAGTGAACTGTAATAACCAACAACTATATAGACTTTAAGAATGCCAAATTTTAATTTCATATCTCAGAACATAACCAAGGATAAGATGTAATTAAGATAAGGAAAAAGAAAAATTTAATTTTAGAAGACAACGTGCTTGTGTGACATCTTTTAAACAATGGAACAGTCTCCCAGACTCTCCCCAGTAATGGATCCTATTTGCTTGGTGCTTTTATAAGCCATATTGGCAAATGTTAGATAACAGCCTGCAGGATATAATCTTGCTCTGGCAAGGAGTTGGGCTGGATGATCATTTCCATCTAAGCTTCCTCTCAATTTGGGGTAAAATTTTAAAAGCAGGTTCTCTTTCTTTGAATTCTCTGTATAAAACCATGTAACAGCTGGAGCTCCTAGGTATAATTCCTGGCTGCAAATAATGCTAGTTAGAGCTCTTGGGGTCTGACACAAACTTTCTCAGAGACGACTGGTATGTCTCCACTGCTCTGGGGACCCTTAGGGCAAGCCTCTGATCCTTACAAAACCGGGTGCATATCTGCAAAGATGTGAGAAGTCAGAGCCTCTCTTCCCTCCTGGTTACCAATGTCAGCAAGAAGCAACCCAGCACTGGCACACAAAAATGGTGCAGCTCTGTCATCATGTTACTTTGCCTGAGATAATATTTCCTGCAAATTAATACCACACTGACACAGTGTTACAGCCTCTGGTTTCAAGGTCTTTAATTAATCTCTATGTTAATAAGCAAAAAGAAAATAAATCATAAAATAGCAAAAGAACTTTTTCCTTTTGACTCCTTTCATGTGCCCCATTTAATGCTTGTACTCAGGTCTGTCAGGACACTGACAGATGATTCACATTTATTTAGTGTCTAATAGAGAATCAAACACCTTGACCCAATAAATGCAGCAGAGACCAAGACAGCTGCACTATACTCACAGCAGCTGAGAGTTTTGCTTGCTCTTTGGGGCTTGTCCTGCTAAAATTTCTGTACTGTTGAACCTTTTTCCCTAAAAACTTCTTTCTTAAAAAATGTCCCAGTCTAGCCACCCATAAGTGGAGTAATCTAAGCCTTACAGGGCATTTAGAAAAGTCACAGCCATGTTCTTGAATGGAGAGGCCACATTTTTATTTGGGCAGTATGGTGGTAAATTAGAATGCCTCCTCTTTTTCTCAAAATCAAACAACAATGGTCTTTACAGGGCTATATATTGTATCCCTTCAACACACATACAAGACCACCAATAACAATTTCAAATTATTTAATGCCATGTGAAAGATAAGTACACACAACAGAACAAATAGAAGAAAAACCTGGAAAAAGAGTTTTAAAATTAAGATGACAGAAATAAAAGAAGCATATTATTGCCCCCAGCGGGTGCAAATTTCAGTGGAAAATAAATGCTAAATGTTTCCAAAGCCGACCACAGAAATCAGATAAGATTCAACTTAAACTCAGTTTATTCTGAAGATTTTGTTATTATAAAGACACAGATGCATGTAGTATTCATGGTTATTTCTCAAAAAAATAAACTCTTCTAGGCTCAAATTTGTGTAACACCAAAAAAGGGGTTTAAAAAGAGAAATCCCTCTATTCTGTGAAACAGTTTCTGGGAACTTTCCTGGAAATCCCAGCAAGACAAGCCAAAGAAAAGTATCTATGGGGAATTGTGATTGTTGCAGCAAATATCTGCTTACACTCTGATTCATTTAATTAAGGCCTTTGAGTGAATAATGGGATACAAAACAAGGGACATAATGAAGAAGAGTAATCAATCTGTAACAATATTATGCCTTTTATTAACTGTACATAATACAAATGTAAATCCAGATCAGTAAAAAAACCTACTGCACTTACATATTATGATTTTTCAATAGAAGCTCTAAAGCAGCATTTGTCAATGGTCTTAATTTTAAATTATATGACTAGTGAAAACACTGTATACCACCCAAGATTTTCGCAAGCTGGGAAAATGTCATTTCCTTTTTGAAGTTATATTTTAAAAAAAAAACAGTCTTTTCTGAAGGATACTAATGGAGGCAGAGTAAGAAAAGAAACACACACAGTAAAGGCGTTAAAATTAAAAAAAAAAAAAAAGGTGTATAACAGCAATATTAAACATCCAGATTACAAAGCCTGGGTGGCTATTCATTTCTATTTCACTTTAAATGAATAGGGATGTGTGAAAACTGTAGTGGAAAAACAAAAACTGTTTTCTCATAAGCAATACTGCTGTTTTCAAACAAAAACTACTGTTAACACATTCATTTGTGTTAACAAATAGTCAAAATATGTTATGAACTTGTGTTCATTGAGTGAAGTTCATTGATAGTTTCATTGAATTCTTTTTGGACAAGTACATGAGATGCTCAGGGACTATTGGCTACCAATGAAATTGTGTTCAAGTAGGTCTACAGTTAGGGCTGGGTCAAGACTGGTCTCCAGTGGTTCACAGGCAGATGTTCATCCACCCATATTATGGTACAGTTTGGAGGAATGTCACTTAGGAGAAATGATACCAAATCATAGGGAGAATGTGTAGCAGGAAGAAGCTCAGGACTCAAAGATAGAGAATGAGATCCTGCTAATGGTAAGAATTATGCTGATTGTCTTTAATGAAGTGAAGCAACACAGATGGAAACAGAAGCACATCCTTTACCTCAGTTTCTTCAGTTTCTAATGTAGCATTTATAATACCACCTTCATTAAGGTAAGCCAGCTTGGACTTCCAACTGTGTTTTAAAAAGCATGTGATCTCTTATTACGGTCTTGAAAATTCACTTTGGTAAAAACTTGAGTTTCTCAGATTACTCACAGTCTCCCATGACATTTTGATGTTCAAGTTATGAATGATACCAGGTTGGACAGGACCAAACAGGCCTGATGGACACATTTAATGCACTTCTTTTTTTCCCATTAAAAAAATTAAATATTAAAATATCTCTTCAAGAGAAGAGTTGCATTTTGGGCACCTGCACATATAATTATAGGACTATCCAATTACAGATATGATGAATTCCAGGGCAGTTTTAACAGCTCAATTAAACCAGAAGAGTAAGCAAAAATTTCCACCTGACACTTCAAATGCACACAGAGAGAAAAATGGTACATTCAGACTTCTCTGTCTTATATAGAAGGGAGTGACTTCACCCTCAACACACAAATTATCTAAACTGGCAGAAAGCTGCTAGTAACCCCATTAGTACTTTCACCCTCATGTATTTTAGGACAGAAATGCCCAGGCTGAACTCCAACTTGACATTGTTCAGCCCCTGAATGGCAAAAAGCCATCTAGAATTATAAAAGAGTACGTGAATAACATGCAATAAGTAATGAATTTTTCAGTCCTTACTTAGCAAAACAATTTCCTCGCATCACCTTTCCCAGAAAGTGAAGGCTGCAATATAATATAGGGAGCTAAAATAAACTTTACACAAACATTACTGACATGTACAGATGTACACTGCTTCAAGTGCTTACTCATCGTATGCAATTCAAGGAAACAGCAAGTTACTGGGGGCCAAGGGCAAGCATTCTGAGAGGATTTTTCAGCAACTGAGAGCTGTGAATCAAAGGTGATGTACTGAATCTCTCTACAAGAGGGCTGTGGTTACAGAATTTGATGGCAATGAGCACTGCACTGAATACAAATGTCACGTTATTTATCATCCCTTATTATTTTTAGAAAGTTCACTGCAAGGAAGTATACTTAAGCAACTTCAATTCTATACTAGAAGGACCTCTATGAGAGAAAAAGTTGGTTCCAGAACTATTCAGGAAGAACATTTTCAGTTTCTACAGTTCCCACAGCTGGGAAAAGAAGTACCTATTCAACCACAGTCTATAACAGCATTCATCATATCAGGTCATTTTGGGATACTTCCATGCAGGTGTTTAACAGAATAGGGCTTGTTTTCCTAATGGTACAAATAACACATCAAATACCAAATAAAGTAGATTATTTTTACACAGAGGGAGGATGATAAATATTTTATAAAAGCTTTCTCTGACGGGTTATTCCTTAAAAATGAGAAAAAGCTACAAACAGCTTCAAAAGCGATTCATTATATGCTGGTGGCTGCATCACTGCCACGTGCTCAAATTTGATCACCTCCTACCAAAGCACCAATGGCCAAAGTGCTGGTGGCACCCACTAGATAGGCAACATCTGTCCCAGTTCCCCAGATGAGATAATGCTCCCAAGAACAGGACTTCTCAGTACAAGACCTGCTCCTGTTTCCTCAGGAGGCACACTCTTCCAGCGTGGTTCCCCTCAAAAATGGTGTTATACCCATGGAGCCTGCTAGGCCTAAGATTGGGTGGATCTTGGCAAGAGGTGACTATTAGCACCAAAATTTTCCTGTTAAATCACACAGATCTAGGATCCTCCCCTTCTTGCTTCAAACCGTCACCATGACAATGGTACTGAGCCTATGCAAGATGTGGCCCAATTTGTATCCCTTGGGCTTGTTACCTAGACTGCTTTCAGATGCACTGTTGCATTTGGTTTATATTTCTTAAGTTTTCTTCTCAGCCCTGAAGCTGGAGAGAGGTGATGAGAATAACGCTGGGAGAAGACAGTCCTGGTGGTATAGAGAAGGTAGCAACAGCAGGCCTGGTTCTTTGGGTAACACAACAAAACTGCTTTAAGGGCCAGCTCCAAAGCCACTGCTGAAAGGGTCTGGTGTCATGCCAGGAAGCAAGTGCTTGTTGCAATATCTCTCTGGCCTCTCATTCAAGAAAGAGGAGTATGATTTATCACAGTAACTGAGATCATCTGCATACAGGAAACACAGCACAGTGTTAAGCAAGGGGGGAACATTCCTAATAATGGAAATCTGAACCTTTATTATTGTAACATTTTTAATATTATAATACACTCTTAGCATTAATTTGGCCTAAGAATTAACTAAATCATAAGCACAGCAGTATCTTTAAGCAAAGCCTTTCAAAATGATTTTTTTAATTCTTTTTAAAGATGTTCACAGTAGTTAAAGAAATATCACATTTTAAACCTACATTTCTAATTACGTTTTGGCAGAACCTTGGCTGGAAACACTACCAGCACTACTTTAATTGCCAAAGCTGTGAGAGTTTCCATCAGTTAACATTATCTACCGTCTGCTGATTATCATGATCAAATATCTTTACAAGAATATGGTCAGCAGAGATGGTGTAGAAAACTAGGGTGCAGATATTGAGAGAGATCTCATGAAATCTGGGGGGGCACAGAACAGTACTGGGCTGTTTCTCTGGCAGAACTGAATGACTTGAAGGACTGAAGCAATACCAATAGGATGAAATCCAGAATTGCCTAGCTCAATTTCATGAAGCTGGCAGCAAAAAATATCACTATAAACTGGGCTCTTGCCAGCTGCACATGGAGGAGAAAACTCTAGAGGGTTCAGTCAAATTCAGGGTTAGCATGAGCCCCTTAAGAGAGGAGCTATAATAAACAAGTGCTATTCACAAAAACACACGGGGCATTTCCAGCAGCGAGGGATATGCCCATCATATGTCATCGGAAAACAAAAATTTAGGTCACCTCTTTCAAGGACAGACACAGCTGTGCTCCATATGGGGAGATCCACAGCCACAGCCCTGTCGCACAGCCCCCAAGCATGTGCCCGGGCTCCCATGTTTGTGCCTGGGAAATCCCATGCCATGCACGGCGTGAGCAGGAAATCCAGCCTGTGGGAAACATGAACGAGGCAGATGGCCAACGAGTGCACAATCAGCCTGATGCTCTCTGGTTGCACTGGGCTCACCAAGATGGGTTGACTCCATGGTGCTTTGGCTGACATAGCAGAGAGATTCCAGAGCTACCATTCGTAAACTTTTCATTTGTCCTTTGTGTTTCAGGTAGGCCCAGGCTATCTTGCAACAATCAAATTACACAGCACACGTAGGGTATGCCCAGCGTGTCCCTGACATGCCACACTCATTGTCCAGGTGTTCAGCTGTCAAGCTGCATCTGTGTTTGTCTGTGACTTCCAGACATCAACCAGACTGATGAGAATGATTGTGCTGAACCAGTGACCGTATGTTGTGCCAAGCAGTGCTAATGCAAGGAGTAGAGGGTAGAGCCATCTCTTGTTCTCCAATTAATCTCTTCGTATATGATGCAGGAAAGTGGACTTGACATGAAACAGGTGCAGAAGATTGCTTCTAGGAGGACCAGAGAAATGGAAAATCCATCTCATGAGAAGAGACTGTGAGCACATCTGAACAAACAGGTGCAGACCAATGTGAGCCTCAGTTGGCCTCCTACTGGCCCAGAATCCATATAGACTGAATTAGCACAGTGTTAATGAAGTCTCCAGCAGAACTCAGCAGCTCAGGCTTAGTATTACTCTGGCATAGCACTACAGGCACCAGGAGAGGGCAAATTTGCATCCCAGCTCATTCAGGTCATTAGAGAGAGCAGGAATCTGCCTGCCCTCATCCCTGCCGATGTACCCCCGAGTTTGGCTCATTAGCCCCCGTGGAACAGTGCCCAGGGGGACAGGACTGCCCTCTTTAACACACCGAGAGAGAGGAGTCAGGAAAACTGCCTCAGCAAAGACACAATGTTGGCACAAGAACAAAGGGGTGTACATCCGCCATAGATAGATTTAAGCTGGAAAAATGAATAATTCTACCCATTATGGCAGCAAGATCCTGGAAGACCTCTCGCAAGTAATGAGGGAAAAAATGTCTCTCATTTTGAGGCGATGCTTGATGCTTCCAAACAAAACTCTGTTACACAGAGGTGGCTGAAATACTCCTAGGTGCCCTATAAGACCCCACCCTGAAAATCTCAGTTAGCTGTGAACTGTAAACCAAAATCCAATTGAAATCAGGAATTTAATTAAAAACAGCTCTTCCAAGCTGGCTGCTGGCAGGCATTATGCTGGTAAAAAGTGACAGCTGCTTCATTGGCAGCGCAATGTCAACGACTGCAAAAGAGGCCAAGGAACAGGCATGGGCCACCACTGCCTGAGGACTGCCCCATTTTGTAGAAGACATTTGTAAGAAAGGCTTCAGAGCCTTTTATCTATGCTTTCATCAGATAAGATACTTTGCTCCTACTTTAATTTATATTTTGCTGCTTCCTTCTTCTTTTTTTTTTTTTTTTTTTTTTTTTTTGGCTCGGTAGGAGCATAATGCCAATTAAAATCAGTTAAGAAAGAAGATGTAGAAAATGTCAGTTTTTCCAAGTACAACATAATTGTTCTTTAAGACAATGTTCCTGCAGTACCCAGTAAATCTAGGGTTTCTTTGCAATAAATGTGCATTTCAAACCCTTTCCCTTTTCTACAAGCAGACTGAGATCACTTTGATCCCTTTTATTTGCATATCAATTCCTCAGTCTGTGTAAGTATATGATTCCCATTTTAAAAAGAGTGTTTTAATACCTTCTCTGAAAGTGCACCCTTTTCTTGTTTTAGGAAATTCAAAATTGATTTCAGGTAAGAACTAGTAGCAAGGGATTAGTAGTCTCACAAAATCAATTTTATTAAAATGTCAGAAATAAAACTACAGTTAGATTCCAGGAAACGGATTTGCACATATGTTAATATACAGAGGCAATTTGTGGCCCTTAAATTAAGCTTCACAGAGGATGGTGGATTGCTCCAGGTATCCACAATGATGCACACATTGAGAAGGATGAATGGGAGCCCAAAGTTTATTATCAAAGTTTATAGTAACCATTTAACCTTTGGCTGTGGTTTTTTTTTTTCTGCCAGAGCCCAGGTGGAAATTAGAGGCCCCCTGAAATTATGAGCTGTGTCACATAGCTATGCTTGTCACAGGTTTTCCCCATGAAGAGACTATATTGCTTGGACTAAGAATAACTTCAAAATTCACAGAAAGTGAGAGCTGTGGAGCAGCTAAAAATAAAAAGGCAGGAGAGGACATGCTGTCAGGCCTAAACACTGAGACCCTTTAAATCAGCTTGAATTGTTGAGCTAACCTAAACATTTTGGGTCAGATCCTGATCCCAGTTAAATGATTTGTGGTGAGAACTAATGTATCTCCTTTTATTTCTGTTTTTCCTGCTAATGAGTATCAGATTCAACATCGCAAGACTATTCTGTAAACAAAGTACAAAATTAATCATTTTCAGAGGAACATTTTATTCACAGTAGGCTGTGGAGGGAAGGCATTAAGCCTAAGTAAATAAACAATGAAGGTAAATAAGAATATACAGAGAAAGTGAAAAGATCAGCAGGAGATACCAGATAAAAATTACCAGATATTTAATGAAAGCAAAATTATAGAATGAAAGAATAATTTGGGTTGAAAGGGACTTCTAAAGGTCATCTAGTCCAACCCCCCTGCAGTAAGCAGGGACATCCTCATCTAGATCAGGCTGCTCAGAGCCTCATCAAGCCACACCTTGAAAATCTCCAGGGATGAGGCCTCAACCACCTCCCTGGGCAACCTGTTCCATTCTTTTTCCTTCTGGATGACATCCCATCCCTATGCCCTATTACCAGCACCACTCAACTTAGTGTCATCTTTGAACTTGCTGAGGATGCACTCGATCCCTTTAGCATTGATAAAAATATTAAACAGTACAGGCCCCAATTTGGACCCCTGAGGGACACCACTTGTCACTGGTCTCCATCTGGACTTCGAGCCATTGACCACTACCTTCTGGATGTGACCATTCAGCCAATTCCTTATCCACTGAACAGTCCACCCATCAAATCCATATCTCTCCAACTTGCTGAGTAGGATATTGCAGGGGACCATGACAAAGGCCTTGCAGAAGTCCAGGTAGATCACACTGATAGGTCACCCCTTGTCCACTGCTGTAGTTACCCTATCATAGAAAGCCACTCTGCTCAGCAGGCAGGATTTGCCCATAGTGAAACCATGCTTCCTGCTTTTGATCACCTTCCTGTCCTTTATGTGCCTTATAAGACCTTCTAGGAGAATCTGCTCCATGATCTTCCGAGGCACAGAGGTGAGGCTGATAGGTCAGCAGTTCCCAGGGTCTTCCTTCCTACCCTTTTTAAAAATGGGTGTAATGTGTCTCTTCTTCCAGTCACCAGGGACTTCACCTGGCTGCTGTGACTTTTCAAATATCCACCAATTCACTCAAGACTCTGGGATGCATCTGCGCTATGAGGAAACTGCTTAAGAGGAAAATTCAACAACTGAGTAAAATGCTGAGTAATTTCATCTGACTATTAAATTATTTGCAGTTTCCTGCATAAAAGTAAAAAATAGAACAGAAATACAGGCCCTTGCTGTGCCAAAGATCTTTTCTTCATCCAAGAGCAGAGAAGCTAGCAGGTTTACACAATTTCATGTCAATTAAAATATTCCATATAAACAATGTGTTCTTGTCCAAACTAACTGACTTCCACTTCCAATTCTTTCTGGGCAAAGGTTGAGAAAGAAATAGTGCGTTGCAATATAAAATAAGCAAATTGCATGTATTTTGGAACAAGTGAAGACTTACATGCAGTTCAGATTCATCAAAATCTTTCTATCTGGCTGCAAAGGTCTGTTATTAGGATGTGTCAAATCTGTCCAGAAGCTTCTTTCTACTATTGATAAACGACTCACACATAAATTAGGAGATTAAGACATCTATTCCTTCCAGTTCTTATGTATGTTTAGTCATTAATCCAAAAAAACATTGCCAAACCCTAACCACAGAAATAGTAAAAATAAATACCAGAGGTCTGGGAAGAGAAATCCTGAGGTCACAAAAAGAAGGTAACTTCAAGGCAGCATCCTGGAAATTAAGACTTATAAATCACTGTGGGTTGAAAGAAACAAATTTCAGCAACTGCATAATGCCATTTTACATGGCTAAAAATAATAAGAGTCATGGGGCAAGTGCCAGGAAAAAAAAAAAAAAAAAAAAAAAAAATCAGTGGAAAACTTCAAACATTTATGTGCAAAGACAAGGCTTGAAGCAAGTGAGTTATTTGATGAGAGCCTGAGTGCACTGTGTGGCTTCTGGCCTCCTGTTTGCCATGCCACATACCTCAAACAGGTCTGTCATGCTTAAAGTGATTATTTACACTAAACCAGACAACATTATGCATGTAATATACATTTTAGTGGTCTTGGGGATAAAAGGCCAGTAGATTAATCATCTCCAGTCTATATTCAAAAGTGGGCTGATACTCCTGCCTTTCTAGGTAGACTAAACTCCTCCATTCTTGCTAAAGTATTTGTTCCCCTACTCTACAGCTTATTCAAAACATTTAAACCACTGCTGGGTAAAACCATTATATTGCAGAAGATGAGGGTCACCCTGAAAAAAGATTATCTTAGACATGACTCCCTAAAGATTTTTCTTGAATAAATGTTTTTTTTTTAATGCTATTTTTCCTGCCTTTCCCTCTGAGTCTGTTACAGATTGAAAATTCAAATGTGTGTATCTTCAGGCAAGAATATTGCCTGAAAAGCTGAGAATTATTAAATTATATTATTTTGAAATTCTTTATACCTGATGGCAATCACTAAGTGAGATGACAGAAGTTGCACCCGGACTCTTCAGCTCTCCTTTTGTGTCCCATCATGTTACATGGGCAAAATCCTGATCACCAGGAAAGGGCTGGCTGTTTCACAGCTGATGGCTTTCACCAAACAAACCTCAGGACTCTGAGAACCAGCCTGCACCAAAGGCTGGCAGGCAGCAGAGACTGCTCATGGCAAGGGTCCTCAAAGGAGTGGTGTTTCCTTTGCCCCAACACACCCTTCAGTCTGTCAAATCAAAAGTATCCTCTACCATTTTGAGAAATGCCCTTGCCAGGCTGCCTTTCTAAAGATGAAAACTAACCTTAACTGTCTGCTATTCTCATTTTTCTAAATGGTGTTAGTGCATTGAAATGAGCTGTCATGCTGAAACACACTGTTATAACACACTGCACATGGAGAATTTCGTTATAATTTTCTTAGAGGAGATTTAGATTCCAACAAATTTACCTCTTCAGCCTCCTCTGCATCACACCTGAAACCAGTACAGACAAAGACGATGGAAGAAGTATTTTCTCTTTCTGCCAAGGACTTCATCTGTATTCAGTGCGTATAAAGTTGCTGCTTAAGTATAACTCTATGGGGTTCCACTTCTGGACCAGACTGTTGTCTTTGCAGCAATGAAAACCATTCAAATGACTATAATTACACCGTGCTACCAGGGGATCCAGCCTGAGCTCTTGAGGCACGGCAGCTTTTGAGCAGTTTCCTTGATAGGTAGCAGAGATGTGTTTGGCAGGGGGATTCTGGATAATCTGATTTTCTACTGCTGAAGGAAATGTGTTAGCAGCTGCTGCTGAAGTTGACATTGCTGGCTCACCCCAGAAGCCAGCTGTGCACCCCATTTGGTTCCACTGACCAGCAGGACCTTGTGACTGCCACTGTCATGTCCTGTACATCTCCTATACTCCTCCACTACACAGAAGGGTAAGACTGCATACATTTTCCTTGCACTGATGCTTATTCAGGAAATTTTTGCTCATAACACATTCTCACTATGCAGTCCCACCCTTGAGACAATTTGATAATATTGCTAAGGCAGTCTGATGGGATGGTTCTGTTACCCCTGCTTTGGCCACCTGCTGTGGCCCTTTCCCATATGCTTTCTCTGCATCACACGTGACCATTTCCATAGGTCATGAGCCAGTTTAGGGAACTAACCTGTCAGGAAATAACTCATTTTTCTAATGCCAAGCTTATCTGCCCCCTTGGTCCCCAAACCTAATCACCACAGGTCACTGCAGGATCACACAGTGCAAACAGAAATGAGGAAAGATCAATGGGATAGAAAGTTGCATCTTTTGGCGTTCAAGTTGCACAGTAAGATTATTACTATTACACACTATTTAGAGCTACTATACACTATTTTAGGGGTCCTAACATAAAACCAGTCACCAAAATAATATGGATTTAAGAACAGAATTTCTTAATCCAGAACCTTTCAGTTATCAAGTTTCTATCACTGCCTGACAGGCTGCTAGCACAGCAAGGGCACTTGCAAGCAGCAGTGTGGAGGCAGGTGCAGAAACCCCTTAACACATGAGGCAACTGTACACTTCATGCTGCAAAGCTTTGTTGTGTCACAGACTCAAGAAAATATTGGTTTCTGCTTACTCAGGGTGAGACCTGAGTGCTGCACTAACAGACCTGTAGCTGAGGAATCAGTCCTTCCTCCAAACTAAATAATTCCCTTGCAGTTCAGCCCAGAGTCGACAAGAAGTGTGTGTGGGAGGGGGGAATTAAAAAGCTTCAGTGCAGAGAAGCTCTTTGTCATATGACATACTTGTCATCTTTTCAAAGGTGAGAATGCCAGGGTGGGGTAGGACAGTCAAAGTCCCTGGCTCTTCTAGTGAACTTATAGATCAATCTATGGTATGGCATGTTTTTAATTTCTATTTTCAAAGCTACTCAAAGCACTGGCTAGGTGCTTGACTTTGTGTGGGTTTTTCTGACTCACATATATATTAAAAAAAAAAATAAAATAGGAGGGATAAAGAAAGAAAAACAGGTGTCACCTGAAAGTGTTGAAAGATTAAGAGTGATGCAGGTCTAGAGACAGGCAGACCCATGCACAGACACCAGCTTATGGTAACTTTTTTCCAGAGGTGTCACTGAGACCAAAAAAATGTTAATGGAGTTTATCCACCTCCAATTTCAGCAATAAAACATTTACCCACTTCTTACAGATACCAGATAGGTGAGTAATTTACCACTGCACTACTGCATCTCTCTGTAGTCACTGTGCTTACACTTAAAAGAGACAACATTGTCAGGCTCTTATTCCAGGGTCGGATCCAAACTTCAGTGAAGTCTTTTTCATTTCCCTTCACATAAAGTTCTGTTCTAACACATTAACAACATGTAACTTAGAAGACATGAGAGGTGGAACTCTTCCAGAACACATTTAGTTTCCTGTCAGAAAGTATTGCATGCCTTTGCACAGGAAATTATAAAATAGAAAATAAACATGTAAATATACCATTTCAACACATCCTCTACATCAAAGCTGACCTGATGTTTTTAATTTCAGCTTTTTGAGGCTTTGTTTTTATAAGTTACTGAATTTATTTTCAAGCTCCTGTTTATGAAAAGAACTTTAAAAGAGTTATGAAGTACATTTATCAAATGAAGGAAAACTACAACTATAAGGTTCTCAAAAAGAGAAATAATGTGAACCCTGAATGTGCACACACGCAGACACACACTCAAACATATATATTTAAGTTAGTACCGATGAACCACAGACCACATGCAGAAGAGTAAAAACCACCCGTAACCAGATGTGCCACTGTAAACCCCATATTTTAGGATATATTCTATGAACTCCTCAGGGCACAGGAAGACACAAGTTCCCACACTGTGAGTAGCAGTTTATATGGATTCCTAGAAAGACTGACTACCTTCACGTACCTAAAAATACTCCAAGATCCGACTGGGAGGTAAAAGCCCTTGCAAAGTAGAGAGAGGGTTTACCGGAGTGAAAACACATTATTTTGAACACTATCCAGCATAGCACAGAAGTGAGAACAGCAGGGACACGTCACTTCAAACCCCCCGAGAACCAAAGGGCTGCAGAAGGAATTCCACCCTTTCCCACGGAGTTCTGTATAAATACACACGAGCGCGGTGCTTCAACTGAACACATCCATGCGTGGCTTGCAGAGCCCCCCTTTCACTCTGACACAGTGGCCTCAGATTATATTTCCATTTTCCTATGGCAGGAAAGTGTAGCAGTGCAAAATGCTTCATTTCTCTGCTCTGTCCACAGCTGAATAGGAAACCCCAATTTGAAAGTTCCCTTCAAGCTACAAAAGCAAAGCAAAATTGTTTCCAGGGGAAAAAGACATTTCCAAAGTTCCTATCCAGCTACAAATACACTGTGTAAGACCAAATACTCTTTTTTACCTCAGAATATCTCTCAGTGATCTAGCAGAGCAAAGTTTGTTGATATTCAGGGTTGCAAACCCATCTGTTTACTCAGGCTTTTGTCTGTCAGCATAGTTTGAAGAGGTGGCTTTGAGAGATCAATTTTTTTTCCTGGGGGTTTCTTCAGAGCTACCACAATTTGTTATTGAGCCTGTTTAGAGGCTTTAATTTGTGGTTTTAGAGATTGCATAACTGCACAGAGAGGTGGTGAGAGGCCCACATGAAGAGTTCAAAATAAGTTTGACAATATAGTAAATATCTACTCAGTAATTTTCCCTGGACTGGGCACCACAGAATGCCAAAACCAGAGGACTGGAGAATATGTTTCCATTCAGATGCTAAAATGCTGAATTCCCTTCCCTTGCGGTTGACACCAGCTGAGGATGGTGCACCAGGGGGCTGCAAACCAGGTGCCTGATTAGATTGCTCTATAACAGCTTACTTGGAACCAGATAAAGAAAAACTAAAATGAGATTTTAATTTTGCCTTTTATTCAGGGTTCTTGTAATAAGTTACATAAAAATGAAGTAAGCTGCCTAAACTCCCATGAGGAAGCTCAGCATTAATTTTTCCATTTTGCAGATGTTAAGACAAGACGCACAGAGACATGCACAGTCACATTTGGAGAAGTGCAGGCTGCACCCAGAAAGAGTTGCAAAGCCTCTGGGAATGCTTAGCCAAAGACACAGCAGAGGCCACAGGCAGAAATGGAGTGCTCAGGACACCATAGGCACATTGTATTCTTGGGTTGTGTGTCACGGAAGTCAGCTTGGCAGGCACCTGGGCGAGCAGCAGCTGTCCTAACAGCAGCTCAGAGATGCATGAGTTATATTTGTGTAGCAGAGGGCAGTGTTCAGCATTTTGGACAACTTCTGAAGAAGTTGGTGAGGAAACGATGTGCACATTGCAAGCTGGGAACCCTGCATCATTGGAGTGACAAGGCTGTGAGCAGAGCTGTGATATATTGTCTAGGGCTGTGTCTGTACACCATATAAGATCTAAGCTCTCTACCTCTGCGACAGGTCCCCATCTAGTCCAGCAAGAAAGGAATTTACAGGCCACAAAATTCCTCCTGACTGGGCAAAGACTGAAGGTGTCCCTTCTGTGCTCAGCTCCGCGTATTTCAAGCAATTTCCTACTAATACATAACCGACCCAACCTCAAAGCAGCCGCTATACATCCCCTCTGGGTACAGTACAGAGGTCTACCTGACCACGCCCATGAGGTGACACTTCAGCCACCTGTGTAAGGACTTTGCTAGACCTACTCACGTGAGCAGCTTGTGTTTATAGTTCAATTGACAACGGAGAAAAAAAAAATTGCTGGCTCCTGCCAGATCTCCAATTAAGGAGCCATCTGACCATCCGACTCACGGCTCACCTGGGTGCGGCAGGACACTGGGAACATGGCATAGGCAGCGCTCTCCTGAGTCTGCTACTGTCCCCATCACTGCCCCCGCTGCCCTCCCGTCTGGGCAGAGCCCCAACTCCAGGGCATGGGAGATGAGCGGGCAGGAGCAGACCGGGTGAGACACCCCCAGGTCCCGGTGCGTCCCTGGGACAACAACAGACGATCCGAGGGAGAGAAGCGGCTGACCCGCTCCTCTAGGGGAGACCTGACGCCACGGGGACGCCCCCTCCGACTGGGGGGCCGGGGCAAGGCTGCGAGGGTGCGCACACGCCCGGGCCGGGGGGCGGCAGGGTCCGCAGCTCCCCCCGCCCGCAGCCGCCGCCGCTCGGCTTCTCGGGCAACAGCGCCCCCTAGCGGCCACAACGCCGCCCCGCGCCCCTCCTCCGCCGCGGGGCAATGCCCGCCGGCCCGCGCCCACCTGGTGCCCCCTCCCGCGCCGGGAGCTGCCGCCGCTAAGGCCCGGGCCCGGTTCGCCCGCCGCGGGGCTAGGTGGTGCCCGCGGCCGCGGCAGCTGCCGCCTCTCGTCCCGCCGCCAAGGCGGGAGGATGCGAGAGCGGTGTGTCCTCGGGTTCGAGCCCCGGATACCCCGCCCGCGGCGCCGGGGCGTGTGGAGGGGTGCGGGCTGTGCCCGGGGGTGACAGGGCTGGCCGGGAGGGGAGGGATGGAGGCGGCGCGGGCGGCCCGTCCCTGCCACCTGCAGGCGCTGCCGGGACGGCCCCCGCTGCCGCTCCGGCACGGAGCCGTCCCCGTGCTCGCGCAGCCCGTGCGGAGCCGGGCCGGGGTCGGGCCGGGCCGGGGTCGGGCTGCGCCTGTTGCATTGTCCTTGGCGGGGCTGTTTGTGAGCGCCTGCCGCTATCTGCGGCCGGGGACCCCGGCGGTGCCCTATCTCCGACTCTCTGCTGGTGCCTGATAGCGCCTGCTCCCTGCTTCGTTGCACGTCCCTCGCAGCTCCCGCCGGGGCTCTCTCCCCTTTTGTCTGTGTATTTTTAGGTCATTAGAGTGGAGGGGTAGGTAATCCCCAGGCTCAAGTTCCAGAGGGGCGGGTTCTGGCCGGAGGTGGAGTCACTTTTCATTTAAATCCCTGACTATAAAATGGGCTTAAAGAGAAGCGGGATCTCAGCTGTGCTGCACAGACCCCAGCAAGCAGGGTGCGTGGGGGCCCCCAGGCAGCCAGCGCCCTGCAGCACAAGCCGCTGCGATGCTCCACTCCCTTGGCGTTCACACCTTGCAGCTGCTCACCCAGGCGGCCGCCTGCATCCTCCTCTTCCCCCGCTTCCTGCTCACCGCCGTGATGCTCTGGCTTCTGGATTTTCTGTGCATTAGGAAGAAGATGCTGATGATGCCCACGGCGGAGGAGGCGGCCAGCGCCAGCGAGGGGCCGCCCCCCGACGATCCCCCGGTCTGCGTGTCAGACTCCAACCGCATGTTCACGCTGGAGTCGCTGAAAGCCGTGTGGCACGGGCAGAAGCTGGACTTCTTCAAGTCGGCGCACGTGGGTTCCGTAGCCCCCAACCCCGAGGTAATCCAGCTGGACGGGCAGAAAAGGCTCCGCATCCTTGACTTCGCCCGCGGCAAGAGACCGCTCATCCTCAACTTCGGCAGCTGCACCTGACCCCCGTTCATGGCCCGCCTTAGGTCGTTCCAGCGCCTGGCCGCGCACTTCGTGGACATTGCTGACTTCCTACTGGTGTACATAGAAGAAGCACACCCTTCCGACGGCTGGGTCAGCTCGGACGCAGCCTACAGCATCCCCAAACACCAGTGCCTCCAGGACAGGCTGCGGGCAGCTCAGCTGATGAGGGAAGGGGCGCCCGATTGCCCCCTAGCCGTGGACACCATGGACAATGCTTCCAGCGCCGCCTACGGTGCCTACTTCGAGAGGCTCTACATCATCCAGGAGGAGAAGGTGATGTACCAGGGAGGCAGAGGACCAGAGGGCTACAAGATCTCGGAGCTGAGGACCTGGCTAGACCACTACAAAACCCGGCTCCAGAGCCCCAGCACGGTGGTCATCCAAGTGTAAAAAGGACCTGGCAAGAAGTGCAGGGGTGGAGAGGCGAGGGTAGGGCGGGAGGAGAGGTGAGGAGGGAGAGGGCATTGCGACGCGGATGGCAGGAGCTGCCTTCCCCGGGGACACTCGAAGGAGGCTGCTGTGCGAGATTTCAAGCAAGATGTGCCATAGTCCTTTCTCTATTCAAATCATGTTGATTTGCCAGCCACGCTCTGTCAATACTGTATTTCTCTCCATGTGCGTTTTGTAAATAACTCTCTTTTCTTTCTTTCTTTTTTTTTTTTTTTTTTCGAGAAGCGTTTACTATTTTTTAAGGAGGCTCTCTTCCTACGGGATCTGTTCCTAGCTGCGTGTGTGCGCGGGTGTGTTTCTGAAAAGTTGTGTACAAGTGCTCCGTGCTGCCTAGCAAGTGCTAACTGGGATTTCTAGTATTTCTTTGTGATGACCGATTTTGAAATGGGTTTCTCTAATGCCAGGAAATCGCGTCTGATGTTGTCAAGTACTAGAACTGCCAATAGCCAGAGCTGAACGGAATGTCCTATTTATGTGGGGGGGGCTGTAAGACGTTCGTTCACCTTTTTTTTTAATGATTTTTTAAAAATAATAAAGGTTGAGTAAATACACGTCTAACCTTGACTGCCTCTCTCTATCTCCGGACCGCTACACTCACTTTCTCTCTTGCCTGTCTCGCAATCCCCTCCCCGCTGCCGAGGAGGGGAAGGCGAAGCGGCAGGAGAGGATGCGCTGCTGGGGGCTGGGGGGCGGCGAGCCGCTGCCGCGCCCGGCGACGGGCTCTCGCTCCGCTGCGAAAGGAGGACGCACTGCCTGCGACTCAAAAGAGAAGGGAGGGTACTGGACGTCCCTTGGGGAAAATCCAAACCTCTGGGGCCCTCAGGGGAGGGAGTATATGGGTGGTCATAGTCATAAAGACTGTCCTGGAGGACTGTGACACTCCCTCTCTGGCCCCGGCGAGCCGCCCCTAAGGGTGAGCCTCTGGAGTGCGAAGGTGCAGGGCTGTCCGGCACCGTGCAGGCAAGTGAATCCCGGCCAAAAAAATAGGCGGAGAAAAGTCGTCCTGGCCCGGAGAACTGTCCCACCGGGGACGCCGGCGGTGCCGGAGCCGGAACTCGTCCGTGGGCAGAGCGACCCGCACCTGCGGGGAGGCGAAGCGGGCAGCGGGGCTTGCGCAGGAGGGCAGCGCCCGTCCCGGTGGTACGAGGCTCAGTCCACACCCCGGGGGGCGGCAGCTGCATTTCAAAGGGTGAAGGAGATCGCTCCCCCGGAGCCATCCGGACAGGTGAAGCTGAGCGTGGAGAGCATCCCGAAACCCCTGCACGAGCTGTGCAAATCCGCCCAGAACCAGCGGGTCTTCTAAGCACCTCCCGTTGTGCCTCTCAACGCCTCTTTGTCCTCGGCAGCAACGGGACGAGAGGTTCGGGCTGTTCAGACCCCAAGTTTTGGAGAGGGGTGCACTGCCCGAAGGTAAGGCAAGCTGGGGAGGCAGCTTTCTGCCGCTTTCTGCAGCTGGGGGACACCAGGAAGCTGTTTGTAAGGGCGTTATAGCCTTTGTCTGGTAAATGACAATGTTCATCAGTTCCCACAAAGTCCCTGTTCCTCAATATTCAAGGTTGAGACCAGCCCGTGTCACTGCTCCTGCAACTACCCCGCAAGACGAAGCAGCACCGGGCGGTGTCTCACAGCTAAACCAGAGGCTCCGACCCAGCTCCTCGCTCCCCTTCGCCCCCACAGCCCCTGCCCTCGGCGGGAGTGGCGAGAACGCAGCGCCTCTGGAAATCGGGCAAAGATTTGACTCAGGTGTTCGTTTCGACATTCCCAACCCAGCCAGCTCTACCGGCCTTAAAACCCTTCAGCACTTCACTTTTCCGCTGCCTCCGCGAGCAGACGCTCATCCGGGCTCAGGGATGCGCCGGCTCCGCCCGCTCGGGCACCTCCAGTGATGGCGGGGCGGCGGCACAAGAGGCCGAGGTGGGATCGCTTCCATTTGCTGCGCGTTGGGCGCTAAGCACGGAGCCCTCGACGGACCCTCGGAGTCGGGAGTGGAGGCGTGGCGGGGGCACCTCGGCGGCAGCCCCAGCAGGGCAGGCTGTGGCAGGACATCACCCCGCTCCGCCCGGGCTGGGCAGCCCCCGCCCAGGCACGGTACCGGTGTCAGCGCCTGGGCCACTTCTAGCCACTGTCCGTGGCCCTTGCTTGGTGTATGGGTGCGTCAGCTTTGGCTCCCTCCCCGCGACCCCGTGCTCTTCCCTCTTCCCAGATCCCCAAGTATCATCAGCCCCGGCTGCCTCCTGTCTTATGACGGCGACGCCCCGCTCCCTTCGAACGTTGTTTCCGACACAAAGAAAGAACGAAAGTCGCTTTGGCACATCCAGAAGGAGGTGAGAGGAGGTGAGGCAGGCTCCAGACACCAGGTGAAGGTGCCGCTCCTCTGGCCAGTCCGGGCTGAGGGCTGCTGCAGGGGCAAGCCCACCGCCACTGCTCCGCTGCCTGCCCATCCCGGGGCACCCCCGTCCCTGCCCCCACCAGGCCTTGTCTCTGCCCACCGGGTCGTGCCGTGAAAACCAAAGGTAGTGGGGTTCTTGCTAGCCAGGAGGCTGCCGTGAAGCTCTTTGTCAGGTAGCCTCAGGAAAAGGGCAGGCGGTGCTCCCCCCGTTTCGCCCCGGTGCCCGCAGCCCCGGCGGGCCCGGTACCGCCCCGTGGCCCCCGAAGGCGAACAGCGGCGGAGCACCGTGAAGAGCGAGGTCCCTCGGCAGCACTGGGCTCGGATCCCAGAGGCGTGTGACGGCCGGGGCTGCTGCCCGGAGCTGCAGCACCCACCCGGGCCTCGGCTGGTGTCCGAGTCCCTGCAGCTTCGCTCCCTCCCTCACAGCCGGCACAGGGTTAGCCGAGGTTGCCCAGGCAGCCTCTATCCACTTTTTTTTTTTTTTTTTTTTTTTTTTTTCTTTTTCTACATCATAGTTTTCCGCACTTTACAATAAAGCCCTTCTTTCTTTTCTTACTTCGTTCTCTCTTTTTCTTATCCACTTTTGGCGTGCTTCGCTTGTAATCCGGAGTTACGGGCAGCCCCCCGGCACGACCCCACCCCGGCCCGACTCCCAGACCGTTTTCCGGTCATATGGACAGAAACGATCAATGTCTTTAGTCGGGCTTTAATAGTTACAGAAACAGCCTCGTTTTTAGTTTCTGCTACTAGCAGATTTTGGGCAAAGGGTATCAGAGGTCAGGATTTAATTATTTATTTATTTCTAAGTCAGTCAGCTTTCTAAAGCCACATTCTTCCCTTTAGACGAACACAGAGCTCTTATTTATTGCTTTCTCTTTAACCACCAGTAAAAGAAAAAATTGCTATGAATGCCCGGAATCCCTAAAAGAGTTCACACTTGTGCTTTGCACGAATCTAAGTTATCTGCTCCCAGCGTGTCCTCTTAAAATTAAGCATAAATCCCCACTCCCCTGAGCTTTCTCGGGGACACTTGTTTAGCACACACGAGAACAATACGGTCCGCATCCGAAGTGCCCAAGCTGTCAGAAGCCTCTCCCGCTTGTAGAGAGCATTGAGAAACGTCCTATCTTTAAAACTCATTTTTATTGCTTTTCCACCTCCCTAGTTCATGACAAACAGAAGTCAGAGAGCAGCGAAGATTTATCAGGGAGAGATCTGAGTGGTGATTACGCGTTCTGTCAATAATTAATTGAATTATGTCCTCAGCATAATTGCATACAGTCCTCTAGCCGGGAGGGGAAAAGAAAGAAGGAAGTTGTGGTGTGGTCGAAGGGGGATCTCAGGACATGGTTCCAGTCATTAAAAATGTGATGTAACATTGCAATCTGGTGTATTCTGAGGCACAAATGGGAAAACACAGACAAAAACCAAGTACTAAAATATTATTTGTTTTACAGCAGGGAGACAGCAAAAGCACTTGTTCTCATTGCTTCTTTCATTAGTTGTTTTTATTGCTACTTTCTGCTGGGGATTTAAGGGTGTTTTGTGATGAACTGAACGTAGGTCTACTTATTTGATCTATAAGCTGTATGTTGTAGCTTTTGACTGTTTACTGACTGAATTTGATATTAGCAGTGTTTGAAATAAAAATTAATATCAGTTCAGCAAAGCATCATATGCCCAATACAAATCTAGAAATGACACATTCAAAGAATCCTGCAAGCAAATTCTTACTCTAATTTTTCATACTTCCTCCAGTCATAAGGGAGATCATCATATCATTATTAATTTATTATTTACAAGAGCTGTTAGAGTGCTCTTTTGGTACACAAATGCAAGAAAACAAAAGGCTTGATTCCATTCTCACACAAGTTTTGCACTGGTGTAACTTCAATGACACGGGTGTAGTCACTTCAGAACCACCTGGGTGTAATTATGATCAAAATCTGGGCTATTGCACTTCCTTCTCTTCTCTGATGGTTCAAAAGCTCTATTTTTCTACAACGTGCTCCGGAAGAAAGCCAAATGTTTGAATACAGAGCTCAAAAATCATTCTCAAGATCCTCCTTCCTTACAGTGCCAGTGTCCTAAATCTTGCTGGGACTCAGTCAGGTCAGCACACTTCCTCACCATTCTTCACCCTCCCTACAGTGTGAGAGTTGTAAATGCCACTGGAATGTGTACCCTTCCACTTGTTAAGGCACATTGTCTTGGTATTTCGAGCTTTAGATCAGGTAGCTTTTGATTTTAATCATTTTTAAGCATCCAGCTGCCAAAAGGAATTTGACACCTGCTTCCTTCTCCACAAATTTCTCTTTTCAGACAAATTCTTGATGATGTCTCTTGCAAAGGGGTTAATTTATGACCTCTGTTTAATTGACTACTCCAAATATTTCTTGTCTTTTTGGCCTTCCACCTGCTTCTTCAGAGATTTTAGAAGTGGTTTACAGTGGTAAATGCACTAAGAGTCACCAGCCAAAAACATCCTAGCTAGAACAGTAAGCACTACTGAATACTTTCCACGTGAAAATACATCACTAGACAAGATCAAAGGCCTTCAACTAATATGTTTTATATAAGAAGCCTTCTCAGGATATAATGCTTATGCTTAAGCAATAAGGATCCCATAGTCTCTGGTTCATGAGTTCCTGTGCCCATCAGCAGTCAGGCCTATTTGATGTTTCCTCTTTCTTTTCCAAGTTAACAGCTCCTTTTTGACTTCGCTCATGGAAGTTATTGTTTCCATTTCCTTCTAAGTAATAATTATTTCCCATATTGAAAAATCTATTAGGACATGGCCAGATGGGGTAAGGCAGTTTAACCTCCTACACACCACTTCCTAAGGGCCCAGAATTATCCTAACACAGGCAATCACTGAATGTCTGGTAAGACCCGCACTTCTTACTGGAGACATTCAAGGAAGAATTGCCACAGAGCCCCTGGCAGAAGGGTATTCCATTATCCATTATAGAGTAACAGGCACTACAAAAAAAAAAAAAAAAAGATTTACATTTTATCAAGACCTATAGCAATCGGGCTAAGGATGATGGCAAACTTTATCTATCTTCTATTCATATTCTCCCTCTCAGTTTCTTAGGCTCATAAAACAAGTACTGCTTGATCAGTCTGTATTTCACCAGATTTTCACATCCTTTTCAAGGCATCCCAGGATTTTTAAGGTCAAATGTCTGTTTCCTTAGTAGCCTCGCTTCTGTCAGCTGAAGAACTGGTCAGGATGTACATTTGTTACAGCAGCCAAAATTCAGTTTACATATTTAATCACTCCAAGTTATCAGGCACAATTCCTCACATGATGTGCCACACTGTGGAACTTGAATGAGGTCTCAGAGCACTGAACCTCACTTCAAGTATCTTAAACTTGAAAAAAAATTGTTGAAACATATTCCAGAGTTTTCTCAGAGCTCATACAACTTCATAAGCATAATTATGCCAAGGACATAGTTAATGCTGAAGACCTGATAGTGGAGATAATTTCTAAGAATAAAAATTAATTCGTAACCTATGGATAAGTATTTAAACATACATTTGTGAAAAATATATTTTATTAAATGATGAATAATATTTAAAGTTACATGTTGTGTTTTGTATGTTTTGTTAAAACTGTTATAAGGGAGATGACTCATAAAAACTGTGGGACTGGGCTGAAGAAATTGTGGTAATTTCAGAATTCAACACAAGAAAAGAAGATGTTAGTTATTTGTTCACTTACCATTTGTGATGGACAATCAGGACAGAGCAGGGTGCAAGGCTGCTGTCGACTGGATTT
Source organism: Heliangelus exortis (assembly GCF_036169615.1). Classification (NCBI taxonomy): domain Eukaryota; kingdom Metazoa; phylum Chordata; class Aves; order Apodiformes; family Trochilidae; genus Heliangelus; species Heliangelus exortis. Next base: position 11,131,786 of record NC_092426.1, on the reverse strand, counting down.
GCAGCACATGGACACAGAGCACATGCTCTGCCACTAAGACACAGACATGCATACAATTGCAGAGATCAGAATTAGTCCAAGGTGGTTTTGGAACATTTGAAAGGGAGCTGTGCATTTTATATAATGAAATATTTATTTCAAAAAATGATAATTAGACAAAAAATGAGGCACACTACTAAGCTCATTTCAGCTTCTTCCCATTCTAAGTGGAACACATCCATGGCATGTGATGCCATTGAACAAAGAACAGTTCTGGGAAAATGGAAAATGGAAATAGAAAATATTTGATTTAACTTAGTTGTCTTGTTTCTTCTATTTCATTTTATCTTTTTTTTTCTATTAACTGGATATTGCCATCTCTAGAATGCATACTACTTGAATGCTTATGCTGAATTCTAGTTAAAAAACTAGATATTCATGCAGATCTATAGATTTCAAGTGTTTAGCTGATTGATGTATCTCTGATGCTCAATACCACACCATCAAACTAAGTCAATAGTTTTATCTACCTGATAAGAGCAAAGGCATGGCAAGGAAAAGAAATAAAAGAATTTGTAATATGTGGAGCCATTCATCAGAACTGACCTGTGAAACCTCACCTACTCTCATGAGGTATCTTCACTTGAGTCACTCAGCTGAAATAATTCCCAGAAATTTTCTACTGGGAGGAACATAATGGAAGGAAAAAGAGCAGGTTGAGGAAGAAATGTCATAGACCTTGCTTTCCATTTTTTTACTGACTGAACTTTGAAGTCTTCAGTCACACTGTCATGAACAGGAAGAGTGGTTTGGAGAAACTCAGAATTGAAACATATTGGCACGTGCTATAGAAATACATTTGTGTTTTGTAAAGTTGGATAGGAAGCTAACCAGAGGCATTAGCATTGGCACTTCCTGCAGACACTGCTGGAAGCTGGGAGAGATCTCCTTTGTCTTTTACCATCTATTCTGTGTTACTATGAACCAGCTGTGGAATCTTTTAGTTTTGATAATACATCTAATCCTGAAAAAAGGGATCTTTCCAGTTATTGAACACAGCCACCGACTTACAATTCATTTCCAGATGTGTCAATCTTTCTTGTTCAATGCAGTAAGACAGTGCTTCATGGGCCAGAGGGTGGAGAAGCAGCCATCAGGCATGTAGGGTCCCTGAGAGAGGCTGCAGCACTACATGAGACAAGGCCCAAACTGTGGGATGGTGAAAAGAGGGAGCTACTTCTCTATTTCCCAGGCTCAGCACTGAGAGTTGACAGATAAGCCCAGATAATACTGTCTGTGAAACCTACTACTATTTTTATGCCAGGTGAGCAACGAGGGCATTCATTGTCATTTCCATGTAATTTGTTTTTAGGCAATGGATGTGTCATCATCGCAAAATGGAATTTGGTTTTTTTTGGAAAAGAAATCAACACTTACACCATACTTTTGAGCAAGTCAAAAGACACCCAAGGGTATGATTGCCTTCTATGCTGCTCTTTTTAATAAAGCCAAGGAAAAGCATCACTGGATGGGATTATAATCAACTGCTGCTTTAATGCAGACAATCGAAGAAGGCTCCTTACTGATGGCTGTAAATTCATCATTAAGGATACCACTCAGAGTCATTTGGCATGACATTTTTTATGCACAGAACAGAAAAGTGCAGTATTAGCTCCTGAGTGATTGGATAAGTTGTACATCCATTAATGGGCATATCAGAAAATGCTTCCCACCTTCAACTTATCTCCTACACACACGGAAGACGCAGATTGTCTCGCTGTTGTTACTCAAATTTTCAGTGCATTCTTTCACTCTGCCAAAGATCCTCTTTTTTTGAGAACCTAATATCATCATACATTGTAAATTTTGCTGCTGACTCTGAGATCATAACAGTCTGGATGTGTTCACATATTCTGAAATCTATAAGATGACAGGAACTATGAGAGCAAATAAGTTGCACTAATCCTTTGATGAATAAACTTTTCTCAGTTCCCAGCTTTGGGAAGCAAGGGAATTGGTAGATCATAAGTCCAGGAAAGCTGGACAATTTTTTGATCAAATGTTTTATCTGCCCAAATTACCAGTTAAACCTGGCTAAATTCCATGTGTCATCCACCAAAAAATTGCAAAATTATTCCAACAAGAATTTATTAAAACATAAAAAAGTTAAAATTAAAACCTCATATTTTCATAATAGACCACATTTTTCATTTCAGATGTTTCCTTTTAAAATATAACTGCCTTTAATTTCCCAAAAGAAATACTCTTAATAAATAAATAATAAGTTTTTTAAAAAGTTTCATTTTTCATTTTGGCCAATTCAAAAATCTACATTTTCCTGTTACAGAAGTGGACCCTGCTCTGTAGTCTTTCCTCCTGTTTGTGATTTCTTCATGAACTGGTTACGATCTGTTAATTTATTCTTTATGCACACACTTCATCAATCAAATTACATGAACAAATTTCAGCCAAAAATATATCAAATAATTGCTCACATAGGGTATTTATTTAACTGTGATACATGATCATCACTGATACGAATGATGTAATATTTGCTTCCTTGATATATGTTTTTTTTTCAGATGGGAAATAGCAAATACCAAGTCATGAAACTTCTCAGATGTGAATCTGAGATGACTGATCATGAAATGTCTAAAAGGTATACAAAGTTTCTATCCACACAGCAGCATTTTCCACTTTTAAGATATCAACACATTTTCAGCACTCTGAACCAATATATTTTGTGTAAACATGGGCATAAATGATAGATACAGGTTATAGGAGAGAATAGATAATAAGAATCCTGAAAAAAATAAGGTGCTTAGATTTCAGTATTTAGGCTTCCACTATGAACAGCATCTTTTTCACCAGTAAGTAATGGTGACAATGCACTCTTACTTCAGCTGCCAGATAGTTAGGGCACTCGCTTAAAAGAGGAGATTATAGTACAAGTTCAGCCCATGTTCATGAATCTGAACCTGGAATTTCCATATCCCTCCCAATGTGAACTACACAAACTGTTTCCTTGGAATGTTAGGGGAAAAGGTGCTTATGAACACTTCAGGAGAATGGTGGGAGAAAGACTGCTCACTTTCCCAGCAAAGGTAATTATTTAGGATATAAAACATGCATGTCACAGTATCAAGGAACAAATTAGGTGCATGCCATAACTGTGAGGCTACTATTTTATTCCAAATAATTGTCATTCTTCTTTATTTTATTCTGACCAGAACATTTATTCTGTCCTGAGTAACCTTCCCAGTGAAAATTTACTTTTAGCCAATACATTCTCTCATAAAACAGCTGAGTTTACTAGACATTTACTACCTCCACCCAAAAAAAAAAAAAATTAATTCAAAAGTTTCAGGCCAGCTGTAGGATGGACTTTTGGAGTCACATTTAACTGTTTTCACTGTCTGAGTGGTAAACATGTTTGCATATCTTCCCCTGCTGTGCATATGACCAAGTATTGTGTAGGCAGGCATGCTGGCCAATAAAATCTCAAAAAGCAGTGAAACATTCTCATCAGTGTAAGCAACAAGTTCTCAGTATAAATAATTGTCTTGTCATCTCTCCCCAGGCTCATTCTCTTTCCTTTCTTTCTCTCTTGCCTGCATTTCCTCAGATATGTTCTTTCTCCGTCAACATATCCTCATGTTACTTCTCTGCAGCTCTGCTGCCCTCCATTCTAAAATCTGGCATTACAGTGAAACTTCCAAGAATTCCATTCTCTGAAGCATTATGAGTCACACTGTAGTCTTCAGCAATATTTTTAAAACACCAATGTTTTTTTAATCACTCTTGAGACCCACAGAAGAAAGTAAGGATATTATCTTGCTAACTTAGAGTCATGGTTGTTTTTTCTATTGCCACCCACACTCTCATCTTTCTCCAGATACTCTGCTCCAGCCTCTCAGTAACACAGGCATATGGCATTCAAACATGCCAGAGTATGACTTCAAGTTTTAGTCATTTTTCTTCCTGTAAAAAGGATGGAGGGACATTAAATCTATGACCATTTGAGAACTTTCTTTATGTAAGAGTTTTATTAAGGTCTATACTCTAGTAAGTAAAGTATATGCTATACAGTAAAACTAAAAAAGAAATATCAGATCTGAGCCATAATTTATCATATCTGAATACCAGCAATGCTATGTATCCAGTATGTCAGACAGAGCACAGAATTCACTGGTGCAAACAGTGAACATAGAAAGGGGAGAATTCCTGCCTCCTCTTTTCTGTGATTTCCAAAAAAAAAGCCTTTTATCAGAGAAGCTGGTTATCTTTAGGAGCTGTAGTGCTAAATACTGTTCCTAATAATGATAATAATAATAATAAAAATATATTTATTCTACTATTTACAGAGCTTTCCATCTCAGCAGGGAAAATAAAAGAAACATTACTAAGCTATGGTAAAATTATCAGTCCATTTTCATTCTATGTTTCAATGGTTTCTCCTTTTTCTTGTGCACAAGGTATGAGGCAGCTTGTATTACAAAAGAATTATTTGCAGTTTAGGAGAAAAGTTCCACAAATTGCTGTTATCTGCCCTGCAGACACTCATATGACACACTGAATAAATATAGCTCAAGGTAAGCACATAACACTGGACAATGGGCACTCAATAAAGAAGATCCCTAAAGACAACAGCTATCTGAGCTTGTGTAGACATCAGCTTCTTGCATAAAACATCTGAGGATGACTGGCTGCCCCATGACAGTCTTTAGAAAAAGCTGCCAGGAAATCAGTAGATGAAGAGACCTATATTTCAAATTACCAGCTGATCATATGAAGAAAGTACATTCTTAGGTCTCAAAAGTTTCTGGAAAATGGTCAGTAAGATTGCCTGAGCAAGAGATGGTTGAGAGAACTGTGAAAATAAACACATCATTGAGAAATGGAGGTAGGATGAGTGAGATTTGCTTAAGAAAAGGTGAGAACAGTGCTAAGTGAAACAGAAGAGAGTTTGTATTAAATAGTAGCATGAATGCAGAAAGCCGGGAAGCTAGGATTTGCTACACTTGATACATACATTTATTTATTTGTCTACATATCACGATCATTCTGAAACTGCTCATTTTACATCCAGTTCATGTATGGCTTTTCTGTATCACTGCCTCAAACCCAGAAATGTGGAAAAGCAATAAACTTGCCTTTCATTTTAGTAGGATTTTGCTCCTACTTTATGTATCTTTAGGAAATCTTGGCCAATTTTTTTTACTTGGTTGTACCAAACCTAAGCTTTTGAAGGAGGCTGTAACTACCAGGCCAAGTAGTTTTAAAATTGCATCACTCACAGCAGGTTTTTTTAAGAGTTAAAATAAAAAGATCATTTTCTAGAAAACAGGACCAAAATATTAGTAGAGTTGCCCAATGCTAACCTTTTCAGTCCATATTCAGTCTCCCTAGTGCCAGTAAAGTTGTTATAACTCAGTGAGAGAGATCAACAAACCTCAGTGAACATCTGTGAGAAAGAACTCAGCTAAACATTAAACCACTTATAAACTCATTATCATTATAGATTCAGGAGCCTTCTTAAATCCAGACATGCAGTTTTGAATATCAGTCATAAGTCTGTAGCACTGATGCACTAAGATCTTTGGTAACTGCTGATGTCATTGGTCAGCAGTAAAGATTTAGATTTTTCACCAAAACTATCAATTACTTGAAGAGCACTTCTTTCAGCCCCTTCTGTTTCATTATTTTGTGCTACTTCTAAAAAAAAAAAAAAAAAAAGAATAACCATAACTAACCCCCATCAATCAATTATAATCAATCAATCAATCAATTATAACCAATAATATAACCCCCATCACTGCAATATTGTGCCTTGGACAGCACAGGATGCAACAGGCACTGCAACCAACCTTGGATCTCAGCAGCACACGTTAAGCTTAGCAAAGAGAAAGGATAAAAGGCTACTCTGAATCATTCTCTTGAGTAGCCTTCATTCTACCTCTTACTGGTTTTCAAGGAATAATGAGAAACAGGCTGCACCATTCCTGTACATTTAAAGCAAGCTGAAAATCAGAGCTGCTGTATTTTCAATAGCAAAAAATGTCAACAGCACAGGCAATTTTCTTCTGAATTTACACACACCTTTTTCAGTGCTTCACAGAAAGGAAAGCCAATTGACACAAAAGGAAATCTAGCAAAGTATGGAAGTCTGAAAACGAAGACTGTTTAAAATTTAGAAATGTGATACTGATGTGAATGTGCATGTCTCCAAAACAGACTCTTCTATTACAGAACTCAGATGTGTATGTGTCAGACATAGCTGAAAGAAGGCCAAAGCCTAGATTAATCCACTTTCTATAAAAGTTGCCTACATTTACATCTGAAAATCAAAACACAGAAAACAATATCAGAGAGTTTGTAGCTAAAATAATGTTATTATTTAGCTATACTAATAGTGTAGAGTAGAGTGTAGAGTATCAGGGATAGACTCACCTTGAAGAATTTTTTTGTTTGTTTTTTTCTTCCAGAAATTAGTTTTCTTAACAATCATTCTTTAATGACCTTCCCAGTGCTGATTATTTAATCACAACACTAAGTGGTATTTTGTTCACTTTATTTTTCTATAGAATATTGCTTCAGTATAATTTATGAAAAAGCAAAAAATCATACTTGGGGTAATCAAGGGGCTAGCATCCAAATCATGTAGAAGACAAAGACTGCATATTTTAAGAAGCTCACCCTAGCAGAGCAATATGATGGGAGTTGCAGCTGGGACAGAAATTTTAATGGGAACAATTGATGCAGATTTGCAGACGGAAGTCATGTCTCAAAAATTTATTCAGTTTTTCTAAAGGAACATGTGAATAAGATGACCTGCAATTCTATACTTGGATACTTGGGTGAATAAAATTTGGATTTCCATACAGCTCTGAAAAAATTCACAGGCTTTTAAAAGAATGAAGTGACCATGGAACAAGAGGAATGGTCCTCTTTTGCATTATTAGCTTTTTCCAAACTAGGAAAGAAAAGAAGGAGCTACCGGTTGTCAGAAGGAAGGAAATTTACTTGCATGATGTTAAAAGGTCTCTGCTGGAATCAGTGCTGTTCAGCATACTCACAAGTAATCTCAAGAGTAAATAAAAACTTTATACATTATGCTGATGATATGAAATTACTCAGGATAGTTAAAACTAAAGTTTGAGGCAGAGTATAGAAGCATCTCACAACACCAAATGACTAGCTGGTAAAGTGACAGATGAAATTAAATGCTATTTCTAAGTTGTGAAAAAGGTGGGCACATAATGTCTGCATGATGTAACTGTAGACACAAAAGTCTACAGAGATTTTAATGATTTAATGGAACTACTTCTTTTAATTAAGTCATAACAGTGATTCAGCTTATTCCTGATAGTGCCCTTTCATTTCATTGAAAGCTGATGGCATTTAGACTACCACAATATTTTTAATAATTTCATTTAGGGATTGATCTTTGCTGTCTTTTTGTACTTAATAAATATAAATTAATTAACCTAGCAGTCTATGAGGCCAATAGTTTATATAACTCCTTTTACATGGGAAGTAAACAGAAGTATTTCAGTTAAATGATTTGCACAAAATACTAAAATGTGTCGAGCAACTCTCCACTAGAAAACTGCCATTTCCATTTAGTCTCTTCCTAAAAGAAATTAAATTTAAGCTTTCCTTGACAAAGCAGAGAACTCTTCTAAAATGTAGATATATTACAGTCAGACATTTCTGGAAAAGAAAGGTTCCAATTTTCACATTACAGTATTTTTAAAATTACAAAAGTTTAAACATAATATATTTATTTTAGCCAAATACTACAATTCAAATGAGCTGAAGTAGTATTAATTGATTTTTTTTTTCTGAGGATGTTAAAACTTTCTTTTATGTCATCTCAATTTTTTTGAGAAAGAGAAACAAAAAAGTTCATTCCTTGATGTGATATATAATGTTAATGAATTTGTATTCCTAACCAGTAAATTCAGAATTAAACTAAGAAGAAAGTGAATATGGGGCTAGACAAGGCAATTGAGACCTATAATTTTCCACAAAAACAGTGTAAGCAACACAAGGCCTTAACGAGATGAAATTCTGTCTCAGCAATAATTGAAACGTGGGTCTTGTTCTTAAAACAAGGCACTGCCAAGGCTAACTGGGCATCAAAAGAATGCAAACATCTGCACAGAGACAACATAAAAATGCCACAACCAGCAGATAAGGGAAAAATTATGGCTAGGGTCTAATTTTACTCTGTAACAAGATAATGAAGTCGGCGAAAAAAAAAGAAAGGTAAAGGTTCAAGTTTGAGGAAGATCTCTTACTTCATCCAAAGACCCCCTGATGACCCCCGATATCTCCCCAAGAGAGGACTCTGCCCAGACTCCGCCTTTCATGAATATTATAATGACATGATGTGATCCCTATGAATATGTATGTAAACCCACCCCTTTTTAATATTCATAGAATTGTACTCAATATAAGGTAATTCTAGAGTTTTAGGTGCGTGCGTGTGAGCAGAGCAGACTCCCCATGCACCCAGCGCTGTTTTGCTCATTGCAATTTCAATTTATTAATTAAATTAAACCATTAACAGAATATTGAGTTTCGGTCATTTTTAACACCTGACATATCTCTTTCTTCATTGCATGCCACAAGTTGAAAAACCCTCAAGAACTACCTCTAAGGAATTATTTATGTCTGCTGTGTGGAAATAACATCTGCCTAGCAGTATCTCTCATAGACTAAACTTTCTCGTTACAGAGTAGGATTGTACACATGTAGGGGATACCAAAACTAAAAGGAAGTGTCCTGCCCCAGACATACCTAGGCTGAAACCGAAGATAATACTGGAAAAATACTACAAAAATGTAATAGAGGAATTGATACCAATGTGGTAGTAACAGCACTGAATCATTATCTGCTCAGTCAACCTGTAATTCACTTACAGCCCAACTTAGGGTCTATGCATATAAATATTTTGCACTAGGTAACTACCTGTGTCTTTTCAGATTTCTTCAGTTTCTGACCTTCATCCTTAGAGGCTTTCTCTTAAATATGAAATCAAAAGAGGAAGGTTCAGGGAGATGCCCTAATTGTATATAAATACCTGAAGGAAGGTGTACAGAAGATGGAGCCAGGCTCTTTTTAGTGGTGCCCAGTGAGAGGACAAAAAGCAATGGGCACAAACTAAAATATAGGAGTTTCCATCTGAACATCAGGAAACATTTTTTGCTGTGAGGGTGACTAAGTAGTGGCACAGGTTGCTCAGGGATGTTGAGGAGCCTCCATCCATGGAGATATTCAAAAGCTGCCTAGATGTGGCTCTGGGCAACTGGCTCCTGGTTGCACTGCTTGAGTCAAGGTGGTTGGACCAGATGATCTCCAGAGGTTCTTTCCATCCTCAACCATTCTGTGATTTGTGATTTTGTGAAATATTACTCAAATTAATAAAAGATTAAAGAGGAAAAATGAAACAGTAGAAGAATAAATTTATAAAATTAGTTTTTAACAAGAAAACTTGGGAGAAAATGCCTGAACAACTAGAGCAGCAGATTCTTTCTGGTGTGTTTATTTATAACAAGTACTTAACAAAATAGCTAGGAAAAAAATATAAATCAGAAGGAGGATATATGCACCCTCAGATCATAAAGGAATTAGCTAGTTTATTTATGAGCCACTGATAATTGGCATACCAAGAGGACCAGGTACTGAGGATTAGAAACATTCAAAAGGAAGAAATATGGATTAGCACTTTTCCTATGGATGTCTAAGGAATCCTAGCATTTACTTTCCAGTGTCTCTCTCTTCTTTTTTTCCTGAAAAATAATTAAGTGCTATTGGAAAAAAATATATGAACCCAGAGAGATACCAGGAACATGCTATAATCATGATCAATAGAAAACATGAACAGGATCATAAGATCATACAATAATATAGGTTGGCAGGTATCTCTGGAGTTCATCTCGTCCAGCCACAGGCTCAAAGCAGGGTGAGTTATGAGATCTGACCAACTTACTCATATGCTGTTTGGTCTTGAAAACCTTCAAGACCACAACTTCTCTGAGCCATCTGTTCCACTGCTTGGCTGACCTCACTGTGAAAGTTTTTCTTTATATCCAGTCCAAATTTATCTTGTTTCAACTTCTGCCTGTTATCTCTTGTCCTCCCATCATGCAGCACTGTGACCAGCCTGGCTCCATACTTTTGGTGATCTATGACTATAAGGCCCCCAAACCCACATCCTCTGCAGGCTAAACAAGCCTTAGCTTCTCTTTCCAAGGCAAATCCTTCTACTCCTTCAACACCTTGGTGGCCCTCTGCTAAACTCACTCCAGCTTTAAATAGAATCATCCAGAATCACAGAATGGCTAGGGTTGGAAGGGACCTTAAAGATCATCTAGTTCCAACCCCCCCACCACAGGGGGATCTCACCTACAGGAGGGCATCTCACCTACAACAAGACCAGGTTGCTCAAGGACCCGTCCAACCTGTCCTTGAACACTTCCAGGGAGGGAGCAGCCACAACTTCCCTGGGTAATAAATCCTGGCTAAGATAGATGGCACACTCCAGAGATAATCATACTGCAGTGGTGCATAGTCTTTACAGGTAACAACTTTGTAGAAAAGTTTGGAATCCTTCAAAGACACAATTTGAAAAGATCATCCTGTTCAGAAATGAATATAAAGTCTAGCTTAACTTTTATTGAGACCAAAGTTCCATTTAGACAATTACATTTTAAAATCTACTTATATTTCTTAACAGAGATAGACTCAAGCACATGTTAAAGCGCTTTCCTGAAACTGGGCAAAAGTTGTTATATGTAGAAATAACCTGTAACTGGACTTCATATCTGATTACAGTGCCTTTCAAAACTTTACCCACAAATGATTCACATTTTCCCAAACACTGAGAAACCTTATGAACTGCAAAGTAATTAAAAGACTGAAACAAAAGGTAATGGAAGAACATATATCAAGTCTGGAAAGAGGTGGTAGCAGACACAACAGAGTTCACTTGATATTACTTAAGATTTCCATTAGCTATTCATGGTGGCAGATAAACAGCACTTACACTTGTAAATGATATTGTACCATTGTGAGTGCTACTGAAAACAGTGAAATAAAATGAAAAGGACTATGAAAATATCAGACTATGAAAGACAATAGTGCTTGCCTTGCTTATACAAAATCTACATTAAAACAGTAAGGTGTGCAGAATTTGGCTCCTGGATATAGGAAATAAAGGAACAAATCCAGAGCCTGCTGAAGTCAATAGGAGACATTCTTCTGACCTCAATCGGCTTTGGATATCACCCAAAAAGAGATTCATTCCGGAAAAATTCAAGTTGAAGGGAATAATCATTCAAAAAGTATCTGAGAGAGAGATGTTTGGAAAACCTGGAAATCAAAGAATACCTAGGAGACTTTGTGTAATATATGATACGTGACAAGAGCTTACAATTCTATTCCCTTTGTTCCTGGAAGTCATTCTAAGGTTGTACCTTTTCTAAAAACTTATTAGTCTAGAAATGAAGACCAAATATAAGAGAGAAGAAATCAACCCATTGCATCCAGTTAGGGAACAGAATGTGATAGGGATAGCACATCACAGAGCAAGCAGGTTGTTTGGTATGGGATTTACAATGTGCCGAGTATCAAACAAAAATGCAACACCAAAGGCTCCATTTGAGCAACCACAAATTTCTCATCTCTTTTCCCAGAAACAAGTCTACTAGTATGTACAAAGATGAAATGCAGAAATATTATGAACATAGGAATTTATGGGCAGACTTCAATGTGAAGTAAATGTCACATCTGTGATTTGGTCCCCTTCTCAATTTAGGGATGAAGGTCAGCAGAGCATTTTAACATTCCATTTTTCCAGTACACATCAATATCTTGTGCTGAAACAAGGATGTCCTGTTTTTCTGGTAGAAGGACACTCACCTTCATTCTCTTATGTGACTTGCTGCTGTGAGATAAAAAAAATTTCTAAGAATATACACATACTTCAGTAAAGTAAGGTCTGACCTTAATCTCAAGATCAAATGGATTCAGCATGCGCATGAAAACTTCTCAAGCTACGTCCTCAGCAATAATTTTCCTAAAACTTTGTTGCTGAGAACTGCAAAAAGGACATTTGTAAGGACATTCTATGTAACAGAAAAATAACATAAACCAATGATAAAGGTATTTTCCCCCATCTATTCTTCTGCCCACAGAAGCACCTATCCTGTCTCCATTTATTCAGTGGAAGAAACCAAGATTCATTTGCATAAAGAATAAACTGTATCAAAAAGCTATGGCAGCCTGAGTAACACACCTGCTGCAGTTCAGAAAGGCTCAGTTCTTCTCTGCTTTCACAACTGTTTTTGCTGAGGAGAGGAAAAATTCATTTCGCACCAAAAAAAACCACTCAAAAAAAGCAAAAACCCGAACTCCAACACCAACCATGTGGGGCTCAACAAGTAGGATTCATCAGGCTATGCAGTTTCCTACTTCATTGGACCAGTCCATCTCTACATATTTTTTGCTTAAGACATAGATAAGAAAAAGAGTGAAGACAACCAGACAGTCCTGAATAAATGTATCTGAGCAAATCATTGTAAGATGATTACAGTAAGGAGGATAAAGCTCCAGTTCATTCCAGAGTGTCCTTAGGTTCATACACTAGATTGTGTGCTACTTAGTACCATCATTTCTGGTTTAAAATCTTTCTATTCTTAGGTTTTAACAGAAGAATAACTATTTTTTTTGGAATTGTATAGTTGACCCTTAACAAAAAATGCTGGAAAACATTTTATTTTGAAACATTCATGCTTACGCTTCATACATTTTTTGGACCACTTGACATTTAAAGTTCAATGACTTTTGCTAGAAAATCATGCCTCAACATGACTGCAGTTCTTCCAAGTGGCTCAATCCTGTGAAATCTTGAGCACTGACTTCTATTGAACGATTCTTAGGTTTTCTCTGGATCTCATCTTTTGTGACATCATAAAAATTTCAGTGGAATGAAGTCACAAATGAAAGATTAATTTACATGGGTAGGAAGGGAAAAAAGAGCACATGGATTTTAAAACACAAAGCTTGTGAAGAAAATTCGTCAACCATACAAATGGGAAAAGATAAGTTGTGGATAACATGATATAGAAGAGAACATTTCTTAGGAGACTGCTTTTCAAAATCTTTTTATAAAGCTTCAGCAGGTTGGGTTTTTTTTTTAGAAAGCAGACCCCTATACTCTTACTCTAAATCCTTCTTGATTTTATAGCACTAATATTGGAAAAATCAAATCTCTTGCCTGAAAGCTCAAGTTTCAATTAAGAAGGATGTTGAGCATTTTTTTTCAGATACATGAAAAGATTGACAGGATTATAGACCACCAAATTGTTGGTATTTTAAGAATCTGACAGGCTCAGCACCATGTGCCATTCTAGCCTCTCTGTGTATCCTTTGTGGTTAAAACTCTTAAGCACTTTAAATTCTTTTGGTCAGTATTTTTTTCCTTTTAGGGCAGACAACTAGAAGCACATTCCAAGTAACCATTTATGGTGTACAGAAAATTATAAGATACTAAAATCACCTCTTTGAAGGTGTTTCCAGGATTTGGTTAGTAAAACAAATATTTTATTTATAAAAAAACAAAATTGTTGTTTTAAATCTAGAATATAATTATCTACATTCCAATTCAAATGAAAGACATTAACAGTACAAAAGACACAGCAAAATAATACAAGTCAAATCCTAGAGCCTTTACTTGGACAAATCTCTTTGGTGGCTTGATGCAATATGACTAAGCCAGACCTGAAATAAGCAAAAAATTAACAAGCCACAACAGTGAAATCAGCTATGAAACAACAAATGAAATATATCTTTTGTGTGCCTAAAAAAAAAAAAGACAATTGAATGAATTATTAGCACAAAAGTAGAAGTCCACAATAACAGGAGTCCTCCAACTCATTCATCCAGATACAACAGACAACCAAAAAGATGTTCGAAGAATCAGATGACTTTCCAGAATACTTGAAACAGGCTGGAAGAGATACGTGAGCAAATTTCTCAAATCATCAAGCCTTGGCAAACAAAATTGACTCTAGCTTTACATAACTTTACTTACAGAAGGCACTGTCCTCTCACATTTCTTCTTTTCCAGTGAATAAGACATAAGTGTGGACTGGTCCTGTGCAGAAGACAAACCTGGGTGCTGGGGTCACGGTAGGGAAGAGGCCAGCATTTCTATCCTGCAGCCAGGAAACGGGCCAACAAGAAAGTTCCCTTGGAGCCAAACACCTCTGGAAGATCTGGTGGTGAGGGAACATCGGACTGCCCCACTCCACGGGGGATGAGAGGAGCTGCCAGCCACCTGCAGCTGGTGTATCAGGTCACGGGGCAGGAGGAAGATTCTGGCACTCTGCTAGGAAAGTATGTAAGACATACCCCTCTCTGTGGGGGTGTGCTGATGCAGGAGCCAAATCTATGAGTCTCACACTCAGTGCACAAAAACTTAGCAGCTCAGATGGGTGGGTAAAATCTGTATCAGTGGAGAAGCTGCATGGGATGAAAGCTTTGCAGTTCTGCAGAGGAATCTGGTTCTGCTCTGTACCATCTGTGCACCAATTGTGTGGACTGTTAGTTGGGCTTTGTTTGGTTGGTTTTTTCATTTGGGAAAGATAAAGAAGCCAGTAAAAAGAAAGCACGTCAGGTCAGGTTAACTCTTCAGCTATTCTTTTTTGCCCTCAATGCTGTTAATTATACGTTTAAAAGTCTTTCAAGATTTAAAAAGAATATTCAGACCTAATTACTATTTTCTGCAGTTTATTTAATTTCAAACATAACAATTTGATTTCGAAGTTTGTTCTCATTCCTAAGGGAAGTGGAGAGAACCTGGAAATACAAAAAAAGGTAAGATTCAAGGTCTGACTTTCAACATCAGATCCTTGCAGCTGACAGTATATTTGTATGTGAAAGTAATACACGCCTCTTTGAGACCTAATGGCCATGTGACGGTAAAAACCTGGCAAATCCAGACCCTGAAAGTGGATGCTCCCATTAGGTTTGCACTACTACCATGGGTTTGTTTGCATGTATTCTTGTAACACACATACGAATTAAACTGACCAGTCCTAGCGACAAGTAAAAGCAAGAAGATAACATAGTGTAAATCCATAGGTACACTTAACATTTATATAAGTACGCACAATCTACGTGCATCCAATAAACACATTTCAGTCTACACACATCTAATAAGCAAATTTCAGATGATGATTTAAAATCTTGATGTCCACAGACCCTCCAAACATTCTGTGGCACTCACAGAGTCAAGTCTGAGACAAATAAAACCAAAGGGAAGCCTTGCTTAATCAGGGTTCTGCAGACTGCTGAAGCCTAGAGGGATACCCAAAATAATCTTTTGATGAAAATTAAGATCATAATGACATCAAGGTGAAAAAAGGCATTGCTATATGCTTCTACAGAAGCTTCTCTTGACCTACAGGAAGCACAGCACCTTATGTACTCAACCAACAGAAAGGAGCAGTGGAAGAGATGGACTGAGAATTGCATAAACATTTGTAAATGTCTTACAGGAATGTTTTTTAAAATCTTGATGTTCTCTTCTGGCTTCTGGGGTTTTGGCAGGAACTCCAGTCTCTAGGCCCATTTCTGTGTACACACTTTAATGATGGGCTTGATTAAGAGACAGTAATTCCCTGGAGGTTTAGCTATCTTATTTATTGACACGAACATGGGTACAATGCCAAATCAAATGGTTATTTCCCAAACCAGTGGAAAATCACAGATGCAAAACCATGATGGATTCTTCATTTTTCCGGCTTCGTGTATTTCTACTGTTTTCCACTGTGTATAAACTTTATAATCTAACCAACTAAGGCCAACCTGGGCTTGCAAGAGATTACCTTCCGCCAAACAACAAGCAGCAGCCAAAATGTCAGTCTACATCTGCCCATGAGGGAATTACACTGAGGTCCAGTTATATTTGTCCCTGTAACGCTGCCTGCCAAGTGAGACAGTTTCCCTCAAATGAGGACTTAAAGGAAGAACACAGATGTTGGCTTTGGAATAAGCTAAAATGAGACTGCTAAGGAAAATTCTAGACAATGAACTGTGTTACAGGGTAATTCAGGAGTCAACCCCAAAGGAAACACGGCAATGAGTTTAAAAAAAAATGAACTGCTGTCCTCCAGCCACCTACACAGGACTACAAATATCCAGTGATGTCAATAGGATCTGCAGACACGTAATATATCTCAGGACAGGACTTTACATTCAAAGCTCAATTGGTCTCAAAGTGCATTAATTTCTGGGATGACACTTGGAACTTTTTCATAGGAATAGGGCACAAAATCAGGCTAGCCAGCAAAGTAGAACATGGGCAAGGCAACACACTTAGCACTTAAAAAGAAGTCAGGAGGCATTGCTGATCACAAATTCTGTATCTCTTTCAGATTACTTAAAGACACACAAAAAATATTCAGGAACAGAACCAAACCTCTGCTTTTCACAACTGAAAGGCAATATGAAGAAAACATCATTGCTGTCCTATGTACTAAACTAATGGCACTGAGCTTCAAGCTAATTGACCTTTCTTCTTCTCCCTGGCAGGCTCAATGAGAAGAATCCTCTCATATAGCTCTGCATTCCTGAGAAAACTCAGCCTCCTGAAGCCTCCTCTCATGCAGCAAAAAGTGAAGATGCTCCACAGCATGCTCTACCATATATTCTTTACTGGAATAAGAAATTCTTCTAGATCAACAACTTAAGAATCCAATGGAGCATCCGTGTGCTAACACTAAATCTCTTTTCATCATTGAGAATTCCATGCTTTCTAAAAGCCTTGCTTGTCTCTTAGGAAGATGGCCAAAATCTCGGAGATATGAGTTGGTGGCAGAAATCTACAAGTTTGATCACTAGGTTAGTTCTGCTTTTGAATGTATCTTAGTGTACACACATACATTAATCTGTATTTTTTCATTTCTGTTTTATTACTTTATTCTGTTTCATTTCCATCTGATTTTCAGTTTGTTATGAAATTTCAAATATTTTAAGTTCTCATCTTTTTTTTATGTTGCACTTTTTCTCATTCTGCTTCTTAGTGACTTTCCTCTTCACTTGTTCCTTTGTATTGTCTTAAGGCAACAAGCCATCCTTATAGTGCTGGATGCAAATGGGAATGGGGCAGTTGCCAACAAAATATTTCATGCATATGCAGTAAAAGTCCTCTGACCACCCACTCATGTATTTCTCCACACAGTGGTGCATTCTATCCAGAGAGGTCATTGTAAAGGCTTAACCTGTCTCAATTACATATATATATATTATGTGCATAGATATGTCTCACTTAACATGATAATGTGACAAGTACTTATGCATATTATTCACATAAATATGAGCATATATCTAAGATTTTAAAATTTTCCAAGTAGCACAACAAATTTTAAACAACCTGGTAACTGCAAACACTGTTACACGAACAGAACAAAATGTACTTATCAGCCAATTCAACCACTCATGTTTGGGGAACATATTTGTCTTTAATTGGATTTTCTTACTTAAATTTTAAAGTATTTTATACCCTGATATCTAATATTTTTCATGTTGTACCATTTTCATCAATTCTACCTATGAGTAAGTCTCACAACTTACCCAGAAATTCATCAAACTGAGATGATAATACAGCAGAGAAAAATGCTGAAAAACAATAAAAACTGCGAAAAGGTTACTGACAGTGCGATGAATCTTTGAATATTGTGTTCAGCTCATCTTCAAAAGATGTTTAGTTGAAAGATAAAGTTGTCAAAAAAGGTAACAAAAATATAGCTAAAGGCACAATACAGACCTATTTTAAGAGGAAACTAAAATTAATAAGTGATAATATGACACAGGCATCAGCTAATGAAATTCTGGCAGTAAGTGCCAGGCATGGTTATGTCTGCAGTGTTGTTCAATAGTAATTTTCAGCAAAGAAACACATAAAGGGAGCCTCATGTTTCTGATCACTACTGTAAATGTAACAAAGAAAGAAAATGGAGAGGCTGTCATAACCTTCAACAGCTTGCCAAAGTAAACAAGAAGGCGTTTGATTCTCAGCCAATAAAGATGAAGTGAAAAATGAAAGTGGGAAAGCTCTGGGAAGAGCTTTTTCTGTTAGAAAAAAGACACACAGATGTGCGTGATATTTTATTGCCTTGGAACAATACAAATGATTGGAGAAAATTGAAGTATTTGTGAAAAAAAATAAATTAGCAAGTACTAGTCCTTCAGAAATGTGCTGAAGATGTTTAAACAAGGTACAGAGAACTCTGGAAAAATGGAAATGCAATTGGAAAAAGAATTACTATTGATATTTTATTGATATTTTATCAATATGTATCAAATGTTATCAATACAGTTTCCATGTGGAAACCGAACTCAGCAATGGGATTAACCTTTCAAATGCATTACTGGACTACCTAGGACAGACCCTTAAAAAACGAGGCTACCAAAGACCAATTACTGAGAAAGAGTCAGCAAGGCAGATATATTAATTATTTCTGGAATTAACCCCTTGTACCTGCTGTGCCAACAGCAGCAGGATATAAAGCAGCAAAGTAATTCAAATTCTGCAAAACGCTTTTTAGCAAATTGCAAGAGATATTAATTCATATTTGCCAGAGGTGTTTGAGAAAAGTATTTGAACTTTCCACTATGGCCATCACAGAGCTTCCTCAAATCAATTTCAAAGTTAGCCCTCTCACTGCTTCTGCATAGGCAGAAATGATCAGTGCTTCCTCCAGCTCTGGAAGCGGATATGGCAGTCACATCACTGCATGCAAATTATACTTGTTCTAAAACTAGAAGTTAGGGGAACAAGCAGTAGTGTGATGCTGGAAAGAGAGCTTTTCCAAAGTAATCCACCATTCAATGATCATTCAAAAGCAGAAGCCAACAGTCCCTAGCCCGACAGGACTGTGCTACATTGTACAGCAGGAGAGATGCACACCGTTCAGATTCAGCCTCCAGCTACCTGTCTGTTTGCTCATCTCTTTCTCTATTTCCTTCCTGGTTTTTAATTTTTTTAGAAAAGGTATCATCCATAGGTAATTGTCTTATTAAATGATACACCATTTGATACCATGACAGATCACTGACTGCAAATACTCCCAGACCTTTTATCTCCCACTCAAGGATGAAACTTAACATATTATTTCATGTCAAAATTGAAAGGTAGAAAACTGAAAGATGCAGAGTGAATGGAGAACTCTTGCAAGGCTGTCTTTTATTCTCCAATATCATATAAATTAAAATCCCAAAAAATGTCCAATATCATATAAATTAAAATAAGCTTATCAAAATATTTTTTGTATCTTTTCACTAAATAGATAAATTCTTACATCCCATGAGATGACATAAGAAAACAGGAGATACTAAATAATAAGGAAACGCAAGCTGAAGAGTTTATGGAAAGTAAATACATAAATAAGCAATGTTCACTACTAAATAATCAAGAGAAAGAACCAGAAATGGTGACCATCATAAGTCCTACAACTATCCAGGAAGAAGCATGTAAAAATAATTTTTAAAATATTTTACACTGACATATGTTTATTTTCCACACACTTATGGTGACAAACAAGTGCAATATAAGAAACAAAGCCAAATTTAAGAAAAAAAAATCAATTTTCTATTCAAGCCATGGATCTGTTAACAGATGGAAAATGAACCTTTTAGACTGTTCTAACCATAATGACTACTTGGAAAACTTACTAACTCCAATTATAGCCACAATTAGCACTTTTTAAGGACATGTACTCATCAAGTACTGAGACAGATCTAACACACACACACACACAAAAAACCAAACCTAACCAAACAAAAAAAACGAACCTGTTTTCTGATACATTGTTTTATCAGACCCTGCAACTGGAAAAGGATTAATCTTTTTCACCATCTCCCCGTATTTCCCTGGTGTCCTCACTTCAAGAGAATGGACTTGGACTTGTCTTCGTGATTTTTAGTGACACCTGCAGTTCTTTAAGAAAAATGCAGTGAAAAGCTTTTTTCCCGTGGTGCAGCCCCAGCACAATTGCCTCAGTCTCATTTATCCACCACTAATGAGGCACTGGGCACCACCAAAAGGCAAAATGCAAGATTTTTCCAGTGACTGTCGTATCAGCCCAGAGGAGCCATTGGCAGTCAGCATACCTGGGACTTAGAACAACTCAGAGCACTCTCATAATATCAGAGGACTTAAATAGAACTTTCTTAACCTTTCACTTGGCAGGCCCATGATATATCCCAGATAGAGCTCAAGGTCTGACTCTTCATGGACACAGCTGATGTTTCCTAAGTGATTAAGGCTTTTCTCCAGCCTGCAATACCAGAGACAGAATCCTAGAACTGTTTAGGTATTCACCAACACAGAGTGCAGATCCTAACGTCACCTCCTAAAGCTCCTCCTCCTGATTCCATACTGTTATTTATACTCACCCATTTTAGCAATTGTTAAATATTATCTGGAGAAGAGTTATTGCTCCATGAAGTAGAAATTGAGTGCCTCTTAAAAAAAAAACACCAAACTTCTGACATCAAGAGGTTGCAATGGTGTTGCTGCCTATCATCCCCTATTATTGTTTATTCTAAAAGCTTCTGAGAAACTGTGAGAAGGCTCATTGCTATTTATCATTGCTATTTATCCCAAAGCACGGACATTAGCCTGCAGTTGGAATGGAAATGCACTAATAGCTCCAATGCAAAAAAAAAAAAAAAAAAAATCCAGCCAAATTGTAACTGAAGCTAAGCTAACAAAACTTTATTCCCCTAAGGAAAAGTAGACTCTGAAAACAAAGCTGTATCAATTAATTTTGCATTATGTTTATACCAAAAATCTAAGTTATAGAAATTATATGCAGAAAAGTATTTAGAAAGCCTTGAGTGAATAAAGAAAAGACAAATTTTTTTTCCAAGAAATACTGAGGTGAGTGGTGATACATTTTTCCAATGTGAAGATCTGTATCTGTAAGCAATCTGATATTCCCAGCTGCTGCTCATTGTCATAGACTAATTCTTAAAATTAATAATTTTAATTTCCATTCCACAGTTTTGAACTGAGTACCAATGTGTTCTGAAGGTTTTATTGCCTCTTAGAATTTCACATTACAAATTAATCACTAAACAATCACCTTTCATGTTTCCCTCTTGAGGCAATGTTTATCTAAAATAGACAATAGTCTGATAAATATTCCAGAATAGATGAACTCAGAGACTTGATGAGTAATGAAGAGATACTGCTCCTCTGTTACTCGGTAAAAAAAAATACCAGGCATCCAAACATGAAATTATTGTCTTTTTTGTTTACAAGACACACATACTAAAATTTATTTGGGAAAGCAGTCTGGAATCATTAATTCTTCTGAGGATTATACTTCTAGGAAAGATTTGTACAGAAGCTTCTTCCATAATTCATACTGACACCTTACTAAATTCTAGCTAAATAGTCTGGATCAAGACCATAGTTGCAATGTTCCATAAACAAGGATTGTCTGGAAAAAATACCCTTTTAATGGTTATATCTCCAGAAAATACAAAAACTAGTTACTTGAAGGTCTGCCTAAAGCCTGAGATTATGATGAAATTAAAATGCAACAAAGCTATGGAGGCTTTGAAGGGAAACTTCTTTTCATGTGTTAGCACTGCCTGAAGCAGTGTGCAGAGATTACAGAGAAGTAAAAGGCAACATATTAATTGCAATAAATCTGCAAAGCATTCCCTTTCAACAAGAGAACTTCCTGATATACCATACACTGAGTATATAGGAACAGAGCACACCTCTACTAATATTGCAGTTGGACCTTGAAAGCCTGGGCCACAGCAAACCCATTGTAACAGCTAACACAGACCCATTTCAAGAACTTGTGGTTCAGGGACAGATATTGGTCTGAGGGCATATCTAGGACTTAGCTTTTATCCCCAGCAACAATATCCTTTGAGGTAAAGAGCACAGCTTCTAAAAATGTTGATCAGGCAGTAAATGGAAACAGCAGTGCTAAATATGAAAGGCATTTTGGTGGGGGCTGTTTCTCCAAATAAATAAAGATTTAGGTAGGTGCCAGACTTAGAGGGGAGAACAGAAAACTGGGGGCTGTTCCTCATCAAAGAGATTATTGGATAATAGCAAAATACCAGGAGAAAAGCCTAAATGGCTGCAGCTGATTCCTCTTCCCACAAGGTAAATTCCACGTCTGTTCTTTCTGTAAGCCACAACCAGCATTCCATGCCTAAAATATAAAATTGTTCAGAGGAATAATGGCACAAACTGTTTCTGGTTGCAGAAACTATTGCTCTTGAAACTGTGCAATGACAATGCCCACTAAGAATTCAGCACTAAAGTAGCACTGAAAATGTAAATAGTGCTAGAGCTCTTACCACTGCACTTGATCACACAAAATCCTGCCTCAGACAAATCTTCATCTTTCCATGTATTCAGATGCACATTGGTGTCCAAGGCTCTGCTCCTTATAAACAAGGTCAAAGCAGAAACTCTCATTAATTTCAGTAATGGAGGACCTAATTCTACATGTAACAAGAGACAAGAGACTGTAATATATTCAGGAAGATCTTTAGTCAAAGACTATTTGCTTAAGGATAGTATTTTTTGTAAAAATCCTATGTGAACATGGTTAAACAAAAAGATTTTAATCAAATCACTTATCAGCTCTTCCCACTTTTATCCTTATTCATATCATACCTCCTAAAAAACAGTAAATTACTTAAACAGTTGCAGCTGGTATTGAATGCATTTGGAATAACCCTGAAATCCCACAGCTGCAGCAGCAGCATGCTTTGGCTTAAACAGTCTAAGGATGGCTCAAATTCCATTCATCTCCTCCTCAAATAAGTGCTTTCCACCTTGTGTGAAGAAAAAAAGTAATGTGCCAAAGTAGGAAATTAAACAGTTTTGGATTTAACAAAGGATTGGAAAAAACATAAACTCCACTTCAGCTGACAAAAAAATCAGAATGACCAATTAGCTGAATGTCTACATGAACTTTAAAGTTTTATGAACAATAATTGACTTAATTACTTCAATTAATACTAACAGCCTATGGACAGGATAGGAGGAAGTATTATTGGTGATAAAAATTAGTCAGGACAGTCAAATATAAAACTCACCGCTAGCGTCTGCAGATGAATTGTATTGCACTGAGCAACAGGAAATAAAATTCATTAACTACAAAGACAGTATCTCTGACTCTGGAATTTCCTGAACTGCAAACTGCTGGAGCTCGGGAGAATATTCTGACAAACGAACAATACGTGATTGCCCTGTTCTAATGTGTTTTTTCTCCAACAGCATTTTATTTTAGCCAGTGTTGGAGGCAGGAAACTGGTGTAGAGTAACCTTTGGTCTAACCTAATATATCCATTCTGATGTTCTTAAAGTGGACAGTGGATGGATAAAAACAACGAAGCCAGCATAACACATAAGGCAAAGACATATAAAAAGATGGTCTCTTAAGCATTACCATAACGAGAGGAAGTCTTGGAGTCATTATGGATGTCTTTGAAAATAGAAGCTCAATATACAATAGGATTCAAAAAAGGCAAGCAACATGAACTACTAGGAAAGAGACAGAAATAATTTTGAGACAATGGAAACCTACCATGTTCCCAACATCTAAACAGTGTGTGGTTCTGACATCCCTTCTCAAAAAATAAAATAAAATTAAAAAAAAAAAACAAAACACCACAAACCTATAAGACTATGATTTTAGTTTCTAAACAATTGCAGTTTCTATGAAACCACAGAAAGAGTACGAGAGATAAAGAGGTCTGGAACAGCTTTGCAGAAGGGAAACAAAACACACCAAGATACTTCACTTCAAAAAAAATCCAGACTGAAAGCAAAGGATGACTAATGTTGAAATGACTAATGTCATTCACACATTTAAGACAGTTAACAGAGAAGGATAATCTGTTATTTGTTACTCTGCAAAAAATAAGGCTCACTAAAACAAAATTCTCACATAGCAGGTGAGAAGCAATATTAAACTTGATGAACCTTTGGTCTAATTTCATGTGGCAGATTCTAGATTCTATATTCTAAATGACGTGAAATAAATGAGGTCAAGAACTTATATGAAAATAATGTAAATACAGTGGATGTTCACAATTACTATAATTATTTATATCCATTTTATGTATGTACTAAAAGTTGAAGCAGATTAGTAATTAGAGTTCAGGAAAACCACAGTATTTCTATGTAAAATTCTTTCACCTTATTCTTAAAGTACAAATCTATCAGAAATTTTCAGAGACAGGATACAGGACCATCTGAATTTTTATATTCAGATGAACATAAACTGAAAATCTTTTAAGTTCTGACTTTCCACCATTTCAGAATAATTTTCACTTCATAGAGCAACATATTATTGCAGGCAGTAAATTTACAAGTTCTTGTTTATTCTTCTGTATTGCCAATGTTTCTCAAACTTATTCCCCAGGCCTATTTCTTTAAAAATGTACTACTTGTCATAACCTTCTGCCCAAGCATGCCCATGTTTTTTCTTGGATTTTTGTTTTGGTTTGGTTTGGCTTTTTTTCTTATTTAAAAAAATTCCAAAAAGACTTAGGAACACTGTGTAAACAGATTTAATAAGCTGAACTCAATCGTGACTTCTCCAGTTACATTTTTTGGCAGAAAATGCCTTTCTGAGTTTCTATTTCATTAAGATTCACTTAATACAACCAAAGCTGAGTAGACTTTGATCCACAATTACAGAGTTAAAATATAGGGAGGAAAAATAATGCTGGGAAAATGCTCTCTTGGCAAATAAAAGCTGGAGCAAATTAATCCCACCAATTTCCCACCTTTAATGAGTTTAAATCTTGCCATTGCTAATAATGCTGAAATAGTTATTAACATTTATATAAATATAATTAGAGAAGGCCTTTAGACCTGCCAGTAGGATCGGAAGTTATTGGAACTTTTATCACATGAGCAAGATCAAAACCAAAGCAGCTATACTCCTTTTTTTCTTTTGCATTAAGTAGCTTCACAGCCCAAGCATCTGACTTTCGTCTTGACTTAAAGTACTTGGCTTTAACCCAAAAACAGGTTCAAATAAGGTTCTTTGATTCCACACACATGCACATACACACGTTCTTTTGAGCCACCTCCTTGCATGCAGGAATCAGCAAGAGTTAACAGCAGTCAGTTTCTCAAAACATGTTCAGCACTTTGCAGAACGTGGCCCTTTATCCTTATTTGCCCCCTTGTACAAGCTTCATTCTCTTTTTGCCAGTTCTACTAACAATGTTCTCCTGCAACAAAAAAATACTGTCAAAAGCCCACTGGTGCCTACTGTCATCTTTCCTTGAAGTGCTACACAGCTGATATCCCCAAGTTACCTCATGTGGTTTCTACATTCTATACCATCAGTTCTGGAAACTAAGATAATTCTGAAATACAGGACAATAATTTGGAAGACTGGAAAACTCTTCAGTAAATACAGTCATAATTTTTCCATGAGATATTATTCTATGGTAGTCTATATGGAGATCTCTATCTTCAAACACAGCAGGACTGAATTTGCTTGTGATCCTAAAATGTGGAGTACAGTTTACCCTTGTCATCCAGTTCCCCTTATTTTGGTCAGACTAAAAATCTGTCCAAACTGAAACCTTTCTGGTTGCATCATTCAACACAAATGACAGCATTAGATGGGTGGGGAAATAGGAATGATATACACCCAGACTTGGTTTTACAGTCACTTAGGATGCATGTCTATATCCAGGAGCCAACAGATGCCATAGTAGAATACAACAGCTTTTGTACAGCAGTTCTATATGTTTAGTAGTTATGAGGACTTAGAAAATCCATGAGTCTTCTGGAACCCATTTGCAGATCATCAAATTTACTGCAAATCAGCCATTAGTGCCTGAAAGCTGCATTCCTAAAAGTATGTTTAGATTCCAAAATAAAAGCAACCAACTTTTCAGAAAACAGTCCGCAATTTAATTGTTTAGGAGCCTATAAAGGTGTTAAGGAACCACATTTTATCACCTAAGCTTGAAAATATTAGTTCAAATGTTTTTGTCTTTATTCCTAGAGGTCACACGGCATTTAACTATATAAACATTCAGTTTACTAATTCCTTTAAAATTCTGTTATGAAAGTAGTAGCACTTTAACCTCACTAAATCCTTGGTCCGTACCCAGGCTTTCCCTACTATAAAATACTGGTGATTCGCAATTCCAATGGGGTTTTTTGTCCAATTGTTGCGTGCATTAGTAAATAAAAACAAGTTACATTGTTTCTGTAAGTATCAGGAGCACTTTTCTACAAATATCAATATGTTTTTTAGAATTATTTGATACATCTGTTAATGCCAAGGAGAACTCTGCTTGTGCAAGGACAGCCACATCAGGGACTAGTCAGGAATATGTAAAAAGCAGAGTACTGTGACTAATGTTGCTAATGCCTCTTTACACAAGATTAGAGAGTCACATTCTCAAATCCTGAGGGGAATTTGGCTTAGTAGCTCACCCTTGTAAGGAATAGAATGTAAGGTGCTAAAAACATTTATTTGGCAAGAAACAGTCCAAGACACTTATGAGGGTAAAATAATTTCACAGTAGGTTGGGTCAAACCATACGAAACAATTTGGAAGTTAATGAAGAAATTGAACAGTGCTGTGATTAACAGAGAGATTGACATTATTGAGTCAGGTTTTTCATTTCTCCAAAAGAAATGGGATCAGTAACAAACTCACTGCATGACATGTTTCTCCAAGTATTTACTTAACTTGTTTCTGTAGGGGAGCAAATTATTTAGAAAATTAACATTATAAACAACAAATCTTTTAATAAAAAAAAAAAATTGTTAGATTGTAGTATCCTGTCAGGGTTTTTAACATCTGGTAAAAAAATATTAATAGCAATAGGTTTTCTGTAGACCCTAATTAAACAAACACACACCATATAAGATTATTACTTAGTTAAATATTTTTGAATAAGAAAAAATTTTAAAGCTATGACCATGAAGAATTTATTGATAAGAAAAGTTTTTTATAGCTGTATCAATGAAAATTAGGAATTCTGACCTGAAGAGCACAGGTGCTGATGTTATTACTCAGAAATATGTTTTAGAGTATTATACCACATATACAACATGCAATATTATTTTAAAAATCAGAAGAAAGGACATAGCTTCTATTTCAGTATCACCAGTCAGCTTCTTTTTCCTCATGTAAAATTTGAAATCCCTTCATCAGAATATACCATCCTGTACCCTATGTCTGTGTTGAATCAAGGGAGGATCTATCCCTTTTATAAGCCAAATTCTGATTTATACCATACCTATAGATATTTCTTTGAAAGTCTGCAGTGGAAAAATTATGTGGTATTTTTTCCTTGCAAATTACACGAAGATGTACATTGAAAATGGTTTAATTTTCAAAAATCATGGCAAATTAATTAATTAAAAAAATAAACCATCATATAAAATTCAGTACTTAGTCATAAAATTTCTTCCAGCTTTTCTTAGTAAACACATAATTTTCAGACTTTGTATTATGGCAAAGAAAAAGGCTGCTCTATTCTAGAAACATTAATCAGTAGACAAATAGTCTAACTCGACAGAGAATTCTTCTCTCTAGTTCTACATTATAAAGACTACTTTACAGCTACATTTCATTGTATTTCTTTAACTTTTTAAGGCTCTTATGCATCCTATTCAGTTCCAATAAATTCTCAGCACATGCTTGTATGATCTGTCTATTCAATTTACAATAAAAAGTTATTCTTAATACTTTCCAAGTATTTAACTTGGGCAGTAATACACTTTAGAGTGAGTTGATACTGAAAGTTTCATGTCAAATCTAACAGAGCAGAAAATGAAATCACTGAAGACAGATTCTCAGATTTGTTGTCACTGCTCTGCCACGTACTGTTGGTTTATTTTCTCTAACTTGAGATGTCAGGGCCCTTTTTAAGACTGATTGCTTCCAGATGTATGGGATAGTGTCAGCAGAAAGAGAAGGCACACTTCCCACTGGCATGACTGAAATTGTAGTGAAAAAGCAGCCCCTGCAAATCAAAGTCAGTCTCTTCAGTGTACTTGCTCCTTCTGACCTCTGAATTTTTTGTTATTATGTTTTCAGTCAACCACCAGAAAAACAAAGACATTTTGCCTGTGCAATTTCTTAGCCAATGCAATAGAGCTCTGTTTGCTGCCTTGCTCAGGGTAAGGCAATATCTTTATTCACACTGAAGAACACCTGCTCTAATGAACTGAATTCAGAAAAGCTGTCTGTAAAGTGACATATTCACAATACAAAAGATCTAATATTCTAATACTTGCATAAAGCAAGCTGCTGCACCATAACAGGGCCTGCGTTGTGCAGTTATTACTGGAAATAGAGTGTGACTTTACTAGAGTGCAAATTCACATTCTCCATATCCTTAGTATCCAAATACTATTTCCACATAACATTATAACTCTTCAGCAGCCAATGAGAAACACATTTGAGTACATTGTCTCCTGTATTTTTAAAGATTTCTATTAGAAGAGAACACTATACCATTACTGTTCTCTTTTTGTGTATATGAGCAGGCAGCCCTAATTTTGAGTACACAAGATGAACAGTGATGTAGGTCAGCAGAGAAGGACATTACCCAACAAGCTTTGGCTTTGCTTCCTGTTGTATTTGTCCTGCTAATTTAGTTCTGAAAAGCTAGTAGTCAAGTCCCATTTGGAATTATGATAATAGATAAGCAAGTCTTCATTTACTGCAGAGCTCTTCTAATACCAATTCTACACTCCAGCGAAACACCAAGAAAAATACTGCACTGGAGTCCTAAGAAATAAACCACAAGACTACAGTGCTCTACAGTTAAATATAATGTTTCCAAATGTTTCAGAATAATTCTTAAATTCCTGCATCTGTATTTACATGGACATTTTTGCAATTAAGAACATGTGAAACTGTAAATTGTAATTAACGTTTGGTTTATTGTACTGCCCACTACATAAACCCAGGCTCCCTTTTCAGGGCAAAATATGTACAAAGAAAACAAAACATAATCAGAAAACCACTGATAGAGTAAACAAGTGACTATGCATTTTTCAGTAACATAATATCAGCTTAATTTGGTTTTAGTCAACAGGAACACCAAAACACATAGTAATACCTGTACCAGTAAACTCCATCTTCTTCTATCCTTAAACTTACTAATTCTTAATAATACACAGAATCTAGAAACAGAATTTAAGAGAATAATCTAAGTGGAAGAATAAACAGGAGACAGACTCACTTTGGTGGTACAGAGCTATTGAAGAGACTGTGGCACTAAGATCATAGTTTTTTCACTCTTTCTACATTGGAGGCTTATTTCAACATAGTTTAAGAGAAAATGAGCACAGATTTGATCACCTATGATGGCCTGTTTTCACACAAGCAGATTGAAATCTGTTGCCAACATAAAAGTTCCCTTTCACAGATCCTCACAAGCATTTCTCTCAGAACATCTGGGTATTGTTTTTCCCTGCCATTATTTTTCATTTTGTTATCTGCAGAACACATGTAGCAGAGGCTGAAATTCATAAAAATCTATATTTCCTATTGACATTGCTCACCTTTCAGAGAACTAAAAGAAAAAGGGCAATTCAATCTTCATTACCATCCGTTGTTAATATATTCTGCCAGCAAACTACAAGTTTGCATTTTCCATAGTTAGCCAACCTGCAATGTAAACTCCTGCCTATACTTTTGGCAACTGGACATGTGGTTAATTCATGAAACAGTGCTGTTATCTGACATTACATCATATTTTGTCACTAGCAATGCAAACCGGCATTAAAGTGACAAATCAGAAGCACAAGGCTCTGCAATTCCCCTCAAGCCACTGAATAACATCCTCCAAGTGTAACATCTGAACTCTTCACACACTTTAAAAATAACACTGTTCATTACATAATTATATCTTAGTGGGGTACTCTTTACACATCTAATAGTTTGTATTAACACTTTTAAAATAGTTGTCTCATTCAAGAGACTAATTATAGTTCTGTCACATATTTTACATTTTCACATTGCCATTTACCATTGCCATTTATAGCATTATAGCAAACACTGCTTGAGGAGACTGTGGAAAAATGAAAAGATGACAAAGATGAAAAGACAATGACTTCTCCCCATGCTCGTGAACATTTAAGATCAAGTATCTCCTTCGGTCCAAGTACAAACTTCCAAGAAAATAAAATCTAATACAAATATTTTGTAATACAATTCGAATGCTAAGAAAAAGAATAGCACATTTTTAGGTTTTTACTTCTGCTTTTCTTTTTTAAGAACAATTCACATAAAATTTAAGAAAATATTTACCTTTAATTCTTTGTACAGATATCAGAAAAAAACATGGAACAGTAGGAAAAAATACACTTGTGAATTAAAGTAAGTTTATAAAGTACAAGTAGTTTTATGAGTTCAATAATATGTGTCAATTTCAGTATAACTTCTTTAGTATACACTGGATATATTTTACAGTGTATTCAGTTGTAAGGTTTAAAAGGTAAAATCTCTTGTCCTAAAATGTGTTTGCTAACTGTCTGGGTGTGAAGAAGGGAAATGAAAGCTATGCTGTCCTCTAACTGGACCTGATATACACGTGAGCAGGCTGTATGCCAAATGGTCTCTAAAAGTCAAATCATAATAATAAAAACATCAGCATGTTCATTCCCAGATGTTCTACTCATCACTTGCAGAAATTATTCCATACAAAAACCTAGAGATGTGTCCTTGACTGGGTCATCTGTTTCCTGCTTCCACTTGGTCATAGATTTCTACATCATACATTTATATACATCACATACAGAATTTGATTAATTATTTCTTGATACGTCATATAAAACAAAACTCTGAACTTATAAATAGTACAGAGTTTATACTCTGTGGCCAGCATATTATATTTTCAACACATAAACCAATTCCCATTAATGTAAACTGAGACTTGTGTTAACACATACTGCCACTAGAGGATAGTGTTGTCATATTGCTAGGAACATACATTAAGTACATGAAATGATGAAATTGTGAAGTTCAAGTTGCTTACTTTCTAAAGCCAGCAACAAAAAAAAAATGAAAGGAAAAAATATATTTTAATTAATTATTTCTTTTGCCTGATAAACCCTGAAGCCTTAAAAAAAAAAAATCATGTCATAATTTCTTATTAGTTTGGACTTAGTAATTATTTACATGCTATTTGTCTTCAAGTAAGTGAAATGCATGCACCTCAGGCTGCATATGCTACCTGGGAATCTCTTGGAAGGATGCAGCCCTTGTGCAGTGGTCTGAAATACAGCAGATAACCAAACTTTATTGTAGCAGTGCTGGAAATACATGATTTATTTCTGATATGTCTGTGAAATGGGACACAGATCATGACAACCTAAGCTGTTCTAATGGCTTGCTGTCACTTCTCTACTCTTTTATCTGGAGTTCTTCCTTGCTCTGTACTGATCCTTTCAGCACATCCTTTAGTCAGTTTTCTGTTGTTTTAGCCCTCTAAACTGATTTACAATGACCAAAGAGGTAGTGCTCAACACAAAGTGCAGGAATACAATTCCCCAGCAATGAGTAGCACAAAACCCATTTCAAATTAAACTGTTTTGTAATCAGAGTCTAGAAATAGTGCATCTCTACTTAAAAATCCATATGTTTCCACTGCAGATAGAATTAATCGATGGAAATAATAAATTTTTTTATTGAGCTGAAAAATTAATCACAGAAATTATCTCTCTAAAAACAGGTATAGACCCTTTTAACCGGTGCCATATACAATAGAAAGAGGCCTTTGAAAAATGTTGCCACTTAGTTGTACTATCAAAATAATTTAATCTGCTTGATAAAAAGTGAGGTTATTGGTGAAAGTTACAGGTGTCAAACTTGAAAACTGGCTGACAGCCTGCTGAGGATTAGGAGCCAAATCAGGCCAAGATCAGCTATACTCACTTATGGCAGTAAAAGGGAGTAAGAAACTTACCTCTCTAGTACATTGCTTATACCTCTACTTGGGCAAAACAGAAATAAATCAGGTTCATTTCAATTGAAACATGCAGACAGAAATTAGGAAAAAAACAAACAAAACCAACAACAAAAAAACGTGACCAACCAAACAAAAACTTGCAGAAGTTTGAGTACACCGAATCGAATAAAAATGCTGTAGTAAATTGCTGCCATCAGGAATAAGAAAGGAAAGGAGAAAAACTCCCAGCCATCTCCTGAAGCTCTTCCTGCTGCAATACAGCTGTAATTTCTCCATGTTCAGATTAAGAATTCTAATTTCTGGGAAAAAAATCTAAATCTAAATTTAGTCTGCTGATGATGTGGACATTCTTCTTCAACAGAGGGCCAGAACATATTTTACACACTCATTTTCTGCAACTGAAATCTGCAGTGGAATATAGTGAAGTCACTTAGACTTATGCTTGGCACACTGAACATTATAGTGTTCAGAACTAGAAAGCATTTTTCCTTAATTTATCTTATGTATCCATAATAAATGCTTATATCACTAGCATGACAAAAAATAATGTGTGTAGTTACTCAGTTAGTTTGTATTATTTTAATTTAAAAAGTCAATAGGTTTACCAATTATATTTATAGAAGAGCACCATCCAGAGAAAAAAACTAGCAGTAAAAGTGGCTTAGAAAATGAGAACTATGAGAGAGTTTAATCTGAGAAAGTGCAGGACTTAATGATTCACTTGATACATGAAAGGTATTTATAAAAATATGATCATCTAATGCTCTGGGTATCCACTAAGAGAAGGACTAGAAGCAGTAAAGGAAATATTCATTCTTATATTGTGAAGAACCAGAACATATATTATGACAATTATGCAATGGATTGGAAGCCAAGAAACAGACCCATTAAGAAGGCTGTAAAACATTCTTTTCCAAAGATTTTCCTGTAAATTTAAATGTGCTTGTTATAAACTATTCAGAAAAAAGAAAAAAAAAAAAGAAAAAACAAAAAACACCACAAAAAACTGGCAAGAGCAATAGGTTACCCTGGATTATTTCTTCATGCATGTTCCATCCTTCCTACATATTTATAATTCTTTTATAATCCTAATCTGTCGTGACACAAGAATCTCCACTCATTTAAAACATTGTAAAATCAAAACAAACTGAGAAAGTGGCATTGTATCAGACTGGCCCACTCATATTATTTGCAATAATAATATGACAATTTTAGGAAAAGACATCTGAAAAAGGTATTATTCATTAAGAAAAAAAACCTGTCATGTGTCTTGGATTATTTTTTTTTTTGTTATAAACACATCCACTTAATACACTTTCTCCGTGCTCTTGTGCAAAAATCACCTTATAAATTCTCTTATCTCTTCTCAGCTATCAGTTCATCAGTAACATCAGTAAACACTGAATCTTGGAAACTCTCCTAACAGTTTCTGAAAGTTTTTTCACAGTACTGAAAGCAGTCACTAGAAACAGCTGTTACAAAAGAAACTAAATTCTTCAGCTTTGCCAGTCCACAACTGAAGCACGAGTCTTCCACATAGAGTGATTTAAATTCAGTTAGAACTAGAACTTTTATTAAACTTCATTAGGTCATCTTAATTTAAAATCAAGAGAATCTGAGCCACTTTGAATCCAGCAAATTCCAGTAACATTTTACATGGACTTTTCCTGTGAACTGCTTCTTAATGCCTTAAGTTTAGAGGCCAAAACTACCCTACTGTGTTTTTTCTAAATGTATTATTGCAAATGTAATAATAGATTTTTATAGCAACATATGTTAATAGTCATTAAAGTCTACTGTTTGCATATGATAGTTGAGCAACAAATTTCTCTGTATGATCTCCACACTCTTAAGAAATCTATAAAATCTGTCAGATCTTCTGACACTCCACGCTATGAAGTGTTTCATTCTGATTATGTTGGTTTTTTCCATGACTGATAAAACTTGTTTTCAGTTGTAGTTCTCATTTTCTCAGAAATTATCATTTTCTCTGAAGCCTTCATATGCAATTTAATAGCTGTTGTCAGAACATGTGTCCTCGATTGCTCAATTAAGTCATTGCTACTATTATTACATAATATTATTATATCTAACAAGACTCTTGGCTTAAGGTGTAAGTGTTCATATTTAGTCTTGGTTTTTAAATGTACATTATTAAGCAACTGTAAATAGTTAACTGCTGCTAGTTGATCTTTACAGAAATGACAAACAACATCCATTAGTCCAAATACATAGTCAACAGAGATATTAAATTCTGATTGATTAAATATTTTTAACCCGCATTAAGACTATTTTTGGCTTTTGTTTGGGTAAGGAGACCTGAAACTGAACTTCATGTGAGCATGACCCCTCACACATTAACCAGGGGTACAAGTTGAATTTTTCCTAGAATTTAATCAGCAAGTTGCAGAAGTATTAAGAAATGCAAGAACACAGATTATTTTCTCGTGTTTCACCATTCAGTCTCTTGACTTTTGTGATACTGCTATGAAACATGTATTTTAATTGCAAGTGACTATGAAAGACCTGGATTTTTAATGTCAGGACAACTGGTTTTTCTAATTCAGACATTCTTTGTATTACCTAACAAATAAAAAAAAAAGCACATTTAATTTCCCATTTTGTTAATACAGAAGCTATATCTGGGGTTGTGTTTGACTTCAGGATTAACTTACACCACTAAGTCAGGGTTGTGAGAAATAGCTGGTTGTGTTGGTAAAAGTGCTAGAACAGATGTAGCAATGATAATACCAAAAATGAGACACAGTGTCTCTTACTTGAACAATTACAGTAAGTATGACTGCAAAAAAATCCCCTCCTAAACCAGTTCAAAATCCATCTGTACCTGTTTATTTATACAAACTTTTTAAGGTTTCTTACATGAATACTAGAAAAGGCCTTGATGCTGGTTCTGGTCCTGGAGGTCAAAAATAAAAAAAGGGAGAGCAGCAGGGAGAGCAGTCTGCAGCAAATCCTTAGAGATTCTGTAATTCATGCTGCTGGTTACCTACCTATCAGGCATTGGTTGCCATAGCTCCTACATCCCTCTCTACCGCAGTAATACAATCTTGAAGCCACAAAGGCATGAAAACTGCAGAGACCTGTATAAGAGATAAATGGCCAAACCTTTGGGTGTTCTGGTCAGGGACACTGGCTGATATTAAAAAAATTAATAATAAAAAATCACAGATTAAAGAGAATTTTTATTTTGCAAATGTCTTGGGTTAGGGGCTACCTTAACCCATGGCCATTTTCTCCCAGGCACGTAACAACTTTCCCAGTCTAATTGTAAACAATCCATTCTAAGGAAAAAAAAGGATCAGTACTTCAGGAGAACAAGACTTTCAGAGACATTAAGAACTCAGCAGCTAATACTGTTTTGTTTTGGCTGCAGGCTTTAATTCTGGTGACTTTTCAGATCATATTGTTCAGTAATTTAAAAATAAAGCAACTCCCGCAGATGATAAGAATATAAATTACGGGTTTGAAAGGTTTAAATTCTAATCCAATAATTTTGCTTGCCTGGTGGAACTGTTAATTACAAATGCTAAAACACTGTCCAAACCAAAGAAAATTCTCTAGCTATTTCTTATCATTTTCCTGGCACTGACATTTCCAATGACTTTGACAGAGCTGTACCAATTTATAACAGCATTCACATCCCTGAGTCCAAAACATAGCTTTACACATTTCATAGCATTAAGATATTTATATTACCAAGTACTGTATCAACAAATACACTAAAATTAGTCTAGTTGTGTTAGTTGAAATAAACTCTGATACAAGCTATTCTTTTTTTGCTCACACTCCCTATTTTGCATAAGTATTTTGAAGCAGTGATAAAACATGTTAATGTAGTATAAATTCTCAAGCAAAAACTAAGCAACCTCATACTCATGGAACAATTTTAATGTCATATTGTAAGTTTTAATTCCTTTTTTCCCCTAAAACAGAAAATGCCATGCAAACTGCCACAGCTGCTATGGAGGTGTTAGAGATCAGAAGCTAAATAATGCTGAGATAGCTCATGCTGGAAGAACTAATAGCAACATAAAAGCTAAAGCACAGCCCTGGAATACATAATTAATGATGTTTTCCTTTCAAATCAGCAGATGGACACTGAACAGCTCAAGTGACTGGTAATGGGATACACAGCTTTTCATCTCCAAGTAACTGCTTCAGATCTACCTCATGTTGATTGTAACTCAGAGTTACCATTTGACAGGTAATTCTACAGCCAATATATAATATTTGGTCTTAGTCCAGCTTTTCCTGTGTCATCTGGTTAATAAAGCTGGCACACTTTTTTCAAACTCAGGGCTGAGCAGCCAAGAAGACTTGATTATTCTTTTATGCATAAAGGCTCAGCCATTAAATACAAGTTTGAAACCCAGGTACAAGTAGGACGATGGATTTAGCACATACTGCACTTGTTCAGCAGACGGTTTCCATTACTGTCTATCAGGTATTTTTTTCAACAGTTACACTAACTTTCCAAAAACCAACAACAAACTAAAGATAAGAAAATCAACCTGGGGTGAATGGGAAAACCTAACATAATGGACAGACTATTGCTTTCACAAATCTTGGCAAGAAGGACACAATGTGCTCTTTTGTAAGCTCAAGGCACGAGAATTTTCAGTAGTGATACAAACAAACAGTACGGATGCAAAAAAAAAGCATTGTACTGTCAAAAAAGCATTAATAAATTTATAAAAATCAAGTGATGTAACTCTGTTTTGCAGGAAGCCTAGAGAAGACTATTCTGAATAAAACTTACCATGGTCAGTAGTCTATATGAGCTTTCAATTGATTATAAGGTTTTTTCTTGTTTACTGAACAGAACCACACTTGTTTTCACAAAACCCACCTGAAATTGGTAGGCTTTCAAACCAGACCCAATCACTGCCAATATCACCTGGAATCTGAAGGCAAAATTGAAAAGAAAAATACCATCAGGGTATATTTTAAGTAAGTCTAGCAACATCATGCAATATCAAGCTTAGGGTCAGTATACAAAAGTGGTTTTTATGAGAATGCTTTTGAAAATATATCACACATGAAAGGGAATTATACATGTGAAAGAGCCACAGAGATTTAGTTGTCAG
This sequence comes from Heliangelus exortis, assembly GCF_036169615.1. Classification (NCBI taxonomy): domain Eukaryota; kingdom Metazoa; phylum Chordata; class Aves; order Apodiformes; family Trochilidae; genus Heliangelus; species Heliangelus exortis. The sequence continues at coordinate 11,094,674 of NC_092426.1, read as the reverse complement.
TCATAGAGTTGTTGAGTCAGAATTATTACAGATCCAAATCTATTACCTCTTTGACTGACATTATCTTAAAGTCTAACTTCTCTCGGCTCAGTACAGAAGATGATGATGGATGCTACAACAGTTTTCTGAAAGGAATCTATCTTTTAGGTTAAAGGTGGATGAACAAATAACTTAATTCTGCATCTCTGTATACCTATACAAACCCATTACAATTATACTTCAATAGAACGATTGAAACTTATTTTGTAATTAATATTATTTGTTATCACTATTATTAGAGTCACAGTCAAGATTGCCTCCCTCCTTATTCTGGTCACTGTAGAGACAGAGTGCAGCAAGGAGAAAAAAGTGAGATAAAATACATGTAAAAGAAGCAGAAACACAGAGATCAACTTGCCAAAATCTGACTGCAAATTAATGGTGAAACTAAGAATAAAATCCAGACCTTTCAAATCCCAGTCCTTTGCTGAGCTCACAGAGCATGCCCCTAGGCCTTTTCTAAGACATTTTTGTTATCCATCAGTGACTACTAATTGCAATTAATATTAGACCATAAAAAGAACTTTTAAACTCAAAGCAACTGAACTCACCACCTCTCAAAAATCCCCTTCCTCTGTAACATTTACAGAATAATCAAAAAATTGGCTAAGAGGCTCTTGAATATACCTGCTGTATCATATATATTCACAGTTCACTCAAACCTACAAGAACCTGTTAGTCTAGTTGGATATAGTATACCAGCTTCTGCAGCAAACAGCATGCACAGGAACATAATAGTCAATATCATAAATTATCAAATTTTAGTTTTCAGACCAAATGATACAGGATCTATAGACAGCTGAGCAGCCCAGAAATGCACAAAGTTTGAATGCATGCATCTGAGTGACAACTCAGTTTTTACATCTAGTAAGTAATGTATACAAAATAGATTTTCATTTTGATTGTAAAGCTTTTGTTCATTTTCTTTATAAAGCATTCAGCTAGGGAAGTACACTGCAAAATCAGACCTTACTGTGAAAAGGATACTTCCTTAATAGCAATTCATATATAGTGTCCTGATACTTCAGTCTTGAGTTAAAACCTCTAGTTGGTCCCATAATACAACTTAAAAAAAAAAAATCTTAAAAGATTAAAGATTAGCTATTGGTTTATCTAGTTTCTAACAAATTAGATAAATATTAAAATGCCTTAAAATATTTAGCAGAACTAAAATTCAAATCTAATTTAGTAAAGCAGGTTGCAAAAATCCAGTTAGCTTGGAGTGAGGAGTAGAATTTCTACATAAATGTATGCAAAGAATACTTTAGTTATGTATCTTACATCTCATTTACTTACATGCTTTATTTACCTTATTACCATTATCCCCTTTACATATTTGAAAAAAGCTTAAATTTAAAAGTGCCATGGGAATTGTGGATAGGCAGTTACCAATCTGTTTCTCTTATATGATAATAACAGGGATCTTCCATTTCAATTTATATTGAAAAGCAGTTAACTTTAGGTTATGTGCCTGCTAATTCTTTCTCTGAAACAAAAATAAAAGAATCCATGAAGTAATCTGGACACTAATAATAATAATAATACAAAGAGCTGCCCTTAAAACTATCTTGGCAACTGCTGTGAAAGGAAGAGAAAAACAGCTCTCACAACTGATTCTAGAATCAATGTTATATGTATATGGAACACTTCTCTAAACAGCCAAGGAACATATGAGCAGAGAGTCTTCTGATAAAGTTAGAAAGAAGCATGTAGGACAGCAATAAAAGCTGAAGCAGAGACATACAGCATGCTGGAGACATGAGTTATTTCGTGGGAATCAAAATCTGTAAGAACAGATGAGATTAATCAGTTCTGTTCACATCAATAAATGCCATTTTCATGGACAGGAAAAAAACAGAACAGCAAAAAGAAGAATGAAGTTTTTAAAAAAAAATTAAACTCTTTGCAAAGGGAATGCAACTATAAAGATAATGTGTCATGCTTCTGTGGAAGACATGCAGGCAAAAAATCTGTGTCAAAGGCCTTCTTTTTTGACTTCTTAATCTTCTCATATTATTGTCTCTGCTTTATTCACCCACCTGGTGTTCAAAAGAAAACCTAACATGCCTAACAAATGATGATATAAATGCAAATAAAACCATACCTATGCAGAATTTTTAAAATACATTCCAAATACAAGATGCAGATAAAGGTAACTTTGGAGCAACGTCTCTTTAGGCACACCAGAAAGTCAGTATGCAGCATGATGTAAATACAGAAGGAAAACAAATCTGTAGTTAAGTTTGTCTAACACTTCCTATTATAAGGTTCTAGTCAGAAATGCTTACCAACTTTGCCAATGTTTAATTACTCAGTCTAGATTATTTCAGAGTATCTGATTTATTTTTTTTTTTAAATGGAGCTGACACCTTCTAAAATGTGACTAAGCAAAAATATTCTGGTTTGGGAAAGCTGACAAATGCTTATAATTCCTGTGCTGAAAATCTGAATCTAGAATGGTGGATTGGGAGGTCTGCCATCTAGCAGAATCTGTGGCTGGATTATAGAGAAGGCCCCAAGCATAACTAAATCAGGAGGTTTTGAGTGCAGCAATGCTATCAATTTGAATCACCTGTTTTCCTCTTCATCAGCATTCACTTTGTGTGCATGCTTGATTATTCCTGGAATACAATTTGAGAAAAATAACAAGGCTTTGCCTCAGACAAAACCTAGAAGCCATTCAGTAGGTAGACAGCTGTAGAAAATGGTTTGACTACGAAGCCTCCCCCAACCTAGTCTAAGGGTTCAACATCATCCTTACAAGCCTTTTGCCTGGCATGCCCCTAAAACATGCCTCTTGAAGATGCTGTAGTAGCAGATAAATTGTATGCTGCAAGCATTTATCTTTTTATCTTGGGCAAACAAAAAAGGGTATTCATTATTAAAGAACCTTTCAAAATTATTCAGATGTCTCATACGCAGAGACAGACTTCAAGGTGCCAAGAGGAAGTCGGTGTGGCAAAGGACTCTAGACTATCACAGCTCTTAAAGAAAGGGGAACTTCGGCTGCAGGACACCCAGACCACTGACAGACATGTGGTAGAGCAGCTTGATGTCGGTCAGTTTCAGTGTAGCCTGAGGCAATGATCCTTAAAAACAAACTTTATCAGTGCCAAGGCACGCAGTAAGAACCGACTTGATCACGGGACGTGAGCACAGCAGAGGAGTGATATTTGTGCTGTGTATGTAAAAGGTTGTGGAGAGGCCTGCAGAAATCTACAGGATCCCTCCCAGAACTGCTCAGTGCAGACACAGGCAGCCTGCCCTAGGGAGAACAAGCCAAAGCTGTAATGATGGAATCCAGCACTTATTTTCTGGCCAGGAAACATGGATTGCTCCTGAAGCAGATCAGAAATCCTGAAGCAAATCAAAAGTCCACCTGAGGAGGTGAACACACCAGAGCATACTCAGAAGCAGACCTTCACCCAGCCACAAACACAGTACTTGCAGGGTTAAGTCCCAAGTATGCCTTCTGAGTGTGTCTTTCAACTCTTCCCACACTGAGATAAAAATAAATAGCTATATTAGCTATGACAAATCCTAAAAAAGGCAGAAAAAAAAGTATATAGTGCTGAAAGACAAAATCTTGTATGGCATCAACAGGAGGTACAATTAATTGGATTTCTTAATTCATTCTATAAATATCAGCTCAAATAGGATAAAAATGAAAATGTAGGCGTCTTGGTTGAAATCACCTTTATGTTACTAGTCTCACTCATCTGATAAAAAATATTCCCTTTCATATCATGTGGGAAGAGAGAATAGTAGTATGTGAACAGGAACATTGCACTTAACGCAGCAAAAACCTGGAATTGACAAAGACTGCTAAAACTTGCACCAGAACACACCATAATTATACTTAATTTGAATATTAAAAAGAGACGAACTAACAAAAATAAACTTGCTCCTTATACCCATCCAATAGATTTTACACAGATTATTTTAACATATTTTAAAGACTCTCTCAATTCATTATAACAAAATAAATAAACCCACAAAAAATAGTGGAAACATGCAAGCAAATATCCTAATTTCATATATATTACTAGCAGAGTTGCACCTCTTTGAGTTTATTTTCCTGGACAGCTTCCACTCCATGACATGCAGCAAAATCTTGCTTTTATGATCTTTTCATTTGCTCCACTGAGGCAGAAGAACATCAAGTGATTTGTACAAAGTGTTTCAATGGTACTATTTTTGTAATTCCCATCTCTATGGAATTTGAGTACCAGCACACAAGTGCACACACTTTTCATAGGAACTGGCAATCTGGAGAAGAAAAATGATTCATCCAGTTTAATAGCCTGTCTGTTTTGTCTGTCTTCTTTGACCATTACCTGAATTTCCACACATAGGTCATTTTAATACTTACTAACCACTGTGAAAACTGTGGCCACAAACAGATAAAATGCTTTAATTATCATTAGATATTAGATACAACTTGCCCAGAATATTATCGATTCTCCGTAATGATGCCAGCACAGGCTAAAGTAAATCTAATAATATTATTTTTTTTATTAAAATGAGGGGAAAAAATAAGAAAAAACAAATTATGCAAAAACCCTCAAAGAACTGCTCTTTGAGCAAAATCCAGCCAACTGATGCACAGCCAGTCCCCAAGCAATAGCAGCCCTGGTCAGCCTGCCCACCCCTCCATCCAGTTTTCCTGCTGCGCATGAAGTCATATGGTCTAGGATGTACTTTTGGACAGATAGGATCAGCTGTCCCCACTGTGTCACCTCCCAACTTCTTGGGTACCTCCAGCCTACTCACTGGTGGGGTGGGGAGCAGAAAAGGCCTTGACAGTGTGTAAGCACAGCTCAGCATCAACTAAAACGTCCTTGCATTAGTAACACTGTTTTCATTGCAAATCTGAAACATAACTAGCCCCATAAAAGCTAGCATGAAAAAGCAGACCTCTATCCCAGCCAAACTCAGCACAATGCCTCAATAACATTCTGCATGAGATCTCCACACTCATAATTAATGTTTTGTATGTTCATTTTAAAATTAAGTTGGCCTAAACAGAAATCCAGAATTAATGTTTTAATGAACAAGGTTCAGTATCAGGACAGCTACCAGCATATGTGTCATTTTCAACTGGTCCAGAAGCTCTATTTAAGCTCTGGCCTGAGCACCCAAACCTGGCCTGCTTTGTCTCTTATATCTGTATCCATCCCTGTCTCCTTCCAGCATGACTCATTGACTGATCTTTCTAGGTGGACTTCAGGCACACCTTGCAGATAGTCTTGTTATCTGGCTACAGTCTCCTGTATGAACTTTAAACCTATATTATAAGTACTCCTCTTCCTGGGCTTGTCTGCTGTATGATCAGACTTGTGTTATAGGTAGTTATGTCTCCATTCTGTTCTTTGGCCCTTTCTCCTGTTGTTCCTCAGTGGACTTCTTGGATGGATCCCTGCTGTAACCTTGCCTGGTCCCATACTGGTGACTGTCACCATCTTGGGCCCACTAGGATGGCATCCTGGTCAGAGGGGCCTTGACTCTGCTGTAGCCACACTTTGCTCCCACCTCTTTCTCTCTCATGCAGCAATCCTACTTCTGCTGCTCCCTGACAGAAAAGTCACAAGCAAGCTGACTTCTGGTCTTGCCAACAAGCCTCTGGGAACTTAGGGGGAAAGGAGGTTAACATGAGCTCTCACGACTCACTTGAAGGAAAAAGAGTCCTGAATTAGAAACTAAAGTAAAAAATCTCCAAGCAAACATGTTCTACAATGCTGTAATTACCTAAATAAGTGATAATGTTACTCACTACATTCAAAATGAAATATTGCCATTTTAAGAGGCAAGAAAGAGAATGAAAAGATTTAAGGACAAAACTCAAAGAAATCTGTATTTTGATGCAATACTTCCAAATAGTAACTGAAAATTCTTAAAGATGACTTAGATAGTATAATTAATCATGTGAACATATGGAGCAATATTACAGCTAGAAGGTAGCTATTATCAACGCTACTACACTAATATATGATTAATTATGTTTCTGAATGTGCACCTCTGGTTCTGTGTTAACCAGTGCTGATAAGTGCCATTTGTAAGTTTGTGGTCACACGCAGAGCTGAAATATCATGCTGTTTACATGAAATTCTAAAATTTGTCCTGTTACTCATTACTTCAAAAGAGTCTGACTTTTATACAGCATTGAATACATTATTTTTTAACCTTTACAATACAGCAGATCGTGACAGCAGAGCATTAAACACTAATGGAAATTTTTTAAAAATTATAAAAATTAAAGTCTTAAAATTTATATTTTAGAGCAGTCCAAGAATTATTTAATGCAGTTCAGGGTAGGCAGAATAAATCCATGCTAGTGGAGAAGGTTTCTGAAAGAAACTTCTTTGTGAAGTTGAGTATACTGCCTTTGCAGCTTTTGGTGCTAGAATCAGATTCTGTTGCTCATGCTGATGAAATAGTTATTCCCTTATTTAGTGCATCCAGATATAATCTGGCAGTTTCACAATTCCTGACAAGAAAGTTACCTTAACTAGTAGATTGGCCTGCACAAGCATGGAAAAACTGCTTAAATTTCAACACATCTGTTGCAGGCTCTTCACTGCCAGTGATGCTTCAGTTTTCAGCTCTCTCTCTACATGTGATAGAGAGAGCCAGAAAACAAGAGATCTGCCTCAGTCAATAAATAAGTGATTTGAGAAACAGCCTGCCAATGTGTGACAATTACGTATAGTGATGGCATTTCACTGGCTTCTCAAACCTTGTCCACAAGTGCAATTGCACAGTTTCAGTTGAGCCAAATCAACAGCTTGCTAGCAAAAGTTCTTGTTGTCTCCTGTCTTCCCTGTTCAGTTAGTTTTCTACCATTTTAGAAAGTTAAACTGGAACTTCATCTGATTAAAGTAGAGAGAGTGCATAGAAAGCAATAAAGCCATACAACTGGGAATCAAAGCTGTTATCCCTATCACAGTGACAGGGATCTCTCTGTTCAATAGACTCAGGTCAGAGCATGACTGCTCAACTGCTGTAAAACTGGAATTAAACCAACAAATTAAAACAAAAAAACAAACAAAAAAAAAACAAACAAAAAAACAAACAAAACAAATCAATTTTTAAAAAAAGAGAAAGAGAGAGAGAGAGAGAAAAGACTACCTAGTACAGTTGAAGAGGACTACCTGTGATTCATTGGCATGCTAGGCACTTGGCCCAGTTCCAAGCTATTAAATATTATCCAGGTGTTTTACACAAGACTTGAAATTATTGGCAAATTAACTTCTGTAAGTTTAGACAATTTAATCAATAGACTGAAAAAATGCAAATTGCCAGCTATGCTACATGCATCAGTTTTTGATATTTTAATTAAAGAGATAGCCTAATAAGTCTGAATCTATTCTGGTTTTTGAAAACATAGTTTTCATGAAACACGTACAGAAGTTAATGCAAATATTAACATAGTCATATTGACACTCATATTACATCACCTTATTTGCATAGTTAATCCTATTCTGTAGCTGAATAATTAAGCCCACAGTGATGTACCCCTGTAGTAAAAATAAGATTTCATCTTAGTGCCATATATCACTTGCGTTATCCTCATATTTTATGAACACTCTAGAGCATACAGATAGAACTGGTTTTTTTGTAAACCACCTCCATCCACTGATTATTTTGTGAAAAACACAATTGCTTTCTGTTACTGGTGAATAAGACTTTTCCCCAGCAAGTAATGTGAGGAGTTAAGTTTTCTCAAGTTTGTGCATCTGTGGCCACAAAGATAACCTCCTAAATGTTAACTGAGTCAGTGCCATCTTTTGAACATCCATTCAGTATGAGGTACTGAGTCAAGGTTTCCCTACTTACTACAAAATAAGGACAAACAATTTTTGCTGCTGCTGTTCAGAAGTATTTGGTTAATGATGACACTGATGGAGTTTTTCCATTATTTGGAAAACCTATGAGCACTAGCAAGCACAAAGGAGGCCAAGAGCCAATGAGAAACTCATTAAGCTGCTTAAACTGATCTAAATCTAGGCTGCTGAGGTCACATCCCGCCCCCGCCACATATTTCCACCCCTTCCCTTCAGCCAAAGCTCGTGTTTACAGAACCAGGTGGTGGTGTGCCAGATGAAGGGGAAAAAAAAAACAAAAAAAAACAAAAAACCAACCAACAAAAAAACCAACCCATCTTTTTTTTTGGGGGGGGAGAGTTTTAAACCTGATCAATTCTATTGAGAGGTTTATGGAACTGCACAGTACCAGCAGCAGTGCAGAGGAGGGAGGTAGGAGCCAAACAGCTGGGAATTAAGAGAAGTTTAAGCTTCTATAAAACTGAAACCTAACAAAGAATTGGAAGCTCTTGAGTTTATCCTCAGCTGTACAAACCCTTTCATACACTGATCAAACTCTGAATTACCATTGGAGATGGATTTCTTCCCTTTACTCTATCCTTAGTTATGTTCAAAATTAATGTTGTTCTGTTAGTCAGAAATCTCATTTATTAGTAGTAACTAATTCATGACTGGATCTTGAGCAGAAACACAGTAGTGATAACTGCACCTCATTTCTAAATCGTCAAGCCAGAGAAGATTAGGGAAAAGATAAGAGGCAGATACAGTTTTTCTTCTAGCACTTAAGAAGCAGGAAAGGAAGAGGACTGAAGTAGAAGGAAGCAGCTCTCCATAGTCAGTAGACTTGTTTGCAGTGCCTGGAAGTGTCTTTGTCCTTTCACCACAGCAAAATGTTCAAACAAAATGGGTGGAAGATTATATTAGATACCATCACATCAGAAACAAGTGGTTATTAGAAACCCCAGTTCCTAAAAGTGAGAGTACAAATGCTTGCTCATGCTGGATTTGACCCTCACACACTAGGTAAGGAACAAAACAGATTCAACTTTTATGCTGGTATTTATTAGGCTGCAATTTTTTCATCCTTTAGTAGCACAGCACAATCAGAATCTAATAGCATGTCCAACCTAAATGTTAAATGTTTTATGTCTCGGCATTATGTTAATATTCCCTGTGCTTTTTCCTCAAGTTAACAGTAACTTGGGCATTAATATCGGCCACTTGGATAAGACAGTTTTCATGTTTTCTAGATAAGGTACATGCACTTTTCTTCTTTTGCTCAAGAAGACTGTTCTGATTTTTGCATTCTGGCTTTGAGAGATCAGAAAGCAATACGTTTTGAGGGAAAAAAATCTGTATCGTAGGTAGGATTCATGAAAACCAATGCACCTGTACCCAGGCTTTTAAAAACAAGCAAGGGAATAAAGATACTATCAGTCTGCAGCAATACAAAGCTCACCTTTTCCTTATCCATGACCACAGTGGATTTCGGTCACAGGGCCAGCATGTTTCAGATATGCCCTACATCATTTTATTTGTTTCTTCCTTAAACATTTGCCACTCTCCAGTGAAAGGCTCCCGGACCCCGCACGGCAGTCCCACCTTGCTCTACATCTACAGCAGCCGAGCCTGTACCCTTCACTCGAGAACGGGCTCCGGTTGGCACCTCGGGGTGGGAGGGGGGTGGGAGCGGGTTGGGGGAGCTGCAGGGGCCTCTCACTGCCCACAGGGCACCAGCGGCTGAAGAAAATCCTGACGGAAACCCGGAGCGCTCACGACAGCTCAACCTTCCCCATCACACAGGGGGTCGTGGGAGGAATATCTTGGACTGCGGGGCCCACCCCAAGGCGTGGCTGGAACCGCGGGGCCGGCTCCACACCCCGGGCGGAGCGGGAAGAGCCCCGGACCCGCCACCGCCACCGCTCGGGGAGGGTTGAGGGGCGGGCACCGCCGCCAGCTCCGCCTTCGGGGTGACGCTCCGGGAGCCGCGGATCACGTGTCGCGGGCAGCCAATGGGGCGGCAGCGGCCGCATCCCCGCGGGTGGGGGGCGGAGGAGGAAGGGGGTGGGGGGAGGGCTGAGGCCGCCGCCGCCGCCGTCGCCGAGGCCGGGGGGGAGCGGCAGCGCGGGGCGGGCGCAGCGCGGATCGGTGCCGCCGGGGGTTGCGCCTTTCCGGTCCGCGGCGCGTGGGACGGCCATGCCGAATAAAAACAAGAAGGAGAAAGTGAGTCGGGGGGGGTCTTGAGGTTTGCTCGGGCCCTGGGGGGAGGCTGTGAGGTGCAGGCCCCACGGGGAGGAGGGGCCTGGGGTAGAGCGCGGCGGGGAGAGGGGGGCGGCAGCGGCGAGCGGAGCCCGGCTCTGAGGGGGCGGGCGAGGCGCTCACCGGCGCTGAGGAGAGCCCGGCGAGGGGTAGCCCCTTTCTATCCCCGGTCTGTGCCGGACCCCCTTGCTTCCCCCCGGAGTCGGGTACTGGGGAGGGGGCAGCTCTCGGTAGGGCCTAGTCCGGGGGGTGCCGTAGCGAGTGAAGAGCGGAGGGGTCTCGGTATCGTCTTGCCGGGCCCTGGGGTCCGCCTCTGCGAAGTCGGGGGCGGGCGCGGAGTTGGGGGCAGCTGGAGGGAGGGAGGGAGGGAGGCCGTGGGTTTGGCGTGCGGGGGAGTGCTGGAGGGAGGGGATGGGAAACGTGTCCTCAGCCATGCCTGGCGGGAGAGTGATCTGAGAGGGGGTGTCTCCTACTTCGAGGCCGGTTCGGGTGTGTTGTGGGGGGAGCAAGGAGTGTTTTTCATAGCTTAATGGCTTGGAGGGGGTCGAGTCTGTCCCCACAGCTCCTTTCCCTGTCCCGGGAAGTTTGTGCTGCGTAGCTCTGGCTGCAGGTGAAGTTGTGCTTCGGGGATCACCTCAAGCACTCAAGGAGCAATAGCAGCCATACATAATCTTCTCACCTTTTCCTGATAGTGGGAGAAAGTGCAGCATTGGCCTCGCTTTGCCTCAGTTTTCCCCAGTGCTCTCGGGAGTGATTTGTCTGGCAGCCATGAAAGGGACCTGAAGAAGTGATGGTTGCAGAAAACTTCTAAATGCAGCTGAAAGTTAACTAGGTTGTGCTTTATATTGTTAGCCATGTGAACGGAAATCAGAAACAGTGAGGTAGACAGTCTGTCTCATCCAGCTGCTGTCCCTCTAAACCTTTTCTGCTTGGTATGCTTCTGCTGGTCTCTTAGTTTTTCAACATTGTATTTAAATTAGGTATAAGGAGGCTGGATGTTGTGGTTTGGGAGGGTTTAACTTTTTCTTAGTACCCTTGCCATCTTTGATATTAAAAACATTCAAACGTCTATTTACTTTCTTCTGAGAATAGTAAAAAAATGTTATTGGTGAAGGCTTCAAGTTAAATATAGTGCTGTCAGGAGGAAGTTTGAGTTATAGGCCTACTTTTAGTATTAGTCTTTCTAGCCCCTAGAACAGACAAAACAACAAAGTGTAAAATGTGTACTGCACTGATGATAGTTTCAGAGATAAGCTAAATATAGATTTTTCTCAAGTTAAAACCCAAAGATGAAAAAGGTGATTTCTAAGATGCAGTTCAAATCACTTGCATTTTTTGTCTGTGCTAGCTTAGCTACATGGACATTTATTTTTATGGGTGAATTTTGAAGCATATGAGAAGTGTTTAAAACAGCTTTGTAGAGATAGTTCAGTACAAAGATTGTCCAATCAGACAGTATCTTCTTTGTATTTTTTTGTATATCTTCAAATAATCTTCGTGGTGTCTAAAAAGCATGAATTTCTTTACTTCAAAATTTATCTATACCTCCTTTTCAAAGTAACTGGAGCTACAAACTTTTTTTTTTTTTTAAAGGAACCTGCAAAATCAGCCAAGAGTGGAAAAAGTGGCAAAGATGCACAAGATAACCAGGAACATGAGGTAAGTATTACTAAAATATGTAGGCTTTTCCCAGGCAAATTTGTCATAACTCTTGCAGACTGTTTTAAATTTCTCCAGATTGTTAGAAGTTTGACATGACAAGTCGCTGTGAAGAAAATGGTTGTGGAACTGTTGCCCTGGTATTTGACAAAATGTATTTTTAAGACTAAAGAGAAAATGTGTTTTGAGCAAGTTAATTTTATTTAAAATAAATAAATGCTTGCTTGGTACAGTCTTAAATATTTACCCATTTCTTTTCTGTTATGAGGCATACATTATTTTATTTCCTTGTCTTTCACGAGGTTTTGGACTTCTCTTTTAGTTGCTCATTGCAGTTTCTGTAATTCCCAGAGCTTTATTTGCTCAAACTGTTGATGATATCAGTTAGATATCAGTAGCTTGTTATATTGTCAGGAGACCTTAGGCTTAATCAAAGGTTGCCAGTTCTTTTGTTGTGTGCTTTCTTTTTATAGGTACACAACAGAGTGTTCCATTTCTGACTGATTATTCTGTTGAGGAAGTGGTTTGTTTTTTTTTTTCTCTGCTTTGCTCTGTTTTGCCTATCAGCAAGGTGCAGTGATTTGAAAGGGTCAATTAAGTGATTATTCACTCCTTTCCCCATATTAGTCCAGAAACTCAGAATTAATAGATTTACTTAATTTGGAAATCCACTGTTTAGGTAGATTCTGAAATTTCCTTTAAAAGGTTCATACCAGCCTCAATGTAAAATGCTACACTGAAAAGCTTATATGTTTCAGCCTCTAGACTACATGTCTTGATACTGAAAGATAATTTTTGATAACAAAGTATTTATCCAGGCTTGTGACTTCTCCCTCCCTGAAATGACAGTTGAGGGTGGGTGAAGGGGAGCATTTGGGATGTGTCTTCTGATGTACTTCTCCCAAGTCTCATTTGCTTCTTCTGCAGAAAGATGCATGTCATAAATTCATAAGATCATTAAAACTTGGGTATTTTGTTGAATTCAGATGGAGTTTTGGTGGAGGCAGCTAGCTACCAGGGAAACCCTTAAGTGGAATGCATCACTGTAGATGTTCATGATGGTGTAAATGGATGTACTTTATCGTGGTACATTCTGTCTTTGCAGTGCATTGCTGTGATATTAAAAAGGGTATTACTTTGTGGAAATTTTAGTTCCAGGGCAATTCTGAGGCTCGTCATTACTAGCATTTTTGCTGTACACTTGCTGACTGCTTATTTTCTGAAACTTCTGAACGACAATCTGGGATCAAAACTAATTTTGTTGTTGCTTCTTAGTACTTCAGGATAGAATGTAAAGCACTCCTAGTTAATTAGTGGAGATCTGTAAAAGTTAACAGAAAAGATAGATGCTGTTTCCTTTGTAATTTCTTTCTCTGCAGATGTAGGCTTGTTGGGTTTTGTTGTTGTTTTTTTCTGTTTGTTTTTTTCAGTTGTGCTTAGAATGTGAGAGAGATGAATCTGAATGGGAGAATATGTTGTAATGGCCGTGTGTTTTTCAGTGATCTTCCTGGTGGAATTTCAAATTAAGAGTACAGTTTACTTATGTTACCTGTGATCCTATGTGAGCAGTGACAGAATGGGAACAACAGAAATTGGGAATATGACTGGCATATACACTATGACTGCCTTTCCCAGTGGGCATTAGTCTGTACAATTTTGAACAGCTCAATGTTTGACTCATTAGCTTAATTAATAGAATAATTGCACAGAAATAGTAATGTAGACTTTGCGTTCTAATGTGGCTCCCTTTAATCATGGTGTATGTTAGCTGCTACTTACATGAGCTGAAAGGAGGGTAGCTGTTAACAGAGTGAAGATTAGTAAATACAGAAATATTCTGGAGCACACTATATTTAGGTTTGGTTTTTTTCTTTAAAGAAGTTGTATTCATATTGCTTTGCACATGTGCTTTAGCATGGCTTTTAAAAATGCTCCCCTAGACTATGAGTAGATTTGGAAATATGTTGGTTAATTTAATTTTTTTTTTCTCAAGATACATTTAATGCAAATGCTTTTAATACAAATTAATTTAATGCAAATTATAGCACACAGTTTCTAGAGTTGAAAATATATTGAAGGAACAGGGACAACACAAGCAGCAGCATCCCACAAACAATTTATAGGCACTTTTCACAGAAATTTTAGGGATTGGAAGGGACCTCTGCAGATCATCTAGTCCAGCCTCCCTGCCAGAGAAGGTTTTATAGCACTTAACTAGATTAATGATTCCTTGGACTTCTGTAGATAAAGAAGTACAACAGATCTTAATATTTACATAAACGAACAAATGTTTTTCCTGTCTTGCAGTCAGGAAAAAAAATATTTCAGTTAAGTGAAGCCATACAGCAGGTTTGAAAAGGATTTGAAATTCTCACTGGTATGCCAGATCAGGATGGTCATGCTAAAAGAGGGCAAAAGTACTTAGGCTGATGGTTTTCTCAGTTTGAAAATTTTAGCAGTAGCCCATAAGCATCTACAAAAGTACTAAAAGAGGAGCTGCAGCACACAGGTGACCTGCAGATGTCATTTCATTTAAATCTCAAAGTATCCCATTCTAGTTCTGTTTGAAAGAAGGGACCATCTTGCCTGTTTTCCTGTCTCTATCATTCCCACCAAGCAGGTGTTTAGGGCAAAGAATAAAAGATGATGATTCTTGCAGTACCTGTGCCTTGGTTGCTTGGTGTGATGCCAAAAATACATGCTACATGGTAAGAGTGATCTGTCACTTCATATTTGCTGTGTGTTTGCTAGTACTCAAGGAGAGGGATTCAGAAACAGTGTAGATTTATGGTCTTCCATCCAGGTATAGTTTCTTTAAGCCAGTATGCCAGGCTTAGAAGGTTAGAAGAACATTAGAAGGTTGCTTAGCTGAGGTGTTGTGTAAAATGGTTTTCTTTTTATTGATGATTTAATTGACTTTTTTATATTGTTGCATGTGATTATTTTTTTTCCAAGTCCTGCATAATCTCCCCTAGGTGGGAGGACTTCCATTACTTTGGTTGTCCTTTGTTTCCATATTCTATTCTCCGTTTTGTGACAGAGCTGCCAGAATTGCACAGTGTGTTTAACTGACAGTGCTTTGTTGTTCTGCACCCTAATGCAATTATTCCACTTGCACATATTGTTCATTTTTTGAACACTTAAGAGCTAATATGATTAAGCTCCCATTTAACTTTAGTCTGTAACCTGTTAGTAACCATTAATGAGTTACACTAAATAGTCACCAGAATAGTTGAATCTGTTCCTTTAAGTATAACATTTTACTTCAGTAATTAGTCCAGGATATTAGTGTCTTTTGGTTGAGAACAAAGACTTAATCTGTTGTGTATTGTTTTTCTTTTGTGGGGGAGCAGTATCTCTACTCTGGTAAAATACTTGGGGGTTTGTTTACCAGTGCCCAAAACCTATACTAAAAACACAAGTAACAAAACAAAAAAAAATTAAATACGTGGGTGTGGGGCTTGTAACTTATGGACATATTCCCAGTGACTTAACTGGCCTTAGAGGAAGTTACTTGCTTCAGGGATAAGCTTTGTTATAGAATCCATTTTTGTCACAGAGGTCTCCTTTTGAGTCAATAAGTAATAACTTAAGGTCAGTCTAATTTGTTTAGAATGAGGTAGTTTGGTAAGAGTTAATGAATGTTGAGAAATGTTATCTTTTTCTGTCTCTAGCAAAAATCTTAACATTTCTAAAAATTTGTGGGTTTTTTACAATACTTTAACAGTAGTTTTCAAAAGAACCACAGGGGAGGGAAGTTAAAATTTTAACCATATAGGGTCCTATTCTGTCTGTCTTGCCTGTTGGAAGGTGTTTGCTAAAACTTGCACTTTTAGCCAGTCATTGAAATGGTCTAGAAGGACTTGCCCAGTTTGCTGTTGTGGTGATGGAAGGGTCAGAAGTAGCTGGTAACTTTTCATCTGAGGCAGTAGCGGGTGACTGGGAGTGGTACCATCTTCTATGTCTAGCTGGACTGGTTTAAGAAGACATGAAACTTCTAAATATAAAATTTTATTAACTGGGAATCTAGGTGCTGAGTAGTTTGTAGAAAGGAAAGACTACTTTTGTGAAGTATTGGTGATTTTCAACAAGTGAGAACAGAAATTGTAACTCCTTTAAGTTCTTGTGTCATGCAGAATAGCAAATTGAAGACTGATGTGGTTTGAGGAGTACATGTGTGTTTGTGTGTATTGTGTATCTCATTGTATGTATTTGTGTATCTCATTGTTTCCCTATGTTGCCCTGGTTATTTTTTTCTACTTAAAAGGTTTTTGGTTTCGGTTTTGTAGTTCAGACAAATCAAAATGTAATAAAATAGAAGCAGCATTGGACAATTTTCTTGGCTGCTGAGAAAGTGTGTGATTTATTGACAGTATATGTTGCTAATGTCAGACTATAATCACTGTTGAAACCAACTAAAAAAAAATAAATTTGGAAAGCCTTATTGTGTACTGATTGATGCGTTTGTACTTCCTCTGTCTTGCAGTTTTTCAGTAGGTTTGTTAAATGCTGGTGATAATTCAGTAATTTTGAAAGAAAAAGCCTGACAGAAGTTTTTCTTTCCTGCTTTGTCAAGTCTTTTTATTTATTATTTAATTTCTCTTTACCATTTCTGAAAAATATTGCCACTGTGTCAATGAGATACAGAAATCTCTCCTTAATGAGCCATCTTTAAAATACTTCAGCAACAGTAAGGATTTTCATCTCTCTGCCAGAAGTCAGGCCCAGCCTGACTGGTAGGCAGAATAGCCAAAGTTTTCATAAGGTAGTTCATAAAGAGGTAGAAAAAGATGTTGAAATCAGTAGTCTTTTGTATGGAAGAAGAGAGATTCTTGGATTTAAGTCTGAAGTTTTTAACAACTAGTCCTCTCAGGTTTGAACTGCAGAATTGCTAGAAATTTACTGTGCTAGACCTTCTGTTTTCTGAAGATTTCTAGAGCTATTGGTTTGAGGTTTTACTTCTAACATTAGCAAAACAGGACTTTAATCCAAAACTGCATATGAAATCAGGATGGATTTTCTCTTGAATAAATAAAGTCTGTGGGCTTTGGGCTTTAAACTGAGGTGCCAACTTGTTTAAAAAATTAATTTGAAAACTAATTTTTGTTCATGGCTTGCAGTTCTGATTTTCTTTCCTAGAGAAGTTTTTTTAGGGTTTTTTGGTATAATTATAGAAAATACCTAAGTGTAGTGAATGAATATACCTTTAGTACTAACTAACTCAGGTCCCATTTGCTGACCAGAAAGCTGTACTGTGTGCTGCCCTTAAAGCAGAAATGCAATTTTTTTGGTTTTGACTTCTGTAATTTCCTGTTGTCAGTTTTCATTGACATCTTGTCTTTTGCTTTTGGGAACTGGAATTTCATTCTATATCCAAAGCACATATACCATAATACTGAATAGTGAAAGAGGATACTTTAACACTGCTTGGTAGGTAACTTTAATATTATGCTTTTAAAATTAATTGATTGAAGAAATGCATCGAATACTACTGTAAGTATTTCATTACCTAAAAGGGAGATGCTTCTGAAAACAGGATCCTGTACCCTTCTAGTTCTTACACAAGGCTGACAAGTGCTTTTGTAACACATGATGTGTGAGGTCTTTGGTTTGTGGTTTGTTTTAGTACTTGCTATCCTCTGCTTCCTAATTGTTCTTTGAAACTATGAGTTACTTTCTGGGGGAGACAGCACTGAAGGCAAAGCCTGTTCTAATCAAAAGGAGTAAAGTGGTCTTCAAAAATGAGTATCTGCAGTTTGTAAATGGAAAACATCCTTTTCATCCTTTGTTTCAAATAGTTTGTTTTAATTTTTTTCATAGGACTTAAGGCTTAGCACTCCATAAACCTTGAGAGGTCTCAGGTGTTCATTAATGCACATGTAGTACAGAGCTGTTAATATAGTTATCCCATAGAGTAAAAATAGTAAGAAGAATGTAGTAGATGTTGAATCATATGTTCATAGACTTTACAGACATTAAATTCTTTGGGTTTTTCCCCTCAATTTCATTTGCAGACAGAATAAATTTGAAATCCTACAAGTGAGATGGTAGGCTTCGTTTTTTTTCTGTGTTCCCCTTCCTCCCCCCATCTTGGAGGATAAAAGATGGAAAAAAACCTCCTGCCCCATCTCCTAATCTACTTTTTAAAAGGTGACTGCCAAATATTATAGTTTGCTACACCTTTATAGTGACTGTGAATTGATACACTTCCTCATCACCACTTACTTATTTATTAGTATGAAGTACAGAAAAGTAAACTTCTCTTGTGATTTGTACAATAAAAGTATCTTGAGAGCCAAAGGTGAAATGATTTGATGTAACAATTCTTTAGAAGCAGACATGGTTGTTGATATACTACTGAAATGCCTAGGAACTGTTTTGGACTGTAACTCTGGCATGTAATACAAATATCAAATTGAGGGGTGGAGCTGAGGCAAAAAATACTGCAATATGAGTATGTGAAGTAAGAAATTATCATAAATGGATCAGGGAGCACAAGAATACAGATATTTTTGGTACAGCCACACAGTATACAGTAGATGTAGCTCATCAGTAGCTTTATGTAACTAAAATTTACAGCAGAGTGTAAGAGTTGTGGCTTTAAACAAATTAGGCATTTGTGTGCATATTTTACTTAAAATGTGTGTGTCTGCATATATGTTTGTGTGTGTGTGTATAAAAAGCTCAGTGGTAGCTTTTATTTGGTTTCTTGAAAGTAAAAGGGTGATTCAGGCTCATCAGAGAGAAATTACAATTGAAAATCAACAAACTAAGAATCTCAATAAGTGATGACCTGTCTTAAATTATTTTAATCTCAGTATAAATGTTTTTAAATAATACTTAGGACATTTTCTGGTTTTAATAATATTTAATTAGCTAACTGCTGGTTGCAGGTAACAAATTTTACTTTTCTGGGGGCATTTGTTTTTTGAAGTTTCCTTATAGAGGATGCATAAAGAAACAAATGCTTGCTTCCCATGTTTGTGAACTACCAGGTGCTCACTTGTGGTGTTTCAGCCAACAGAAAGCAGCATGAACCCACTTAGTCTGAGCCTGGGCACCCCGTCTTCTTTCCCAGTACTCTACGACCTCAGGCTGCAGAGCTCATCGCTGACTGAAAGGAATCAAATGTCTGTTCCTGGAGGAAACTGGTTAAAACTAAATTAAGCTTACAAGGAGCAAATGGAAACCAAGACTTTTGCTATTAATACTTAACTATGAATGTAAAATCACAGTGCAAGAATATCAAGGGTGCAGTGCACCAAGCTGAGACATCTTGGGCAATCATCGGTATTGGGTTTATGTGTTACAAGTCAAGTGTGTTGCACAAAACTGTGATGAACCAGTTCTTTAGAAGATACGATTAGAGCCTTCTGTGTAAGCAGCTAAGAGGAAATACAGGCAGTGCTTCTTGTCAGGGAAAGTAAACTCCAGCAAGAAAGGCAGAAGAGCTTCAGCAAGTTGTCAATGAGTTTTCTGAAATAGTCTGTGACTGTAAAACTTACTTTGCACACCCCTCCCACATGGAGAGGGCCAGGTGAACTTCACTGTTAGTAGGAAACTTCCCAGTCTCTGATGCAACTCAACAAACTTCATGTTATCTCTGACAAAACACTAATGGAACTTCATAGTTAGACATCAAGAATAGCCAGCAGTAGCACTGCTATACGTACATGCAAAATCACAGTTGCTAAACAAGTACCACGATGTAAATTAGTGAGTGCTGATTACAGTGTGCTAAAATATATAAGCTTTGTCATCACTGTCCTGTTGGAAAGTTAATCTTTTTATCATTATAATAATAAGGATCCTCAAAGCTCTAGGATGCAGATCTTGCTATCTTACCAAATAAAAACATAAGTTATGCTGAGACTACCATTGTACTATCCAGTATATCTCAGCCACTGAGAGAATCTTTAATGATAATAAACTTGCTAGAAAGGCAGCTGCAAAGATCACTCTAGCAGGTAAATCCAGATTATCATTCTGGCAAATGATTTTGTTGAGGAAAACCAACACAAATCTAAATTGCAGTCTCTGTGAAACCAACCAAAGCCTTCAGCCATATAAAGTCCATCTCCAGAGGCTCCTCCATAACCTGTCTGCCCAAACAATCTTGTGGCAGTGAAACTAGTGAACAATAGTGGCATACTAGCAAGAATCCTCAAGAAACTGAGGACCTCAGAACTGTTTGCCATCCAAAATGGTACCCAGCAAGCATACTGTTTCCCTACTTAGCTGGATTGGTTGTGGATCCTTTGGATTGTTTATGACCCTTTTTGTGTCCAGATACTTAAGAATTCCTTCCAATTAAGCTTTACATAGTTTGCACCAAGTCTCTGTAGATTGAAAATACTGATGTTAAAGATTATAACTAGCTGATCCATAACATACTCCTTCCCAGTCACTGGGCACTACTTGCATGAACTAGAATTACTGCAGACTCTCTGGATAGCTCTGTCGAGCCTTATCTTTTATATCATAGTAACAAGTGTTTATTCTAATGTTGTTCTGTTGGGAAGAATGTTGCACTGGTGGTGTTAACTCAGCACTGAAATCACCTGACAAATGATGTCTATCGTCTTGAACAACATCATGGTCCCAGCTGTTAATTTAAGACTACCAGTGCACCTCCTGCAGGTATGCTGTGCATGTATTTACCAAGTTGATGGCTACCGGGCTGTGTGTCAGATACAATTTGTCCCTGTTTCCACTCCCAAAACGAAGCTTTAAATGAAGCTCTGTAAAGGAGAGCTCTGCAGCAGAGTTCAAGACTCCTGGAGTGTTCAGAGATTTTCACACTACTTTGAAGTTACTGCAGAGGGCAGAAAACTGCACAGAAGGCTTGTAACTGCTTTCCACCCATTTTCCCTTCTTATCTTTGATTTCAGTTCTCATGTCAAGAAATTAAGTTCTACTTCTGAGTCTAGTTATGCTATTATGTACTGGGCCTCAACTTCTTAGCCAAATTATTTTGATTACATACTGGACACTTACACAGTTTTGAAAATGAAATTGTAAATGTCCCTGTCATGTTCAGGAAATTATTTTTTTGTTTCATTTTAAGTGTATTTTGGATATAACCCAGAATGCTTTCATAGCTGCTTTTCAGGCTGCCTTCACAAGAAGTAAGTGCTATAGATCAGACCTCTGTTTATCTTAATGAAAAATAAGTCTATGGAGACTACTTATACCAAAAGGAAAAGAAGGAAGGGATTCTGCATTAATATGTGCTCTCTCTATTCTCGGAGTCAGACTAATGATTCTTATAGCAAATATCTCTAATGCATTTCTCTCTCTTTACCTGCCTTTCACAGAGAATCATAACTATGTGTTAACTGGTACAAAGTTCATCTACGCAGACTTAGTAGTCCAGAGTCATTTTCAAGGTTCTGACTTGTATGTGACTCGCTGCTCCACCCTGGGATGGTGTACGCATTGATATCAACTTAAATTCAGTGGTGATACTCATTAGAGGGGAGAAATTCATGGATTTCTGTTAGTCTGATCTGTGTCATGAGGCACTATATAGGATACTGCCTAGTAGCATGGTTTTTTTCAGGCAGATAGAATTTCTTTTGCCTTTTACTTTAGGTGATCTGATTTTTGTCACTAGTAAGCCATGCAAATTTTTAAATCTTGAATTACAGATGAATTCAGGTCATATTGTTATTATCTTCAAATCCTTACCCTTCTCAGGCCAGTTTATCTTGGAAACTAGTATGGAAGCCTGCTGCATTGTTATAGAAAGGACCCCACTTGGAAGCCCCCTTGATTTTGTGGAGCAGGAAACTTTGTGTACTTTAGTATAATTCAGTTATTAGTGAATGTGCTTTCAAAGGTAAGGTATGACAGAGTTCTGGTTGCCCACGTTTGGTCAAGGTAGCCTGAATGCCATGTTTCTGGGGGACTTTCAGAGAGGAATAGGGTCTTCTGAAAGACATGTTGGCCCTCCTTGACATGTTGACCCTCCTTCCAGATCCCAGTACACTCTCATGTCCTAGAGGGACAACCAAAAATAAAAGTCACAACATGGGCTGTTTGATTATTTCAATTTAAAAAGAGAAGCAGCTGTAACTGTAGATCCGTGTGGTCTACTCATCTTTCTTTCCCTAGTCACAAACTTAGTGTTATGTGCTGATATATACTTGCCTGCATATGACTTAGGAGGGTGAGGGATACAACTCTGCTCAACACAGTGATGTTAAGATAAGGAATATACCACATTTTGCTTGATGCAGGCACATTCAGGAAAAGAAGGGATGCAAGGGCTGTGTATCTTGAACTGCCACGACTGGCAAGAAACTTCCTCCTCTCCTCTCCTCTCTGCCTTTCATTCTCCTAAATTATTTCTAGATTATTCAAGGGAACTGAAGAAATGAACTATCAATTTTCAATTATTAAAAGCAGCAATTAGGACAACAAGGACCAATGTGATTTTTACTTTATGTTCTTAGAAGTCTTTAAAGCCCTTAGTTTTTAAAAAGGTATGTATCAGAAAATCCAAAGGTTGTGTTTTAATTATGATCTGGAGAAACACATTCTCAATCTGACATTTTTTTCAGATTAATTTGTACATGTTTTTAGGGGTTTATGAGCACTTTTGGCATTGAATGTGTCTGAGTATTTAGACATCTGAGTAGGAGGAAGCTGCTTGTCAGAACCAGGGGAAGAATATGTATTTCCCAGTCTAGCCACAGGAGAAGAATTCATTAAAAAATTAGTTTTATTGTTCTGGTGCCTAATACGTTCTCTGATATAGCAGAATGTCCATTGCTTATTCTCAGGAATTGTGGTTTCTGAAGCAGTTTGGTTTGTTACTGGAGTAAGCAGAGTTTGGCTCTTTGATATGGACTAATCAGTGTTGTACCTTCATAAAAAGTTAAGTATGTTAACTTTGAAACCTTTAGCAGATTAATACACAGACTGGTAGTCTGAATTTGTTTCCTTTTTAGGGGGGTGGTTTAGGTTGTTTATGTGTGTGGCCTAAGCTAATTTACTTTCTCCAGGTGCTCTTCTGTTCCAGGGCTGGTTATATGCATGCTCTGGAAACTCATGGAAGGGCTTGTAGACCCAATGACTTGCAGAGGTCATTGGGTACAGCTGTGCAGTGTAGTATTCAAATGATAATTGACTGAAAACCATTTTGGCAGTTTTCTGGTATGTACTGTCTGAATGACTGAAGCATGGCTGAAAGCAGGGATGATCATGGTTGATGGTAGAAAGGAGGGGGGAAATCTGTTGGATAAATTGGCCAGTGATTCAGAGCTAGAATTACACTGGAGTGATCACTGCTAGCTGGTAAGTTGCCATAGCAACAAAAAAATACTTTCTTTAAACATTTCTAATTAGAAATGTTACCCATTCTCTTAAATAACTACATTTGGCTAATTTTAGAATTTATCTGCAATTTAGAATATTTGGTTCCCTGAGGTGTGTGTTACCTTGGGATACCGTAGTGTGTGCATGTGTGCAGGCACATGTGAGCAGTTGTTAATTCAAAATTGAGAATTTGTTTGGGAATAGAGGAAGCAGGAAAGCTGCTTTTCCTGTTCCAAGTAATGAACAAAAAACAGGTGGGAGTGGAATACAGCAAGATCAGAAAACAGAACTAGGCTTAAGCACAATATTGAAAATAAAGAATCCTATACAGTAGTAGTGTTTATACTGCAACTTAATTAGGTTTTATTTTTTAATACTTGGTAAGTCATTGCTGCTTAAATTTTTGTGCAGTTTTTCTTTCTGCTTGGTGTATTTATAATTTCATTTGAAATGTTTTTTTAAAAACTTGAATTAATGGATAGAATTTACCTTGTAGATCACCTGTATTTCAGAAAAAAAAAAGATTGTTAAGCATTTAGTGTTTGGGATTAAGAAGTGAAATTGTTAGAAAAATGCAATGCAATTGCAAGTAAATGCTTTTAAATTGCTGATTTATGCCATTTTTACTGAAACAAGTTTGAGAGTATTTTTGGTAACTTAAGACTTCTGGAGTTCAGTGTACTGTCCCCCCTTATGTGCTGTAAGGTTGAAAGGATATCTGCTGTTATAGTACTAATTTCACAAAACGGTCACATGAAATGTATTCAAGGAAAACTAAGTGTTGCTTTCAGTTGTGTCTTTCAGTTGTGTCTTTGCTACTTAAAGTACTGTGTGCACAGTATAGCACAAATTGTTAAACTATTATTAATACATATACATTTGTCCAAGTTAGGCTACTGGAACAAAATTTGAGTAAAATTACTGTCTTAAACTCTAAAGGTAGAGAAATTGATACATGGTACAATGTACACTGAATGGGTACACTCCAAGACCTTTTGAGAAGTGCTGATGAGTAAGTTATCCTGGAAAACGTTTTTAGAACATGAAGAAAAGTGGTTTCTGCTGTTGTGGCCATATCACTATGAAAATGCCATTGATGATATCTCATACAGGAATGAAACACTGCTTCCACGTCTACTATACTTTACAAAACTCTAAATCCATTCAAACTGGCAAAGCAGTAGTGTTACAAGTCCATCTCCATCCTGAATCCCATCGGCCTCTAATTTTTTTCTTATTTCTTATCACATGGCTACTTCCTGAAAAGGAAAATGTGTTTTCCCTGTAAGAGAGAAGTGCCAAGGTATATTTTAAAATGTGTGAGCTTTAGTGTAAAACAGTTCACAAATTCAAGAGGTTTCTACAGCAAAATAAGGTCCCGTAAAATGAACTGCAATACTTGCAGTAAGATTTCCTGCTCAGCTGTTTTCTATATTCTTAGCGTGGGTCACTCTAGATGTTTTATCATTCTTGCAAAGAACTTCACAAAAGTATTCATATGCAAAAACTTAACTATTACCTACTTGAAACCTGCTTTTCCTACTTAAAAAAGAAAGGCAGCATCACAAGTTCTGACAGGCATTTGTTAATGATGTATTTTATTCAGCTGGATAGAGAACACTATCTTGAGTAGTCTGGGAAATAACAGCAACATGAAAACCTGTAGGTGGACACAATTTTTCTGGGTTTGTTATTTACTTCATTCAGAGGTACTGTGACAATCTGATAAGGATTATTAGAGTAAAAGCAACTTTCTCTGAGTATGCCATAAACTGCTACAAACAGTTATGTAGTTTTTGAAGCTGCTGGACCTACTACAATAATAAGACTCTCATTTAACTTTGTATTAAAGCCTGAATATCCTAAGCCAAGCTTAGGACTCCAGCAATGAGACACAGCACAAATAGGCGGTGAAAGGTTCAGCTGCTGTAAATAGACAAAGTCTTGTGATCCCTTTGAAGCTGAAGTTAGCCAAATACCTTTGGGGCCTGGAGTTGTCAGGGAAAAGGTGAGAGAAGCTGAGGAACTACACTACTTGAAAATTTCTTTTCAGTTAGGTGGTAAATTCAAATAAATGAGCTAGTACGGGTAGTAAGGGATCTGTTCCCAGATGTATGAGGGCTACGGTACAGAAATGAACACTGAAAGGAGGGAACAGAAGAATAGACAGCTGTACATTCAGAGGATGATGAATAGAGCAATTTGTTTAAAAGCTTATTTTGCTTAATTTATTTCTGTAACAAAATCAGGTTTTTAGAAGATTTTATTTCTAAGTTCAGTTGAATTTAACTACTTTGATTTCTTTTTAAACAGGTGTCAAACAAAAAATCAAACAGCACTCCTCCCCCAGCACAGCTATCGAAAATCAAAGTACCAGCACCACAGACAGTACTGAAGAAAGAGAAGCGGCAGAGTTCTTCGAGGTTTAATGTTAGCAATAACAGGGAGCTTCAAAAACTGCCAGCTTTAAAAGGTATGTCTTTCTAAATTAGAATAACTCCTGTGGGATCTTGGGCACGAGACAGAGAAGCATCTCAACCATCATGCTTCTTGTTTCTGGACGTATGTCAAGTATAGACATGTGCAAACCTGCATGCTTACACACACAGTTGTAGGATTGTTTTGGTTTTTTTCTTCACCCCTTACATGAGGACTTCCAGTGAGTTGTATAGGAAATAACAAAGTTTCTTCATTCCAGAAATGTGTGTTCACTCACCTTGCATATAAGCAGAGTATTTGGGTTCACAATGCAAAATACCAGTCATCTATACACAGCATAGCATCCTCAATCCCTACTTCGTACTAAAATATCTCTTCACATTTAAGACCTGGTCTATCGGTATTTATTGGTCTGGTTTTCCTGAGCATGGGTCAAATGTAGTGGAGTCTTTTCAGTGAATATGAATTTTTCCTTTGTCAATTTTTAAGTTTTTTGATCTTCTAGAATGATGTTTACTGCCATCTGTGATGAAAAGATAACTGACACTAAGTCTTCTCTTACTAGTATGGCTTTTATCATCTTTAGTTTAGGTACTGTTTGTTGTGTAGATAGCTGTTTGCATAGTATTATGGCAGCTTTTAGTAGTATTAGGGTAGAATTTTCCAGTTGTGGTCAGATGTACTTATCTGTTGCTTAGGAGCAACTGATTTGCTCTGAAGGCTTATTAAAAAAAAACCAAAGTGTGATGCATACAGCTTGCCAGCGTTCAAAGTGAGCAGTGAAGGCCTAATGGATTTCTGATATGTTATGTAGTATTGTTGTGAGCAATGTGGAAATATCAAGCAGTAAGACTCTTTCCCTAGTTGTTGTTTATGTGATTTAAGGCATTAGTGTTACTTGAAAATAAGAAACCTAGCTTCCCAGCCCATATGAATTACACTGCCTTTCATCCAGATCAAATTCCACAACCTTCTGTTTCCAGAGATAATGTTTTTACAGAAATATGAAGTATTGTCTGTCATGTTAACATGTATATAAGATGCTGCTTAAATTACTTCAAGACTAAAGTCCTGTTTATTAGTGAATTTCAGTCTATTTTATTAAATTTGTAAATAAGAATACTTATTTAGCACCAGAGATAATGAATATGTCCTATCTTTTAAATTGACATTGTTGACTCACGCACAAGGGTGTGACATAAGCAAATGACACTGTGTTAAAGTAATGATTTTTATAAAAGGTTACACATACAGCCTCAAATGTTTGCAACTTGATCTAGAATCTGCGTGTGTCCAATTTTAAATAGTATGTTTCTAGTAGTGTCTGGGACTGATAGATAGATAAGAACTGAATATTCAATTAGAAGCAGAGTAGACAGTGAGTTGGAAATGAGAAAAACAGGTGCAGATGGGAAAGAGGAACAATAATTCATTTTGCAGCAGGTGGAGTGAAGTTTTAGGTATGTTTTCACCTTGACTCTCCTACAGTTTAAACTAGTAGGACAATGAAAGGCAGAAGAGCATCTGCTTGGACTTGGACTTGGAGGTGGGGAGGAGTAAGTTCTAAAACCAGTATAAGCTGTGTTTGGGGAGTATTACACTATTTTTGTGCTATGCATACATGCAAAGAAATGGTAGAAGTGCATATGCATTATGTTTGCCTTTCAGTCTGCAATCAGTGCCCCAACTCAACTGAAAAGAAATAAAAGATCTTCATCTTATCTCAGTGAATGATATGCTATATGTGTGTCCCCAGGCTGTTAAGGGTCAAACTTTGTTACGAAACACTGGTGCAATTGCTGATCTAGTGATGGGTGGTAATTGCTACCTTTAATAGTAAAAACACTGTCCAGTCTCCTGGATTGTAGCAGGTGTCTGTATGGTTAATGTGCTTGCTACATGTGCTCACTCATTGCTTAGTTCCCACCTATTAGAGTTGCTGAGAATGCAGCTGGCTGGCCACCCTGTTCTAATTTGTGCGTAGATATATGGCTTGATGTGTGTTTAGTGAGTCAAGTAGAGCTAGGAAGCTTTCTCTTTGGACAGCAATGTGAGCTGTGTGTTGTTAATGTCTGTGCCTGGACAGTAGCTAAAGCAAACTGTCAGGCTTTAATTTGAAGGACTGAGATTACTAAGGTGCATCTGACTTTTATGAAGCACTGGGAAGAATGCATCATTCCTTCGGGTTAGCTGCATTTAACCAGCTTTTGTCTTTCAAACTGCAGTTATTCATAATAGGTGGCTGTATTTCTATAGCTACAGTACCTGCAGAAACTTCTTTGTAGCAGACCAAAAGATGCCTGTATTCGCCATAAATTTTGGGTTGACTGCTGGGACGTACTTTACGTGACACTTTATTTTAAACACAGCATATAGAATGGGGTTGTCTTTTTTTACTTGGAAAGCTTGTAACTGGTAAGCTCTAAATGGTGTGTGATGTTGCTTAAATAACCACCTTAATTCTGTGCCATAGGACTGGAGTTGTCAGCAGATCATTTGACATAGTGGGAAGGGGAAGGATGGGCTACCTAGGTGGATTTTAATACAAGTTTCTTGCTGTGGAAACCCTTTACCTTTTAAACCGACACAGCCTTAATTTTTGGTCTTCAGGCATGCTGTAAACTTTCTCTTGGGTGTTGCACAAAAGTGCTGATGATAGGTTTCCATAAATTCCAGCCTATTTGCCCTGGTGACTGGTATTAGTGTGGTATGATTTATATGCAACAGAGCAGCTTATGATTAACATTGTACACCCTCGGTTTATTCAGGAAATGGAGGTCCAGGATAGCTCAGATAATGCAAAAAGAAAAGGAAATAAAATATGATTTAAGAGGCTCTAAGAGTAGACATGAACATAGAGAAGTCTGTGAGGCATTTGTTTTGTGGAGCACTGAGATCCACGGATTAGAAAAGCTGCAAGCTAGTGAAGCTCCCTGCAGCACAGCTCAATGTACCCTGATTTAGTTTGGGCAGAACAGGTAGCTTGTCTACTCACAGGTAACCCAGAAGTATCTCTGGGCTGGAGGACTGTGCCAGGTGTCTTAAAGATCTTGCCTACTGCCACAAAAAAGAGGAAAAATCTGTGCCTGCAGACTTCAATTATGTTAATTTCTGCCTACCCAGGTCTTCTTGTTAACTGACACTTTTATTATAGGTATTTCAGTTACACAAAATTGATTTTTGTTTTTGGTTGTTTATTGGGAAAAAAATTACTTGTTGGTCTTAAAATTATGTTTTGTTTTATTATGATTTGAAAACTTGCAGATTAATTCTTCGGTTATGTCAAGTCAAAATGGCAAAGGGAGTTTCAACCTTGAGAAATTTACCAGTTTATTTTGCTTTCTTAAGAAAACAGTTTGTAACTCAGGATATATTGCAATGGTTTACAAATGTAAGAATGTGTTCTGCATGAGATAAATGACACAAGTGTTCAATATGCATATTTAATAAATATATTTTGCAAGCCTGGGTACATTACTTTTATGCACCAGACCACTGACACAACACACCAAAGTATTGTTCTTTGCAACTGCAATTCACTGTTAGATTGTGGATAATTTTTTCATGGTTGATTAGCAAATAATTCCACAATGTCTGTGATTCAATTATTTTGGCTGTCATTTATTTTCAGTGATGTTGATGGGGCATCTTTAGTTCTTGGTTCTATATTACCTCTATGAAATTCTAACATTCCAAATATATGCTGGAAAAAGCTCTAGAACTTCAGTGTGTTGTGTATATGTGCTATTCATCTAGCTGTCTGTAGCTTCAAGGGGAAATTTTTGAGTCTTAACATTTTAGGAATTGCATGCTAATCGTTTGTGCCCTTAATGGCACTACATTTTCACCTAGCTCTTAAAGAGTTAGTATCCAAAGATCATCATACTGATCACATCTCTGAACTTTTAAACAGAAACAATGACCTGGGTTTAATGATGAGGGAAAGGAAGACTATTTGACTGTTCTTTTTTCCTTTTTTTTTTCACTTCTTTTTTACAAGGTAACTGCATTCACTTCCAGATCTAACTGCTTTTTTTTTTTTTTTTTCCTCCTTAAATGCATACTAAGAAAACTTTACTAAACAAGCATTTGTACATTCTATAAGCTGTGTTTACTATCTGAACCTGAATCTATTTGGAGGTCAGACAATGTTTTCTGAATTTTTCCATCTTTTTGTTTGGTTTGGTTTTAATTTTAAAAATAATTCTATTTTTCCTCTGATTTTACTGACAATGTAGTTGTCTCCTACCAAATTAGAGAAGTATGTGAGTATTGGCATCTGGAAGATTAAGGTTGCTGCTGTGATAGACTCTGTGAAATTGGACAGGTTCAAAAAGGAACAAAAAAAATGCAACAGCCAGCAGTGAAACAGCAGTGTTTCACTTCAGGTCAAGACTGTTAATACAGAAAAATAAAATCTAAGTATAATGGTTAAAAAATGTACATGTTAGAAATCAGAATTTAGATTGGTAGGGATTGGTAGGAATTTATAGGTTTTATTAAAACTTCTATTACAGGTTGACAGTCTTTTTTCCCCAAGGTACAATCTGGCTGTTAATGTATTTATAAGATGCTCCCTTTCCCATTTTGTACATTTAATTTGCGTTCTACAAGAGATTTTTAGCAATACAAACAGGTCAGTGTATTTGCACACGTTATTTTGCAAGGGTGTGTGGATTTCAGTAACTCTGTAAATGTACAGAGTTCAGGGGTAACTTGTAGAATGTGGCAAAATTTTTAAGGATGTGGTTTGAATCCCTATGTAGATCATAGGTATAAGAGAACACTGGAATTAGAATCGTTAAATAAATTATTATTTAACTCTGACTGGGATAAAAGGTTTTAGACATTGTTAAATTGTGGCAATTGTGTCACAAATCTAACTTGAATCTGCAAATAATATTGATTAAAAGAGAAGTTTTCTATTAGTCTACATTTGAAAATATAAAAAGCTCCTTAGTATTCCAAAGTGTTGCAAAATTTCCCCATGAACATGTGTTAGTCATGCATATGTAAATTTGGGCATGATTCAAAAGAGATGCTTTTTTGGTAGCATTTCTATGTATGTTTTTAAAGCTGGGCAGAGATCTGTTTATAGTCTTATAGAGTACTTCTGTGATACCAGTATAAGCCATGATTTTGCTTGTGGGTTTGAGGTTAGATTTTTGGTTTTTAGATAAAAGTGGACATTGTTTTATGAAATCTGAAAGATGACAATTGGAATTCAGCTTTATTTTCAATGTGGTTCCTAATTTATTTACAAATTAATCCTGGAGTTGGATTTTTTTTAATCTAGAAACTATAGTTACAGTATTCTTATAAGAATACCAGTATTCTTATAAAGGTATATATCACAGTAGGAAGAAATGGAGACTTAGTGAGGAGAAGTACAGAATATGGAATGCTGTGCTGTTTTCTTAATGTAGAATAATTGCCTGTGATATGATTAGACAGATTCTGGTATTTCATTGTTGGAGACCTTGCTGTGTGTGTCAATCAGGCCTGGTTTTGACCTTTTGGTGGAAAAGTTGTGTTTCTGACTTACTACTTTCAATGTTGAAATCATGCTGTCAGTCATACCTATTTGGAGAAAAAAGATGATGTTGAGGAAAACAAAACAAAACTAAATCATTAACATAACAGGTCGTGAGGGTGCCATTTTTCTGAGCTCATGCAGAATGCATGGGGGTGGGTTGTTTTTTTTTCGTTGGTTTTGTGGGGGCTTTTGTTTTCCTGGGGTTTTGGTTTTGTTTTTTTTTTTTGTTTTGTTTTTGGTTTTTTAAGCAGAGCCTTCAGGGTTTGTGCCAAATTCTGAGTCTGTTTGGTGCAAGAGGAGAACATCAGGGTGGTGTCTTAACTTGTCTCCCTGTGATACAGGACTCTGATAGGGAGGCAGGCATTATTAAAGCTTTCCTAATGTTTTCAAGTCGTAAATGGCAGTCTAGGAGAGCTCTGTACTCACGTCTGATGAATCAAGATTGCAGAAGAGGTGATTTCAGTTTAAGAGTCTGATACTTTAAAAAAAAAAAATTGGAACAAGTTTTGATAAAGCTGTTGTAACCATGAGGAAGGCTGAAAAAAAGTGAGAATTTCTCAAGAGGTCAGAAATGAAAGGTTGCTCCATGTTTCTCTTAACTGTAGAGAACAGATAAGAAAAACTGATATCAAATTAAAAAACAAACAAAAGTTTTGTTCTTTGTGCTGTACAGAAATTGAACCACATATGTTGGTAATTTCCATAAACTTCTATCCTGCTAGGCTGAAACTCAAGCAGTGTGTGTTACCTGTTCACTTAAATCTGACATCTATTTTTGATACAAACCAGACTGGCTGTATGCAGTATAGTTGAATTTATGGGAATCACAGTGATAATGAACTTTGAGGTTGTGAGAAGCGTGTTTCTTACAAGCTGTTAAGACTGGAGATGTCAATGTTTAATGTCTCTCATCTCAGAAACCTACTCCTGCCAGTTGTAAATCAGGTGGAAAACAAAGATGCAGTACTTTTGCCTTTCCAGTTTAATCACATTTCTTCTGTGCATGCATGGCATGTAAGAAATTTTGTCCAACTTCAAGGTGGTACCATCACTGTTTAGCTAAAAGTATTTCATGCCAAGTAAGATGATAGGTTAAACAAGATAATATTGTTGTAAAAGATAACTTGCCCTAAAATGTAATGCTTTTAAAAGGCAAAACACTAAGGCAAAGCAAATTAATTCTCATGTAGCACATCAGTGAATAAAATTTTGTGAAACAGATGATGCTCTTCTCCCTTGTACATGAGCTGCATTGAGCTACCTCGGTTTCTCCTTGGCTTAGTTTATGCTCTCACAGTATTTTTGGCAACCCAGTATTGTAATGAATTTATTGAAACAAAACGTCTATAAAGGAAACCACTGCAGAAGTTCAGGCTTTCCTACGTTAGTATGGTTAGGTGCTAGTGAGTGTATGTATTGTATTATGTAAAAAAAATGTGGAGACTATGCCATGTTAATTTAGTAACTTTGTTTTTGGACTTTGATCTTTAAAACATTGTGATAGTGTTGCATAAACAGACTTTTCTGTGTTTAATTTTCTTCTAAATGTTTAGAAGAGTTATTAAAATGTGTGGTAAGCATAAATATTAATAAAATGTTATCAAATTAGTATATTTTAATAGTTAGTTATTGTAAAATAATTGATATTAAAGTATTTAGCAATTTTAAAAATACTTGGCAATTATCCAGTCTAAATTATTATTGTAACATCTTAAAGATTAAGAAACATGTCTGAATAACTTCCAAAAGAAGGTTTTGGAGAAAAATATTTCACTTGCATGTTTGATTTATTTTTTTTCCTTTAGATAGTTTTACATTAAATCATAGGCTTGGATTAATAAGCCATTTTTCATTTCAACTGCCCTATCAAACACCTACTCATTAGTCAGCAGCTGAAAGTGTTAGAAGAATGCTCTACATCTGTCACTGGCAGCATTTCCTACCAAACTTGTTTCCAGTGGAGCTTGGATAGAATCCATAAAAATAGGATTTAAAATGTGGTAGTGCCTTATATTCTAGATTCTAACCTGTCCAGAGTTTGGATATAACTTCAAATGTCTTTTATTATTACCTTATTTACAAAAAGAATGTTTTGTTCCATTGCACAGGTCTTTATTATAATCAGGTCTAATAATTTTGTTGAACTAAATTTCTCCCTTTGTAAAACCTGTACTGATCAAATGTTGAATTCAATATTTAGACATGTAAGGTAACTAATTTTTTAATTATTATTTATTGTACAGTTTTCTGAATTTGGCAGATACCTACTGATTTCTCTCCCTATCTCCACTTGCAAAACCTTCTGAATGTACAGTATTGGCTCAAGGATCTGTGTGCACTACAGCAACCATGCAAATACTGGGATATACAAAGAGAGACAAATCAAATTCAAGGTAGATCTTTGCCAATTTCACTTTCAGACAGTTTTTCCTGTATTAGAAAGAGTAAATACAGTAAATATCAGTTTCTCAACACAGAAGGCAGAGCACTATTTTTTGCCATGCTTTCAAGTCTTAGGAGTTCTTTGAAGAAGGCAATTAATAGTCCATGCAGGTTTCATTTGTCCAGGTAAGGATTTTTTCTTATCTGTGTACTTTTGATAGCTAGGTATTAACATGGTGTTTACTGTCTCTGTTTCCTTGGAAAATTTCCTCTTGGCTGTCCTTTGGAATTAAGACAGAACCTTGTAGGAGAATTCCAGTATACTTCCTATTGCTGTGGTTTCTCCTCCAGAATGTGTAGTATCCCGTGCCTTTCTCCCTTAAAATAAAGTTATTGTCCTCAAGTTGTGAAGGGTTGTGAAGAGACCCTTACTTTCTACAGCCTGACATAATTTGTGAGAATGATAAGTTTTGCTCAGACTATAATTGGAGAGGGGGGGCAAAGTAAATTACATTGGTCCTACCAGTAAAAGTGATTCATGTTTATCCCTGGCCCTTTTTTCAGTGGTTGTTTAATCAGATCACGGAATCAACATGGCTGAAACTCACCTTTTCTTTACTCATTTAATCTCGGTTTCCTTATCTGGTTCAACCACACAGCTGCACAAGCCCTTGGACATGAATTTCCAATGGTGCACACTTATGTCTCAGAAGGGGTGGGATTGCAGCCATAGCTCTTGTAGAATTAGCTCAGCTTAGGCTGTCAGGCAACACTGTCTTAAGTTAATAAAGAACCAACCTGACAATAAAGGAAGTGGCTTTCTCCTGTAGTAGTGAACTAAACCAGCTCAGCTGTGGATCTGTTGACCACTGAAACAGAAGTTCAAAATAATGCAGAGGAGAGCACAATGGGACTGAAGTAGTCTGCAAATAGGCTGCTTAGGTCATTGCAGAATAGCAGCTTTAGTAGTTGTGGAATTAGGCTTTACAGTTCAGAGTAAATATCCCCTTCCTCCCACAATCCAAAAATGAAGACTCCTCATGTAGTCTCAGAGGTAACCAGCTTTGTCCAAGGTGTCTTGATGTTCACAGAAGTGAATCCAATTTTGATTCTTGTGTTGTTGATGCTCACTATCAGAGCAGTAGCTAGTTCAGAATGGAAATAAAGGCAACCTTTGGGTGGATGAATTTGTTGTTGTGGAAGTAGAGTGTCGGTTGCTTTGTAAGTCACATCCCAAATGGAGTATTTGTTTTGGAAGAGATACTTCATAATGCTCTCAGTGTAAAGAGAACTCACCAGCTAAAGTGCTGAATCCTAAATGTCACATTTAATTATATCCTGAGAACTGTAGGATTTTCCTTCATTCCCATCATCAGAAAGTTAGAAGTGATGAGCAGGGTTCAGAGGAAACCTGTACTATTTACAGTTTTGCTATGCTGTCAATACATTTTTTAATTAATTTACTTCTAAAAATGGGTAGCCAAAGTTAATATGTTTTTTGATTCTCTTGCAACAGAAGTATCTTCATAAATTTATTTAAGTAGCCTCTCGTTTCTCTCATTGATATTCATTAGCTCCATTCCATTTGCACTAATATTCTTTCCCTTCACATCAATAAATCGGTTCCTAACTTAATTTTCTTTGCAACTTTTTTTTTTTTTTTCAAATGAAGTAGCTCAAAATAATTCAGCCTAAGTCAATATTTTCCTTTGGCAAATAAAATTAAGGCTGAAGCAATGTGAGCGTATGCATACCAACTAAATTTACCTCTCAAGGTGTACAACTGGTGAGAAGATACCAGATTTTGTTAACAAAAGGTCTTAAATAAGTTTTTCAGCTCCACTGTGTCCCGTAAGAAACACTCACCAGAAATATGCTGAATGGCAGCTGTTTCAACCAGTTTCATGGTAGTTTAGTAAGTACTTATTTGCCTCAGATGTAACAGTCATGCAAAGAGGAGGAAACGTGAACAGGATATGTGTGTCTTGGAAGAGAAAACTTGTGATTTAGCATTCTGCCAATAATACTGCTAGTGCTGCAGATGTCACATTTACTGACTTTAATTAAAAATAATGTATGGGGTTGACAATTACCTGAAATCTGCTAATGAACCTCCAGCTATTCCAGCCATGCTTATGTATAAAATGGGAAACAACACTTTAACTAAAGTAACACTCCCTTTTTGCTCTGTTGTGTTTCACTCCAGTAGTTAAATCGTGTGCCAGTGTGCCAGCAGACTTCATATCCATTTTAGTCTTTTCAGGGAGTTTCAAAGAGACAGAAGCAGCAGTTGACCATTAAAACAAAGATAAAGAGTAGAGAGGAGAGAGAAGAAAAACTGCCTCTTACAGGTGTGGTTACTAGGTAAATGGGAATTTCAAAACTAATTTTTTCTGCTTCATACTGCAGCTTATCACTGTAGGACAGTCTAATCATACTTCAGATGGAGAAAACAAGTAGAATTTGCTTATAAAATTCTGCGTGTGAAAATACTGAAAACAATTATCTGAGGTGTTCTTCAGTTTCTTTAATCCATCAGGATCTTGTAGATAACTTTGAGGACAGTCTTGTTTTTGTTAAAAGCATATCTCTATGGTAGGTTTTGTTTTGTTTTGTTTTTGTAAGACTGGAACTCCACATGTAAAGTATACCCAAGGGATATAGGGATGGAAAACCTGCCATTTTTGAGAATACTCTTCTGCTGGTTTTGCTTAGACTGGAAAGAAAAAATTTTCAAATCTTTAATTTTAAGGAAAAGGTTTAAAAACGCATCATAAGTTTGTGTAGCCTGTTTGGATATTCTCAAAAGCAGTTATCACTACATTTCTATCACTCATTGCGTTTGGCCGTTTTTAAATGATTAGAAAGTTTGCAGTCTCTTGTTTTGTTTCATTACACTTATTGCGAGCAGATTTCATTCAATATCCGACCTAAATCCTCCTCGATGTAGGAGGAATTTATTGGTGTAGTGTATGTACTAATTCCCTCCATCTCCATAATCACTTTTCAAAACACTTGGACATCCTCAGCCTTAAAAAAAAAACAAACAAACAAACAAACAAAAAAATACAAAATATATAGCAAAAAATGATGTCACTGCATCAGCCCCGCCGCTCCGGGCCGGTCCCCCAGCGCAAGCTCCGCTCACCGGCCCGGCGCGGCGGGGCGAGCGCGGTGACAGGCGCGCAGCGTCCTTCGCTCATTCGCGGCCTCCTCGGTGTCATTTTAAGTTGCCTCCGTTAGCCAATGGGGCTGTTCCCGCCCGCTGACATCACCATCCAGCCAGTTCCCTCCAGCTGCAGAGCGCTTCAGTTTCTGTCTGTCTTTTTTTTTTTTTTGTCTTTTTTTTTTTTTTTTTTTTTCTTTTCTCCTTTCCTTTCTGCTGCTGTTAAAATAAAAAGAAAAAAGAAACTCAGCCTAAAATGGAGGCTGGATTCTCGCCTTAGGAGCAGGACGTTGCCTTTGCCTGCTGTGGAGCCTAGATGTTGACATGTAACAGAGCTGGCAGCAGGATGGTGGTTGACGCAGCCAATTCCAATGGGCCGTTCCAGCCCGTGGCCCTTTTGCATATTAGAGGTGAGTTATTGTGCGAGGGAATCGCGACCCGCTGAGGAGCTAATAAATGGCTATTGTGGTGCCCAGATCAGGGGAGCGGGAAGCCCTTTGTACCCGGGCTCTTTGGGTTTGTTACCCGCCGCAGTGAAGTCGGGGGTGATCGAACCCCGTGTTGGGATAAAGGCGTTTTGGGAAGGTTTAAGAATTCGTCGAGGCATTGCATACATAGTTAAAAGCAGGTTTTACTGCTTTCTGCCGTAACTCTCCCATCCCCCTTTCAAGCTCTGCTGATGTCAAAGGATGTGAAGTCACTACCCCAGAAAGGTACTGAGTGGGGGGAGGGAAGAGCCAAGTTATCGCTGTACAGTTTCAATAGAATAAGGACAAACGTTTGCTATTTCAAAGCCTTTATTGTGTGACTTGTTCAGATGGAACTCCTCTAAAACCCTCTGCAGCTTGTAAAATAACTGGGAGTGTTGTTGGTGAGGGAAGGGGAGGGAAGAGATGTGACATTTATTATGAAAATACCCTTTATGTATTCAGAAAGCATTTCCTAGAAGAGATGTGGATCAGCTTTAGCAAGCAAGCTGTTACGTGCCTACTGCTTTGCACAATTTTGAATGTTAAATTTTTTCAGTTCTTTTTGCATTTATAGAATTAGTGCATTGCAACTCTACATTTTATAGAATTAATTTGGAAAATGCATGTTGGTATGATACTTGCACATCATACTGAGTGTGTATCTG
This sequence comes from Heliangelus exortis, assembly GCF_036169615.1. Lineage (NCBI taxonomy): Eukaryota > Metazoa > Chordata > Aves > Apodiformes > Trochilidae > Heliangelus > Heliangelus exortis. Next base: position 11,056,914 of record NC_092426.1, on the reverse strand, counting down.
TGCTGTATTTTTGCAGCTAGTAAAATTTTGCGTTGCTGTGGGGGCTGGTGATGTACTTTTCTTAGCTGCCTGTTAGCCAACCAAAGCTTTGTTGTTTTTTTGGGTTTTGGTGTTTTTTTTGTTGTTGTTGTTGTTGGTTTGGTTTTGGTTTTTTGGCTTTTTTGTTTGTTTTGATTTGGTTTTTAATGTCTTCCTTAAGGTAGTTTTGGTTTAGAACTTCTTATGAAAGCAGAATGTGCATTAGCTGGGATCAGCACAACTTGAACAATGGCATTTATATGCAAGAAGCACAGCTGATACTGTATTCAGTTACCTTCCTTCTCAGTTTTCACTGGGGTGGGCTAGATGTTAGTACTGGAAATAGTCTTTTTTTTATTAATATTACATACACTGAAAATTTAACTGCAAGTTTAAAAAAAAGCAGCAGTTCAGAAGAAGCCTGCTCCCTTAATCACTAGCACTTGTTTTCATGCATTAAGAAATCGTGATTTCTCTTTACCTTTTGAAAGAGCTGTATCCTTCTCTGTCGGAAGTGGGGCTGGATGTATTCTAGAAGACTCTAATTTTGTTCTGAGGTGGGGAGGAAATGCAATAAAATTACTTTTGGCTAGATTAGGAACTGTGCTTGTTGTCAAGGGAATATAAATGCAACTGCCTGACATGTAGACAGGCCCTCACTTTTCACTCTGTGGAAATCGCCTTAATTCTCTGAGAGATGCTTTCTGGAAGGGAAGAAGCACCATCTTTTAAAGGTGCAAGCCAGGGAAACAAACTGAGATTGGGATCAGAATGATGAAATATTTTGATGATGAACCTTAATAATTCTTTGTCTCAGTATGATAACAAGCTTCTTGTCAGTGAATTCATTATCCCTGTTGTTGTTTCAATCAAATATGTAATTTTGGAAACAACAAATTTTAAGAAACTGTTCTGAAATGTTCTTTCCTAAGAACTAATTTTTTTGTGTACTGGTTAAACAGTAATGTAGTGTTAAAGGCATTTTGTGGTTTGGAGTTTTGGTTTGCTTTGATTTAAGTGGGTGATGACAGTGGACTTTCTTGAGAGCAATGAAGGAGTGACTGGGAGTTTGTTTTGCATTTTTTAGATAGTAGGAAATTAGATGGGTTGCTGGTAGTATAGCCCAGAGGAGCTTTACACTGAGAGGGGAAAAGCATCCCTTCCATACCTATATGTATACAAAAACAGCTTTGGGGATTGTTTTTGTGTATGTATCTCATGTCACTAGCTGATCTGATGTTACTGGTACTGATAAAATGAAGCCTGTGAGAACAATGCATGTAAAATGAAGCCTGTGAGAACAATGCATGTAAAATGAAGAGCAGTAAAAATGAACAGGTAACTCTGAAGCCTAATGACAAATGTTTACTCTTTGTTCCAATCCATGCTGCTTTCACCATTGTTTTCTTACATCATCTGTTGCAGTAAGGATTAAATTTCTAGAAGTACTTCTCCCTGCATCTGCAAGAGCTAGAGCATCAATATCAAAAGCAGGGGAGCCCAGTCCCCTCAGTTGTTTCTAGTGGATCAAAGTTGTTATGATAAAGATCACCAACTTAATATAATCTGTAATTTCAAATTTTTAGATGTTCTTAGTTTACCCTGAAGTTGTAGCTGCCATGCTTGGCCTTAATCTTTTTTTTTTTAAATAAACCAAACCAAAATAAAAATGTGAAGCGTTGTGGACTGTGATGTCAGGACTTTGAAAATAAAAATGGCAGTCTTTCTTTTAAAGTTCTAAAGTATTTTCTGTAACTGGATCATATGGAATATGTAACAGTTGCAGAATAAAAAGGAAATGTGGTTTGGAATCTTGCTTGCCTTCATCCTCCCCATTCTGAACTTCAGTCAGCTTTATTGTCTGGTCTGCTTGCAGCTTTGCCGTAACAACACAGTTGGAAAGACAGATACAGGTGTTTTTTTAATGATGCAATGAGTTGTGAATAGGAAGTAAGGGTGTCAGTATTGTGTTGACTGCTATGGCTGTCACTGGTATCTGCACTGTCACCAGTAAGGAGCCACAGGTATTTGTAGGAATATGCCATCCTCCAGCAGTTCCTTTAGCTCTCTGTGCTCAAGGTCATCTTTGGTATCGTGACACTGTGTGGTTAGGAGCTGCAATGCTGTGGAAAGAGCTGTGAGAAGTCTTGTAGTGGTTTGCCTTTCCCTAAGCTGTTTTTAACCTCAGGCCCTTGGTCTTGGTCATTAAATCAGCTAGCCAGCCACACACCTCATTGAGTGGGATCCTGATATGTTGAGTATCTGGCTTGGTGTGCCTCTTCACTGTGGACTTGTTCAGCAGCTGCTGGACTGTTGGCTGACCCTGACCAGTGTCAGTACACCTGCTTTGCTTTTCTCATTCACGTACTGTGAGACTATGCCCTTTGTCACAACCATAGACTGTTGGCAGTTTTTCAAGACCTCTGTGTAGAAATCAAGTCAGCAGAAGATTACTTTGGACCTGTTGTAGGAAAATACCAAGCACCAAAAGAGCATAATCCACACTGAATGCAAGTGGCGTGGAGCTGTTACTGCATGCTGTTTGCTCGTGCTGAAAGCACTGGCTCAGAATGTTTGGTGTGCTGGGGTAGTGAGCCCTTGGTCATTCCACCTGCAGCAAGGCTTTCCAGGAGATCCCATCCGGGTTGTGCAACTGCTGCGTTGATCTTTTTGGAGCACAAAGTGCGTAATGGTCAACTGAGCTGCTTGTCACTGGTTATCATGGGTGAACTAAAAACTTACCTTGTACTGAAACAAACCATAGTTTTAAAGAAGATTCCAGTTTTGGTTTAAGTGGCCATTATGGCCGTGGAATAACTGCTGTGTTTTGTCCTCCTGCATAGAGACTTGAGCTGGTAGCTGGCTGTGAAACAAATGGTGTAGCCAAAGTGACTGGTCAGGGATATCTGCTTGGAGACATACTTTAGGATCCTTGTGGATAGACAGGTCAATAGTTGTGATGATGACATGAGGCCAGCACGGAGGAGAGGGTTACTAATAATTATAAATTTAAGATTTTATAGAAAGGAGAGAAGCAGGGTGCTAAATGGTGTTGTCAAGATGCATCTTCTTCCTTTTGGAGCCCTGCTGGCAGCAAAACCCCTAGGGTGATGGAAGTGCACTCAAGGCCCTGACAGGAGGATCCACATAAATGACATAAGCCCTGGGGGAAGGAATGGGGACTTTTTGGTTTTCATTTCAGCACTTTAAGCATAGAGAAAGCAGCTTTAAGAGCAGCATTGATTAGAAAACAGTAAACATTTGTCACTAGACTTCAGTTACCAGTTCATATCTACTCTTGGGAGTTGTCTTGCTGGAAACTGTAGCTGTAGTATAGCCTGCAGTTGCAAGTGGAAAATAATCATAATTCATTCTATAGGCAGATTATACATGTTTATTCATAGAAGAGGGCACCCATTTTTCATCAGAAAAACAGTTCAAGTGTTGGCTGTTAAGACCAATCTCTTAGTACTGTTTTATCAGTAATGTAGAAGTAGTCCAAGTGCCAGTGTCTTTATGTACTCAGGACACAGAGACTTAAACAAAATATAGAAAACAGCTCTGATCTGATCTGCAATGGCAGAATTAGCAGGAAGTAGAAGCTACTTTAGTGACTTAGTTGCTGATGGACAGGGACTGGTAATGTTTGTTCATGCTTTTCAAAAATAATTTGCAAGGTGTTTTGCAGGACATACTGAAAGTTGTGTGGGAAGGAAAGTGAGAGCACCCTGCTGCTGTGTTAAGTCAAACTGGTGCTTCCTGTAGGCCATAACCTGTTTCAGATATCTCGCAATCCATCCTTATACTCAGTCTTCCAGAGCAGCAAGTTTTTTTTTGTCATTCGACTCTTGTTATTTAAGTTACTTCAGATTTTGTAAAAGATAACTTTTTTCAAAGAAGGTGAGTGATCTTACTTTGTCCATACTTTCTATGTGCTCCTTGTATGTATTAATGATGAGTATGGGATCATGGGAGGGAGTTCAGATTCCGCCTTCACATGGTGCTCTTCTACAGGGCTAAAAATGTCTCTGGTAATGCTTTTGTCACGTAAACAACAAAGCGGATAGAAATTTGCATGCTTGTCAAAGCCTGGTGGAAGATCATTGTTCTGTTGGGTTAGGTACTAATAGAGCATCAAGCACCTGTCCCTGGTGTTATCCTTGAGCTTGTACCAACTTTGATCTGCAGCTGAAGAGTTACCTGATCACCACAAACTCCTGCCGGGTTCTTAAGGCAACCAACTGCTTTCTAGTTATTGCAAGGTGCATTTCCACTTCCTTTATATTTTCATACTTAGCTATGGAAGATCAACTGCCTTTTGACAGTGTGTAAACATAGGAAACAAATTCTAAGTGAGCTTCATATTGCATTTAAACCTGAAGCATGCAAATTATTTCTTAAAGGAGAAAAGCTTGGATCTTTCATTTTGGAACAAACCCAGGATGTGTTTCTTTTTTTTTTGAAAAATAATTAAGCTGAAGATAATTTCATCTTCCCATGCTTGTAAAAAAATTGTGAAGACCCCTGCTTTGCAGGAATTTTTTTCTGAGCTAAAAAAACCCCATCTCTTTTGTAATGAAATGGGAAGTAGAAGCCAAAGCCCACACTTCGGAAGTAATACAGATCAAATTCAGCATGCAGAACAGTAACCATTAATCTCAGGGTGTACAAAAGGAGGCTGAAAGAACTGGATTTGTTTGGCCTGAGGAAGGGAAGGCTAGGAGGAGATCTTGCTTTAAACTAATGGGAGAGTATAAAGCACAGAGCCACACTCTTCTCAGAGGTCTACAGTGACAAGTAACTGATAAAAGTTTCAACTCAAGAGTCTGCAGTTATATGCGAGGAGAAAGCATTTTTGCCACAACTCTGGTTAAACAGTGGAACAAGATTCCAAAAGGGGCTGAGAACTCTGTGCTTTGAGATACTCAAAACTTGACTGGACAGTGCCATGAAAAGCCTGTTTATCCAACTCACCCTGCTTTGAGCCAGGGATTAGGCTAGCAGAAATGAGGCAGCCTGTTCTGGTGAAAATTATTGTAGGATTCTGTCATTCTCTTATCTGTGTTTACTCTCAATTTTTGATGTTACAGTGTTTTCAAATTGTTTTTATCATATTCTTGCAAACTGTTAAAAGATAGGTGACTGGAACTACATACAATATTAAAAGTATTGGCATATTAATAGGACGTCTTGTTCATTTCTTAATATTCTGTTAGCAGCTGAGCAGTAGTCAATAAAAAAAAGAGTTGTGCCAGGTATGAGGGGTTTTTTACAGAGCATCTGTATTAAAAGTATCTTTTGAATAAGCTAGAACTCATAAATGTACATGGTCAGCTTTTTCACCCCCATTTCTTCATATCAGCTTTTGGAAAAATCTAATAGGTTGAGTTAATTTCCTCTGTTTAGTGAGACTTTTCTGAAGCACTTTATAAGAAGCTTTAAACTGACAATGAATACTGCATTAACAAACTGTTCAGCCATGCTATTCATCTTCCCTGGAATTTATGAAAAGGTTGAACAGTGTATTTTCTACCACAGATCCTTACAACAAGTTTCTGTTAATCTCCTTGCATTATAAAACTGTTATGTTAAAAGTCTAAAAATCCAGGGATTTTTAGCAAATCCCTGGATGGGGGATCCAGGGATCCATTTAGCAAATGTCTTATACTTTGCAGGAGCTTGATAAATTTCAAGTACTATTTCCCTTACATGTGTGCAGTTTGGATTTTTTTGTGTATTAGCACTTTATTATAGTCTGAAACTGGCCTATGCAGATTATGAAAGCAAATCTAAAAAATATCAGTCACCTTTCACATTACTGTTTTTTTCCCATTTGTTATACTGCAGCATCCTTCTGTATTTTCTGTGTAACAACAGTCTTCACCTTCATGCACATCTTGTCTTTTCCACATTAGGAAATTTTTAAGGATGATGCATATAACTGGGTCTGAGCCTGTATGTTCATTTAAATGTTAAATGAACAAGTGAACCACCCAGACTCATTGATATTCAGCTTGACTCCTGGAGTGCATGGTCATCCATCTTGCCAAAAGTTTCTTACATACAGCGAGTTCTCAGGCACTGCTGCTCTTGAACTTTGCTTAACCAGTTGTACACTGGATTCTTAGATTTGAAACCTATCACTGTTAATTTCTGAAAGTGTTGCTTCAGAAAGGAGGAGCAAGACAGCTGCTTCTTCAAAGCAGCTGTATTCTTAATGAACCTAGGCCTTTCATATCTATAGAACTGTGAAATGTTTACTTGACAGTTTAATCAATTAGTATTAGATAATCTGAATTGCCAAAGGACTGATATTAGTACAAGATGTGTCGTACCTTGTACAGTTTTGCTAGACTTTTTTCCTAGGGACAGCGAGACATGCTACAGTACACAGCCAGGCATACACAGGTGTGGGAGTTGTTTTAATGGTATATACTGAAGCAACTCACGGGGAGTATCTTCAATGCTTGACCAAGAGTAGTTTTAAAGGAATTTTAAAGGAGGTTGCTTAGTTAACCCTCCTGCAGCTTTTAACATTGTGGCATGCTTATTAATGCATCACTTACTGTGCATTGCTTTCCATCAGAGGATGTATTTTATCTCATTACTGCTTTTACTCTGCATGTTCTGGCATTCCTCTTACTTCACTTTGTATTATTTTTAGTTTTTGTATAGAATCTCTGCCCATATAAAGAGTGTAAGTTCTGCTGCTGGGAGCAATGAAGATGTTCAGTCTTCACACTGCACTTAAAATCTGTAAGGGTATTGCTGTAATATGTTTCTGGAGGGGACTTTGAGTTGAGAATTCCATGGAATTATAGAAAGGTAGTCAGCTGGAAATTTTCAGTTGCATTTAATGACTAATGGTGTAATTTGTGTGCCCTTTCAAGGCAGCAAAATTTTATTGGCATAAAGGCGTATTTTCCCCTACTTTTATTCATACATCAAAAATCTTCTGGTTTGTGACTGTTACTATGAAATATGTTTTATAATTAAAATCCAGCACTGTTTGTTTCTAAGGAAAATTATTTCTATTTCTCCTCAAAGCTTTTAATAATTAATTTCACATTCTGTGGAGTTGGCTAATTGTCTCCATGTGCTATCAAATACTGTTAGGTACTGGAACTACCCCCCTCAGGACAAGAAGGACATTGAGGTGCTGGAGTGTGTCCAAAGAGGGGCAGCAAAGCTGAGAAAGGGTCTCAAGCACAAGTCTCATGAGAAGAGGCTGAGGGAACTGGAGTTGTGTAGTCTGCAGAAAAAGAGACTGAGAGGAAACTTCATTACTCTCTAGTGAAAGGAGACTGTAGTAAGGTAGATTTGGGTCTCTTTTCCCAAGGAAGAAGTGACAGGACATAGCAATGGCTTCAAGTTGCATCAAGAGAAGTTTGGATTCGATATTAGGAAGAATTTCTTTACTGAAAGGGTTGGCATTGGAACAGGCTGCTCAGGGCAGTGGGCTCAATCACCATCCCTGGAGATGTTTTAAAGGTGTGTGTGTGGTGCTGAAGGGCATGGTTCAGTAGTGGACTTCACAGTGCCAGATTAATGGTTGGACTTGAGGATTTTAAAAGACATTTTCAATCTTAATGATTATATGATGTTACAAAAACTTGAACATAATTGATGAAAGCTTGAAATCCCATTAATAACAAGGAAAAAGTGTGTTCTATGTCCTTTGGATGTAATAAGTTTTTCTTAAAAAATACTTTCCAAATAAACTGTTACTAATCTTAACACTAGAAGTTCCCTTCTAGCCTATTCCCAGAATATTTTTCTGTCTTTTGCTCTGGTTACATCTAATCATCTATATAAAGTATCTTAAAATAAAAAATGCATAGGGCTTTTTTTAGGACAGTCTGTTAGTCATTTGCATGCTATAAGAGCTGTGGTGTTCTTATCCCAGTAGGAAATTAAGATCCTACTACTATTTGAATGAGAATAAACCCATCATATCTAAAGTAAAATTTTGAGTATATACTTTAACTTTTCTCACTATTACAGATGTACAGTAAGGGATAAAGAATCCTAAAGTTTATTTTTAAATTGAAGAAATTAAAATAGATTTCTTTCATTGCACATTTGAATCTTCTGCTTAAAAAGAATATTGTAAATAAAATAATATTTTTGGAAATGTGCTGGAAGTGAGGTGTCTAAACGTGTCCAGGAGTGGGTCAGTCTTGGTTTTATAGCCAGTTAAGCCAAGCAACTTGTTTATTCCCTGTAAATTTATAAATCTGTTGGAGGCTCAAATTTAAATGTACTGCATAATGAAATTCACCACTCATTCTGTTGAGAGGGGTGGGAATTTGGTGCAAGTTATCACCAGAGTATCAGCTTTACTGGCAGCTAGCAGGGAAACTGTTACTAATTAATAGGTGTAGTGTCTATTCTTACTACAATTCTATCATAATAAGAAAGAATAGATTAAGCAGAGATTGCAGACATCTATGTAAAGGAAATGTGCATGTCTTCAGATATCTGGAACATAATTGTGCTGGAATGATTTTCTTCAGTTAAATGGAAAATTCTTCAGCACTTCAATCCTTACAAAAAAAGCATGTGTATATCTTTAATTTTCTTCAAATACGATTATGTTAGAAGAATTTATTTTTTTTAGTACATTTGAAATGGGCATAATTGGGTTTCTACTATCAAGTCAAAACTTTCCTTGCTGAAATGTTGTGGCTTTTTTTTCTAGCAGGGAACTCATGATAATTGTTGTTAGCATTTGAAGTAATTGTTGTTAGCATTTGACATGTCCAGTATTGGCAGCTAAGCAAGTAACTGACCTAGCTCTAAAATAATTTTTTTCTTCTCTCCCAAATTGTTTTTGCTATCATGCTTGACCATTTCTTTCACCTGTGTCACATCACATGAGGTGCCTAAATTTCACAGGCATACAGGAAAAAAGGAGTGTTGCTTATGCCAAATAATGAGGAGAATCCAAGTAAACCCCAAACACACCTCCCACCCCTCCCCACCCCCCAAAAACCCACAAACAAAAAAACACAGGCAGAGAATGGGACTTACTGTCTGCTAAAGTTTAAGAAATCGATACAAAGAGAACCACAAAAAAATCCTGTTGTTTTTTTGTGAAACTTTTGTATATCTTTTAATGACTGCTGGAATTTTAAATTCTGTATGGTGATTTGGGATGGTTTTAGTTGTCAGTCAAGACCTGAGTTTGCCTCTCAGCCAGGAGTTACCTGTGTTGTTAAATCCCTCCCACTAATTAATTTCTCAATAGTCATTCATCATTCTGTGATTGTGAGGAGACTTGCCATATATTCCCCATCCTACTTCTAGTTTTTAAGAGAATGGAGAATATCAAAAGCTGATTTATTGTTGGTGTCAAGGAAAGGTTATGGAGGTGTTAATTTCAAAACAAATGTTGAGGCAAACTTGGAACATGCATCCAGTTGTGCCTATAACTTAAAACAGAATTCTTGCATGGGGGCTGTATGTTTGCTTTAGGTTGCATTAGAGTGTGAAACACTTAAGTTTGTAGAAAACCATGGAGGGCTTTTCTTCCTGGGTTCTAACCTGATATATCACCTCTTACTAAGCCAACACATGACTCAGCATTTTTCTGTGAATTCTTGTGTTGTCTGTTAAGAATTATTTTAATAACATCATGAAATTCACCTGTTTTGTCATTCAGAAGCATCCAGCAGAAAGCAAACATTAACCCCAGGGTTTACTGTGTGAACCAAGAGTGAGGAGAGAAAGAAGCAGGCTGATACACTCTGGGGACATAACCATGTTATTCTACATTTGGCAGTTGATTTTCCCTTGAGTTATATTTAGCTTAAATGGGTGACAGGTAACATTGATTGGCAAAACACTCAGACTCGTGAGCGGTATCTGACTACAGCTATGGGTTGGTGTGTGGAGGTTGGGTGTGTTTCAGGAAACAGCACTTTTTCTTACAGCAGATGGTTAGGCTTGATTAGCAGATACTTGTTTCAACCAAGTGTGCACAGTTGGCAGCATTTATTCAGCGGTTCATGGGTTTCTTCAGTTTGCTTAATATCTTCTGAATTACACCATGCACTTGAATTTTGTTCTGTAATTGTCTCAGGTCTGATCTCACCACAGTAGTGCTTCATTTTTTCAGAGATACTGTTATATATATTTAAAGTTTTCAAATGCAGTTTAAGTTGTTGCTTTAATATGTTTGGCTTTATGCTGTGAGAATGAATTCAAGTACACTCTGATGTCTAGGAAATAAAATTTTTCTCTCAGGTTTCCAGTGAGGGCTTTCTTTGTCTTTAAAAATTGGGTTTGCTGTTGTCTTAACTGCATGCCAAAAAGCTCTTCAAAGACTTAGTGTTGGATTTCTCCCATTGCTTGTTAAGACAGTTTGGTGTTGGTTTTTTTTTCTGTTGTCTATTTGATTATCCTCCCTGTCATTTTTCTCTCTTGTTTTCAGGTGGAATTTTTATTTCATTAGGTCAAGCCCATTTCAGCTTGCTTCACTTGTCATTTCCTGTATAAGCATTCCTGTTTTCCTTTTTATGCTACATTGCCTTTAAAGTATTTAGTCAGTTAACACTTCTACTCTTCACTTCTTATTGTTAAATATTTTTAATAAAGTCCAAAATTCCTTTTTTCTTTTAAATATTATTACAGATATATTCTCAAGTATTTCTTAAGTTTCATATTTCTTCAAAGAAAGTTGACTTCTGATCAAACTCCTTGTAAAGGAGGAGCTTAGGTGCAGGATAGTGTGTTGGTTCACTTTTGAATAATCATTAGATAATTAGGTGCCCAGATTATTCACTGTTGATCATTTCATGATGTTGATCACTGTTGATTGTCATTAGATTTAAGATGTACAGCTAGAAAAGATATTACTGGAAATAATTTCAGTGCCTTAGGCTGTTCAGTAAGTCAAAATTATGCAAAATATTGTAAAATTACAGTAGGCTTTTTTCCTGCTTCATTATCATCAGTCTTAAAATATCCAATCTTAAAACAGTTAAATGTCATGACTTAGTTTCTTTATCCTCAAATCACACAATGCAGTCTTGTAGGTAGCAGGTAGCTGCCACTAGAACTGGATTCCCCAATGACTGCAGCTTTAGGGATTAATGCTGTGAAACACCTGTTTTGAGCTTTTCTCCAGGACTGAGAAACATGTACTCCTCATTCCTTTTAGGCTTTCTTAAATGGTGGGGTTTTGTTTGTTTTGCTTGGGATTTTGTTTTGCTTGGGGTTTTTTGTTTGTTTGGGTTTTGCTATTTCTGTTTAATAACTCTGATAATGCCTCATTTGATTCCAAAGCCTTGAATATTTTTCTGTTAAAGGGAAGAACATACAGATTTAAAAGATTCAATCTAATGAAAAGCTGCTTATTTGAATTACCATTTAGCCAACAGATTTATGTAGAAACAAAAATTTATATGCTATATACCTTCATACTCTTAATTCCATTATTTTCCTCCTGCCCCTCCCTGCCCACTTGTGTCTCATGATTAAGTCTAATTTCATACACAAACTGTCATAGGTGAAAGATCTGTTCTATTTTAACTGGCAAAACAGCATCGAAGCAGTATCAGTGCTATTGCTTTATTGAAAACATAAAGCCTAAATGTTCATTACTAACCAGGATTTTTTTGCTGGAAGTAAAGCTGCTTAAAATAAAACTACTGGAGCACCTGATTGTCCAGAAATTTGAACTGCTTGAAAATAAAATACAATGCAGTTTGCTTTTGAATTTTAAGTAGAAAATATGACATACATGTATGATCTTAAGCATTTGCTTAGTTCTTATTTTCTGTCAACATGTAGGGAAGTAGCTCTCCTGTTTTGGGGATCTGGGCCAGTCTTTTGCAGGTGAATTACTGAATGTGAAACAGCAGCCGTTAAGAACAGTGCAGTTTCTCCAAATGCAGGGAAATGAAACTTCCCAATTTGTAATCCCCAATTAGGAATTGTTGTTATCTAAGGAACAGCCAAAAGGTATTTCTGGCAGCAGCTCAGTTCCTTGAAAGCAAAAGAGTGACCATAGCCAGTGATTAGAGGTGGTTCTCATTTCTCCTCCCCACCCCTCTCCTGAACTACGACTGCGTGTGTTATGGTGCTGCATAAAGACAGCTGGTTTGGACAAGGGTCGTGATTTGGAAGTTTCAGTCTGCTCAAGGATTGCTGGCTGAGAGTGGGAACTTCTGCTGTGCATCAAAACCTACCCTGTCTAACTGGCCTTGAACAAAACAACTTTACTCTTATAGCTGATGAAAATAATAAGCGTTTTCTTCTAATCCTTACAGAAGCTCTAAGTACCAGTACAATATTTTTAATTATTGATCTGGAGTTGCTTAGGAGTTCTGGGCTTTGTTCTTATAGATCAGGATGAAAGTCTATCTAATCTTCAGTGTCCCATTTCTGTCAGGAAACATGTTAAGTGTATTTTTAAAAAAAAAGTTGGTGAGAACTACCTGTAGGAACGTTTACAGGTATAGTATGTATTAACTAGAGAAGGGCCTTAAACTTACAGCTCAGTTCTTTTGGAGAACTGCATTCTTTTATGACTATTTCAAACCACTTACATGTGCATCCGTTTATCTTCATTATTGAGATAAAGAGCAGAAGTTGTCTATGCCTCTTCTATGCCACTTAAAATGTTTACAGATCATGTTCTCTTGTGTCTAATACAAGCACTCTGGTTTTCCATAAGTGTTCCTGTGGCTTTGATCACTGTGGTCATTTTTCTTGTTTTGAAGAAACAGAAGTATGTTTTATGTATTTTTGAGTCCTAGTATTTTCTGTGCATACAGCAGTAACTTGCCTGCTTTGAGTTATCTGCAGCCAAACTCCCACTCCCAGGCTTGTTATAGTATGACATATATTGCATGTTGTATGTAATTGTAGTACTTTCTTGAATTCCTCAAGCTTATTTTAAGTGGAGCTAGAAGTAATAGCTTTAATTCAACTTTTTTATGCATGAGCTGAAAGACCTCCTCCCTGCACCACTACGTTGGAAGTATTGGAAATATCCAGAATAACCTATTAGGATAGAGTGCTGGTAACTGGGAGAGTATGCTCTTGAAGCACACTTGAAGTTCATTATTGCTATAATTGTTTCAATAAAATCAGTTAAAACTGATGTATTCATGTATCATGCTGTACTGAACATGTGATCAGGCACTTAAAAACTGAACTTTAATGTGGTTTTTTTTGTTTGTTTGGGGTTTTTTGCTTCTATTTCTAGTTTTCTTAAACCAGGCAAAATTTGTTTTTTATATGAAGATACATAAAATCAATGAGATATAGATAGATAGATAAATATCAATGAGATATTTACTCAGTTTGGTTTTTAATTTAATGTTAATTTTTTTCATATCTTTGATTCCTCTTGGTGGTTAAGGATGGTCTCTCAGTTTTGCAGTGCTGGCCACAGTTAACCAGATTCTTGCAAGTGCTTAAATTGGTAATGCACATGATATAAAAATGGACTTCTGAGGTGGCAGCTCTCAGGTTTAAAGAGTGGCTCTTGCTTAAATCTCATGTTGAATTCCTTGATGTTTTTTCAAGTATGTATTTTTTCCCTTACCTTTCCTGGCAAAGGCAAGTATGCATCATTGTTCAATTTTATTAAATCGTCTTATCATATACAGAGTATTTTACTGGGGTTCTTGTACTCTGAAACATTAAATTCCTGGAAGCTGTTTGAACATTCAGAAAGCTTGCTTGTAGTCCTAAGAATTGCTGTACCTGTGTTTTGGGAAGTAAGAATGGGGAGAAGAGTAAAGGCCTCTACAATATAACTTACAAACAATTGTTTTCACTTTCCAGATGTCCCTCCTGCTGATCAAGAAAAGCTTTTTATCCAGAAGTTACGACAATGTTGTGTACTTTTTGACTTCGTTTCTGATCCACTAAGTGACCTAAAGTGGAAGGAAGTAAAACGAGCAGCTTTAAGTGAAATGGTAGAATATATCACACACAACCGGAATGTGATAACAGAGCCTATTTACCCCGAAGTAGTACATATGGTAAGTGATTAACAGTGAGAAGTATTTTGATTTTTTTTTAAACTCACAGTTGCTTCTTCAGATGTATCAAGCTATCTTAAGAAACCATACTTAAATCTTCAAAATGTCAACTATGTTTACACAGTGTAAAATGGTAATGTAACTGTTTTGAAATCCCATTGCTACTGTTGATTTATTTGTAAGAGAAACTCGATATATATGAAGCAGAAGCAAAGTATGGTGTAAGTTAGTCAAAATGAAATCTTTTCTTTCAAAAAAAGAACAGGTTTGCATTTTTTGTTCCCACAAGTCTTTTTTTTACTAGGTGTTTATAAAAATAAGAAGGAAACTTAAATACATCTAGCTGTTAAAGTGTAGGTTGTAATACTGAACATTTGAAAAAAATTAAGATCACCTCTGCAAATTTGAAACTTTTGAATCTTTTGTAATTCTGTTCAGTACCAGTTATGAATTTTATTCTGTGTTCAGAGGTGAGAATGAGTCAGACCTTATTTAGTACACAAGTTGGCAGGTGTTGGTTCTGCTGGGACAAGGAGACGTTAGGGCCTCTGCTGTTTCTCCCTGCTCACTGTCAGAATTCTATCTAGCTAGACCTGGCTTAGTTTTCTGTCATGCAAAGGTCCACTGCCGAGAAGGAGGCCAGGAAATAACCAGAGTCTTTCGGCTTTCATTGTGGTGACTCTGACTCCATTTGCCTGGAGAAGTGGTTGTGGGTTGAGATCTGTAGCTGCTGTCTGCAGTATCCTGAGAACAGAAAGCATCTTTTAAAATAGCTGCTACTAAGCCTGCAAGAAACTCTTCACGGTGTGTGACACAATCATTTTTTCTGAGACTTTGTTGCTTGGGGTGAATTTTCAGTGGGAATAAGAAAACAGTAAACATAACTGAACTTTGTCAAATTTTTAGGTCTTCCTGCGAATCGGAGACTTTGAAGGCTCTTCAAAGATTCTAAGGATCTATAGTATAAGAGATCTTGCTTACTCTGACAATTGCTTCTTATCTAAGTGAACCATAAGCTTTTACAGAAGTTATTTTCCTGACAACTTCTGAATATATAAGGATTACATACAGAAAGCATTTAGGGTGGTTAATGAGGAAATGTGGGATCATGGCTTTTCCTTTGTCTTGATAGCTTATTTATATCTCTGGATTTTGCCAACTGATTGCTTTTTTTTTTTTTTAATACTTGATTAGAGGGGAGTTATGAAAGAGAATAACCTTGATGAGAATTCATTGAGGTAAAATGCAGTTCATGATGAGTTCTTGAGTATCTATGACAGACAATTGTGTTTGTGTAAGAAGTCTTAACTGCACATAATTTCCTCACTTTGTGTCTTATGTGCCTGAATTATTTTCCTCTCTCAAACAGTTATGGTCAGAATACATATGGTTTAGGAACATATGTACTTTTTAATTTTTTTCCTGGCAAATCAGTTTCTCTGCCTAGTCTCATACTTCGCCAGACTTGGGAAATGTATTCTCTGATTTTCCTCTGAACACCTGCAAAAAGACACCTGCAATCTCTTACAGCATTAGAGTATCAGTAACAGTATATAGGTTAATTCCTGTGCATATCCAGCCCGCATAGTACATATTTAGAACAAAGTATATTTATGCCTTACCTGTAAGCTCCATGCATCCATTTGCAGCTGTTTTGATAAATGAGTTTTGTGCAGGATATAGCTTTCCATCCAGCATAGCCACCATTCTCATTGTGAGCAAAAGTTTTTAAAACATCTTAATTTTATAAATCACAAAATGGTCTGTGTATTTAGTGTTGTAAGCAGGAATAACTTGAAGATAATTTCTTTATGGAACCCAAGGTACTCAAACATTATGAAGGGTTAGGGCAGTACATCACTGTGGGGTTTTTGGTAGTTTGCTCATCATTCTGCAATGTGTTCAAGCTGATGAGAGATTGAGGCATTGGTCTCTAAGGATCATTTTGAAGTAGTGCAGGCAGTAGGGGACCCCATACTATTTGACTTGATTGGGTTTTTTTCTGTTCTTCTGTGAAAGGTTGAGACTGCTTGGTATTGGCTTGATAAATAGTAAGTAAAGAAATAGAAAAAGAAAAGGTCTATTGGGTGCATTTATGAGCTTGTCTCCTGCCAATGTCTGCCCTACCTGATATTCTGAATTACTAGAGCACTTAGGAATAAATCTGTTTATTAGGTACTTTGAAACGCTCCATGTTAAAGAAGTTTGTGAAAAGTACTGGCTTGCTTCAGACAGTGCATTTAGACAGGCACTTGGAAGCACAAAAATAGTTTATCTGTGTATATATCGACAACTTGGATGTAATTCATCTTTGTAGTCTGCCCCATTTCCATAAGGATGCTAAGTGGTTTTCCAGGGGTTTGAGAATTCAGATTAAGTGCAAGGTGAGAGGACTAAGAAGTGCATGTCTTCCCCCTCAGTGCCTCCCGTGATACCAGGTAAAGGGATGTGGTTTAAGAGAAATACCACTAAGAAGTGAAGGGAAGAATTGCTTTAAAGTGTTTCCTTGAGTGTGTGTACCCATGGAGTGAAACTGGTAACATATTACAAAGAAGAGTTGTGGGTAATCTTCATTCTGCGTATCTTCTTCTGACTTCCACTTTTGCAGGTTGTTGCAAGGCCTTGTAATGTGTATATAGTAAAATGTTTGTGCAGACACTCTATGTACTTTTGCTTGGGCTTCTAAAATATGTGTGTGTAAAGAGATGAGTTCAGTATCCTCATAAAACATGTCCTGGCTTTTGCTTTAGAGAGAAAAGTGTTTTCCAAGTTAGAAATCTTTAAAGAGTGAATGATCCTCATTAGTGTTTAAGCTTTAAAAGTTTGTATTTTTGTAAGTATTAATTGAAATAGTTCATGTAAAGAATTGTCAGTCAACATCATCTTTGAAGTCTGTTTTTTAATCATTCGCTTGTTTCAAAATTCTTAAAGGAACATGTGATTTCAGTTTGCAGTTAATATGTTTCGAACATTACCACCATCTTCCAATCCAACGGGAGCTGAATTTGATCCAGAGGAAGATGAACCAACCTTAGAAGCTGCATGGCCTCATCTGCAGGTATTGAAGGAAGACTAGAAATTTTTACATTAAAGTCATTGTTCATTGACTCTAAACTGTTTAGTTTGTGTTTATCTCAAGTCAGTTACATTTCTCTGAATTGTTTAGAATTCTTCTTGAATTTTAACAGATAATATTTGAAAAAAATTTCAGTATATCAGAGGATAAAGGCTCATTTCTTGCAGTACAGATGTTGCTGCTTTGATTTTAAATGAACTTCCGTTTGTCATGTTGAATGCTTTGATCTGACTCTGGCACTGCTCTAGCTCTTAGAGGTACTGCAATAAATAGGAGAACAGAGAATTTTCAAAACGTGTACCTCTGGGCATGATTAATATTAGATGACTGTGTGTCATTGGAGTAAAATCTAGTGATGGAGCTCAGCAGAATTTTAATGCCATATATAAAGCCTTATGTTCCTGTATTTCATTGGGAGAGCAAAAGCAAAGCTTTTACTGCACAGTATATACATCAACCTTGTGCAGTCCTGAAAAACTAAGTAGCAATTTTTGTAATGTTCTGATTATAAAGTGGTTCCTTGTTTAAAATGCTAATACTAATTCTTGTTGGGTTTTTTTTTTTTTCAGCTTGTTTATGAATTTTTCTTAAGGTTTTTAGAATCTCCGGATTTCCAACCTAATATAGCTAAGAAATACATTGATCAGAAGTTTGTATTACAGGTAAGGTAAAAAGATAGTTTTTAAATTTTGCCTCTAAATTATTTTACAGTGCATTTGATTCAAGTAAAGTGCATCTCTTCCCTCTTTGCAGCTTTTAGAGCTCTTTGACAGTGAAGATCCTCGTGAAAGAGATTTTCTTAAAACAACTCTCCACAGAATATATGGGAAATTCTTAGGCCTACGAGCTTACATCCGGAAACAAATTAATAATATATTTTATAGGTATGTGAATATCCTTGGTTTATGATGCATGTAATCAGGTGTACAACTAAAACTGCTGCCAGCTCTTTAGTAAGTTTATACCAAATACTGCTACGTCTAAAAATAATTAATACCAGTCTGGCAGTTTTAAATTGGGTTACTCTTGCACACTGCAGAAGTTGCTCAGCTGATAGCTGAGTTTGCATGCCATTCAGTAAGTGGTTTGGTATCTTCATGTGTGAGGTTTTTCTTTCTTACTGGGTAGCAGTATTTGTAGTACAGCCATGTCTTAAAAAAACGTAAGTCTTCATAGTGCAGAAGTTGTGCTCCAATTGAATGACTAAGGTATTTGGAATCTACTCAAAGAAACGTTTACTGCTTTTTCTTTTGACAAAACCGAGGTGTTGCATCTAGGACTTGTGAAATATTTTTTAATTGCCACAGAATAACTATATTATCATCCCTGATATATAAGGATATATAAGCTCTGAAAGTTTTGTAGAATTTGTCAAAATATTTCCTTTTCTATTTTTCCTGCAAGTTGTTTTGTCACTGTAGTTACCTATAGTAACCTAAGAAAAGCGTGGTGTATGTCTTTTAGTCACTGAGTAGGATTGCTTTAATCCTGTCCCGATAGTACATTAATCTTTTTTGTCCTAATGTAATTTTTTTTAATTATTAAAACTTTTTATTCCTCTTAAGTCAGTCCAACACTTTTTGTATCATTGTCTTTAGTTCTGCTTGTAATTGTTCTGAACAATATGGAAAGGGTCTTTAAGGAGACAAAACAGTCATATCAAATATTCTGGATTAAAAGCAGCAGTTAATATGTCACTCTATGACAGATTTTCAAATAAAAGTGTTTTATAATGAGTGTAATTATCTAATTTAATTTTTATAGCTGTTTGCAAAATGTGAAGTTGTGTATGGAACTTCATAAATTTACACTCGGGCAATTGGGAAGAGTAAAACAGTGATCGCATAGTAAATTACAGTGCTCTATGAAAAGAAAATTCAGGAAAATTTGACTTAGTCTCTTTATTACAGAGCCTTTTGTAGGCACAGAAATCTGGAATGGCAAAGAGCTTTTTAGATCCTTAAGCAGTAACTGTTTGAACACTGTGCTCACATGCAGCATAGAAGGTTGAGTCATGGCATTTGATTATGCCAGATGCTCTTGTGTTCAGTTTTGCATTATTAAAATGGCATAGAATAGGGGTACTGGAAAAAACTCAAATGCATGCTGCTTTAAGCTTAAAGGTGGGAGAAAAAAGCAAGTGAGAAAAGAGCAAGTGTGAAGGTTGAACATAGCTTGATGCTATTGATTCCACAGAGTCTTTCTCTGTATGTACTGCTGCTTGCTTTTTTTTTTTTAATTTTTTTTTAACTGAGTGTGTTAGATTTGCATCTCTCTTCAGTAACCAAGTAAAACTTTTTTTTAGGTTTATTTATGAAACAGAGCATCACAATGGCATAGCAGAATTACTAGAAATACTGGGAAGGTAAGTTGTAGGTTTTGTTTAAGTTAAATTCACTTGGTCTTCAGACCAGATTTTAAGTCAAGACAGGAAAATCACATTGCTTTGAGGCAAGATTAAAATGCTTCATATCATGTGTCAAAATTGATATGAAGTTTTGTGTAAGAAATACAGCAAAAGACAAAGTTTTGAGAGATGACTATACTCGAAGTCTTAAAAATTAAGTTTATATTCTACCTTAGGATCCTTGTAATGGGTATTAGTTGTAAAGCAACTATAAATAATGTAATGAGTTGAAATGTATTCAAAAATTAGCATCGATAAATGCATAGTGAGTAAAGAAAGATTCATAGTGAGTAAAGAAAGGAAGCACAGGTTATGAAGCTTAAGAAACCTCCTGTTGTTAATCCCATTATTTGCAACCTTCAGTGATGCATCTGAAAGCCCTTGAAACTAGAATTTACAACTTAAAGCTGATAGCTTTATCAAAACAAATGTGCTTATCAACTGATCTATCTAATCTGTGTGCAAGCTTTGTTTTAATACACTAGTGTACTGTAAAAGCTTAGTTAGGTTTCCTTCATGGTGTTTCCATATCTTTACACATAAAAATAACAGGTCAGTGAAAAAAAGTTGCCCAGGGTTGTGTCTGGGCAGGCTTTGGATATCTCGAAGGATGGAGACCCCACAGCCTCCCTGGGCAACAGGTTCCCATGTTTGACCCTGCTCACAGTGAAAAGATTTTTTTGCTTATGTTATAATGTTATATATCCATCATTAGTTCAATGTACTATAATGAAGTAATACTCATCAAGGTTTACTGAAGTCTGTGTAAGTCTTAAATACTAGAATATGGAGCTGGATCTTCAAAATTGTTACCTAAGTCACCAGACTTTTCATTGTTGGTTATGTTAGGTTAGCTTTAAGTGTTAAAAGTTTCAGACATCACATTGTTGACGTAGAGCTGCTTCTGAGTACCAGTTTTTAGGTGGGATTTGACTTGTCAGAAGTAAAGAAGAATTGAATTTCATGTTGGGGTCTAGCAGAAATAGCAGTAATTTAGTAGAAGTTATGTTTTTATTTGTCTGCTTTACTGGATTGATCTCATCTACATCCAGTGTCTGGTTCATCATTTAATTCCCTGAAGAACCTGGGAGAAATATATGTTCAAAACTTCAGTAGTGAATAGTTCATTGTGAAAGTTGGAATCTGAAGTGTAGATCTGGTCATAAATTTTTCTTAGAAAAAGGAATATAGAACCTGTGAAAGACGGGTGAGGGTTGAGCAGAGGTTGATTTTACTGTTCTAAATTTGTAGTCTTTACAGACCTGGATCTAAAATTAAATAGCCCTTGGTGTGTGCTTACTTAAGTTTTTAGGTTTCATCAGGAAAAATTTTTAAAAAATGCACTGAAAGCAAGGATTTTGGTATATGCTGTAGAGTACTGCAGATTTTGTACTGTTACTGATTTTTGTTTCTGAATTTATTTCCTTGGCAGCATAATTAATGGATTTGCCTTACCATTAAAAGAAGAGCACAAAATATTCCTATTGAAGGTTTTGTTACCATTGCACAAAGTGAAATCACTCAGTGTCTACCATCCACAGGTAAGTTTGGCTTGGCATTTTTCATAGTAGTTTTAAAGTAAGTTTTCCTAGAGAAGACAGGGACTCCAGTCATTCTGATATGGATTCTCTTATAAGCTTTAACATTTTCCTGCTAACTGGCCTTGAGGAAATTATTTTTAAATTATATATATATATATATATGTACATAAAATTACTTAGGTGGGAAAAAAATTAAAATGTATGTGTGTAAATATATACCTTTTTTAAAAAAAAGCACTGTAGTGTTTTTAGATGAAGTGTGTGAATCTGTTGGTTCATGTGAGAGGTCTTGATACTTATGCACAGTCTTGTCTGTGATGTTCAGACATAGAAGAAATTCAGAAAAGTATGGTTTTATTGAATATTATCAATAAACTTTTTTTCTAAGCTATGTAGAGAAATTCAGCTGAATTTCAGCTGGTTTTCCATTTACTTAATTATTTAATTTATTATTTAATTCAGTAGATCTTTTCAGAAGTACTCTGGAGAAAAGGGGACATTTAATTTGTACCAGGATTTTGAGTCAGCTGTGTCTTTTCCATTATGACTTTAATTTCATTTAGAATTCCTGGAGGAGTGAGAAATCATACAATGTTAGAGAAAACACAGTATTATTTTGAAATGCTGAAACTTTCTTCATAAGAGGTTGCTACACAGCTTTGTTTTTTTTAATTAAATTCAACATTTTCTGTGTAAGTGCAAGAACTCCAGTCTTTAAGTAACGTTTCTTCAAATGAAATTGCAAACAACTTGTATTTTTAAGAGTGCCATTTGTATAATTTCAATTCTCTAGCAATGAGAGATCCTTAAAAGCATTTGCTTTTGATCTTGCCTACTGGGGCTCTCATCAGTTTCTGTTGCAGTAGGTTAGAGTGGCTCCCATTTCAAATGATTTTTTTTCTTTCTTTCTATTTCTGTGATCATAACCTGTTGGGATTGCCAATCAGACCTTTCTTACAATCTCAACTAGTGAAGACACCTGTGATCACCTTTTTTTCTGCCCAAAGAGAGGAATGGGACTTCTATCTTACTCCCCTTAATTAACAAACTAATTCTCCAAAACCTTCAGATGCTTTGCATTCCTCAGTACTATCAGTAAGAAGAAGATAGTGACATAGGGATGCCTCTTTTACATGGCCTACTGAATGAAATGGGAACACACTACAAGTGAGCTTGATAGTAGTCATCAAAAACAGGAAAGGAATTGGGTTCATCAGCTGAACTTCCATAAATAGACATTAGAAAAATGGATCAGCAGTTCATAAGGTGCCCAGTGATCCTGAAATTTGCTTTGGGTCTCTTGGCTTATTGAGTGAAATAGGTGTAACAGTTGTCCATTAGACCTTCTCAGACTTGAAGTTGATGAATACTGTAATTCAGCCTCAGCTTTCATAAATTTTACATTGATTGATATGCATAGTAATCATTATTTCTCATATGTAGAAAGAAGAACCTAAGATCTACAACTGCTCAATACATTTTTAACTGATGTAGGTTATGAAGTAGAAAATACTAAATGGGCACGGGACACCAAGATGTTAGCAGATAGAAACCAATTTAGAGGATGAGAATGTGATCTTTTTAATTATTTTTTTTTTAATCCAATGTTTGAAAAGATGAAGTGTACTGACATGTGAAGTAGTAGGTCTAAAAAGAAAAGCATCAAACTATATGTTTATGTTGTAACTCAGAAAAAGGTGAAGACAGATTTGGAAATGTTGGGAAAAAAATGGTAAAGTGTATTTATTCTTTTGTTGTTTCAATTGTCAACTAATTTTTATAAAATGACAGAAAATTGTGGTTTATTATTTGAATTCAGTAGTGTTTTTCAGTTATGCTGGTGATTTCAAATTCAATTTCCCAGTGAGCATTAACAAAAATCTTTTTCTTTTACTGCAGCTGGCATACTGTGTAGTTCAATTTTTAGAAAAGGACAGCACCCTTACAGAACCAGTAAGTTTATCTTGGAATTAATGTATATTTAAAAATAT
This sequence comes from Heliangelus exortis, assembly GCF_036169615.1. Classification (NCBI taxonomy): domain Eukaryota; kingdom Metazoa; phylum Chordata; class Aves; order Apodiformes; family Trochilidae; genus Heliangelus; species Heliangelus exortis. The sequence continues at coordinate 11,033,881 of NC_092426.1, read as the reverse complement.
TTATCCCTGTCATCTGTAGACTGTTTAAGGAGTTTTTAGAAACAAGGTATTTATATCTAATTGGTTTTATTGGCAGAGTCAAATATTTAACAGTTTTGATCAGTTTTATTCGGGTTTTTTGACAGTTTTTTTGGAATGTCCAAAATGAATGAGAACAAGATCAAGAGAATGTCTCTTACAAACAGACCAGGGTTGATTCTGCTTATTTTGTTCTGGCTGACTGGATATGGCATGGTTGATCCAGAAGCAGTTTAGTTAGAAATTAACTTGCCTGAACTGTGCTCCGTTGAGAGATGGATGTTAGGATGGAACACAGATTTCTGGCACATGGAGCTACCTACTGATACAAGGCAGATCTGTTCATGTCTTCCAAGTTTGGACCATAGACAAAACCAGATTGTTTGTCTGGCTGCACATAATTACATAGATGAATACTTTCAATTGTCCTCAATAGTATATATTGTTTTGCCTCATTTCTCCGAATACCAAGTAGTTAAGTTAATCTTTTTAATCACAAAGTAGCAATCAGTAAAACAAAACAAAAATGCATGTTATTAGATTATAACCATTTCAATTGTAAAATGGGAACTGGGGTTCTGGAAACTAAGTCAGCAGCTGAGCAAGAACTCTCTTCTGCTTGGAGCTTTTAATTGTTAAGATATGAAATCTTAGACATTGTCATTCATGATATGAGACCTTAAAATACTGGCTTTCTTTCAGACATCAGCTAGGATGTTACATATTTCCTAGGACTAATCTGAACTAATACACATCCAAGTCTGTTTCCCTTTTTGATCCCAAAATAGCACGTGATTGCAGCATTCTTAAAAACTTAGCACATGAGTCACCAATATATTAAGTTCCCCTTCAAAAATTCTGGTCATTACAAAACAGAATGCTCTGTTTTTCCCTATGATGTCTCTCACATCTTCATTTTAAAATCTGCATGAATCTGCCAAAGCTTCATTGAGGACACAGTGTCTGCTTTCCTAATTTAATAGTACATGCATGAAAGATGCACTGATTTCCCACTGAGTTTTCTTCTCAATTGTGGTGTTAAATATTGCTTATATTTTTTAAATATAAAAAGCTGGCCTTGTATAAAAATGTCTACCACTTCAGAATACTAAAAAATTACTGCTTATTTTCCTAAATGAGAGGGGGGAAAAAAAGTTGTTTCAAAGAAAGTCTAATGGATTGTTGCAACTTTTCAAACTAAATTAAAGGCAAATATAAGCTTTTAAAATAAAGTGTTTCCAAGAAGTCTACTGTTTTGAGGTTGTTTTGGTTCAGTTTTTCTCCAGTTCTACATCTAGGACTAGACAGACACTGTTCTTTATGTGGCTTTTAATCTTTAACCACAAAACAAAAACATATTTAAACTTAAACATTCAAGGTTGTATTAAATTATAACAAAAAATATCCAAATGTAAGATTTAATGCAATGCTAGTAATTTTTAAGTATTTATTGTGGTTTAAATATCCTTTGAAATGTCTGGTACCAAATTGTCACAGATGGAAAAGATTTCATAGTAAACAAAAAAAATTGAAGAATTTCGAGGTCTCACACTTTGGTTTGAAAACTGACATCTTTGGGAAAAATACATATTATGTTATTTCATAACAAACATTTGTGTATACTTGAATTTTCCTTAAATCAGAAATTGGTAACAGTACTGGGGTTGTTATTCCTGCAATATAATGTGTGTGGTTTTGAAGATTCTTGAATTCTTCTGTAATTGAGAACTTCACTAGTGCTAGACTAGTGTGACTTTTCAGACTTAAATTTTTCTACTTACATATGCAATAGATGAAAGAATTTGTTTTTCAATAGGACTTCAAAGCCTTTCCCAAAGATGAGAAGAGTTGTGAACCAGCTCCTTCTGTGTTAAATTTTAATGGCTTCTTTAGTTTTATCCCTTCACTTTCTCCCACCTACATTTTTAGTGTTTACAGTTTATTTGGCAAAAACTGCTTCAGCAAGCTGTGTAAATATATTTAATGATCATAAAGCAAGTTAAAATTGTGATGGTAGTGATACAGTCAATTAAATAAATCCCATTGTTTAAGAGCAGCTTGCCTAGAGTAGTTGTCATGTGTCAGTTTGAGTGTTTGTAGTAAATATTTTCTTAAAATATAATTACAGAACTTAATATCATGAGCTTTGGAGTACACTTCCAAGAAATAAGAGATTGAAAGCTTCTGTCACGTAATTGGCTGATAATTTTCCCCATAAGTAGTAGATTTGCACTTTGATTTGGTTGTGTTAAGTAACTTTCATAACTTAAGTGACACTGATCATGTCAGTTTACTTTCTCTATCTCATATTATTTTTTAACATCTTAAGTGTATAGCACAGTTTTGTGAAGAATTTGGTTTAGACTTATTGACAGTTATGTTTGTGACATTAAACTATACCTGATCACTGCTAACATATAGAACAAGAAATCTAAGTTTTATGTTCTGTTTAAAATACTAGGCTTAATGGAATATAACTTATTGCTATGTAAAGTCAAATTCTTATTGAGATTATGTTCACCTTATCTCTACAGGTGGTAATGGCACTGCTGAAATACTGGCCAAAGACTCACAGTCCAAAAGAAGTCATGTTTTTAAATGAGCTAGAAGAAATTTTAGATGTTATTGAACCATCTGAATTTGTAAAAGTTATGGAGCCTCTTTTCAGACAGCTCGCCAAATGTGTGTCCAGTCCACACTTTCAGGTCTGTACTTCCTGAATGTACAATAATACTAATTTTTTTTTAAGTAGACTTGTCTATGGTACTGTCTATTATTTATTCACAATATTATTTGTTGAAAAAAAAATTTCTTTGCTTGTATTACAGAGTTCATAGTTTATAGTTTGAAACCTGTCCTTAAGAAGGAAAAAGTTACTTTTCCACCCCTCTTTCTGTCAGCTCCATGACTTCCATTTGCACTAGAAAAACACTAATCTAAATTGGAACTTAACTTACCTTTCTCTTATTTGCCAAATGTTTTAATATTTAATCTTTAAAATACTATCTGAAGAAGTGTTCCTTTTTTTCATTTCTTAGGTTGCAGAGCGAGCATTATACTACTGGAATAATGAATATATTATGAGTTTGATTAGTGATAATGCAGCCAAGATTTTACCCATCATGTTTCCATCCTTGTACCGGAATTCAAAGACGCATTGGAACAAGTAAGAAACACTTTAAAAAAAAAAAATTCAACCACTTTGGTTATGTTTAGTTTTAGGCTTAAAAGTGGTTCTGATCTTTGATTTGCATTGTGTTGAACTGTTTATTCTATGACATTTAAGTTGCTGGAGAAGGAGGAGACAACTAATGACAAAATTTTTAGGAAATACTATGAATTGGGAAGGCAAGTTTTTTCCTTTTCTCATTAAACAGCAAACAGTATTTTGAGTGCATCTAATCCACCGTGTATTTTTATGCTGTGAAGCAAATTTGTCATTTATCAGTAGTTATATACTTCTAAGGACTAACTTTCGTTTCTGATCTCAAATCTCTTAGCTGATTTGCATTTCCTGTGCATTCTAGTAGAATATGTTGTTAATCAGGTCGCTTTTTCCTTTTCTTTTTCACCTTTTTTTTCTTTTTTTTTTGTTTGTTTTCTCTCTCCGTTGACTGTTTTAACTTTCTCCCCACAATAACATGGCACTTAAGCATGAAAACAGTCCTGGGCAGCTTCTTTCTGCAGCTGTTCCATTACAAAGTGGCTCTTTGTTTGAGGTATTATGCAACTGCTGGGATGGTGAAAGCATCACAGTCTGGCCTGGCCATGAGCTGAGGACTGCTGATGGGTTTGGATTATTATTTGGAATAATCAATCTGCTACTAAATACAGGAAAAGAAAGAAAAGATAAAGTGATGTTACAGTGATTAGTTACTGTCACTGTATGCAAGCAGTAACAAATAATGTACTAATGAGTAAAGTTTGATTCAGTGAAGCAATTCCACATATTAAGTATGGATTATTGTCAGTTGTTTTTCTGGCTTTCGAGTCCATTATTTCATTTTATTCTGAGCAGAAGTCATGCTATCCAGTACAGCTGGACTCTTGTAAGTCACATGTATGATACAAAGTATTGTTCTAAGTGATCTTTTGGATTTAATGATCAGCATTAGATTACAGACTGGAACTGTAAATTACGCTGCAAAAGTGCTTCATAAAACAGATGATTTTACTTCAGTTTTCCACTGATGTTTTCCACTTCACTTTTCTAACACTTTTCTGAAGAGTCCTGGAATAATTCTGTTGAAGTGAGTAGTGTTTACTGTTGCTGTGTGGCCATTTTCAAAATGAATGGTGTCTTTCTAGGCTGCTTTTAATCACTAACCTTTTTTTCCCTGCAATTTATAAATTGCAAGTAAGTGACCTGTACCAAGATCTTTAACGTCATTTTGCATTTTCTATGAGAACAGTAATAGCTTGATCAGTGTCAGCTACTAAATTTCAAAAGTTGTCCTATATTGATACACATAATATTAAAAACTACTATTAAAAATCAAGTTAAAACATCAAAAGTGTGAGAAAGTTGCATTAAAAGTTGTGATTCTAGTACTGGGGTTAGTCCTTTTGAGGGTAAAGTGAAACTTCCACTGACTCGTTTTGCTTCCATTTATGATGTATTTTTCCAGTTATGTAGGCTATTTGCTATTGTTGACCAGAAAAAATAGCTTTCAAAGTTTAAAGTACTCTTGAGTTTCAACCAGAAGTTTTACTTATAGGACTATACATGGCTTGATATACAATGCCCTGAAACTCTTCATGGAGATGAACCAAAAACTGTTCGATGACTGCACACAGCAATTTAAAGCAGAAAAACTGAAGTAAGTTTTCATTTCAGTGTGTCTGTCCTTGAATAATTTGTTCAGAGAACTTTAGCTCTGAAAAAATACTTTTAGTGTGAAGTTGTCCATTTGATTGCAGTACAGAAATTTCCAAATCAACTTGGTGAAATTTCGTGTTACTATGAACTGCAAAACTGTCTTAAAAACGGGATGCTTCATGTAGTCTTTTGATCTATTACTGCTTGGGGGTCACCATCTTCCTAAAAATAAGGTTTTTGAGAGGGACACTGCTAATTGTGGAGCCCAGTGTACATCTGTCTTAGTTTACATACTGTGTTTATTTTAGCATTCTTTATTTACTCAGTGTTATTTTCTTTCATTTTGTCACCAAAACACTTTTCTGGTATTTTTCCATATTGCATTGTCTGTTGAACATGCACGCATGATTTTCTAAAAATTACATGAGATAATGTCACTCTTAATACAGGACATTTGTTCAGGAGACATCTTAGGAGTTCAGTACATTATTGCTTAGGCCAGTGAACAGAGCAGGGAACTAGAAGCAGGAATTGTTCTTGTTCATGCCCAAAAATGCATCTAACTTCACCTCACCACACATGAACCTAAAAGGGGGTGACTCAAATGTGACTCTTCCACCCCAGTCCAAACTTAATGGAGGGTTGTGGCCAAATTGTGTCTTAAAATATAACTGTTGGGTTTTTTAAGATTGAATTCTCTGCTTGACGCATCAAAGCCTGAGAGCACTGCTAAGCTAAAAGTCCTCTTAAACTCTACCACTGTTCAAAGACACACATTCTTTCTAGTGCCTACAAGGACTTGCTTAAGAAAGAAAGGAAAAATCTAGTAGATTTTGCCATGTTTTTATTATATTAGACGTAAGAAAACAAATTTTTTCCTACTTCAATTTGGAAAACAAAAAAGTATCCCATGTCATCCATCTTGTTTTGTGACTCCTGTGAATGTCTGTGGTTTTGTTGGGTATTTCTCTGTGGGTGTTCAAAATGTCTCTGGGCCTTTTACTTTAAACTATTAACTGAAGCCACTGAACTGATAGTAAGAATCTCTGCCCTGTTTTTATGATTGTATATTAGTGTCTTAAGTGTCAGTATAGTATATAAGTTGTAACGTAGGATTCACCAAATTTCTTTTGCTATCTTTCCTCTTAAACTCTTTTTTCAGAGAGAAGTTGAAATTGAAGGAACGGGAAGAAGCGTGGGTTAAAATAGAAAATCTAGCCAAATCAAATCCCCAGGTATTTAGAAAAGATTAACATGTTCATGTTTAAATGCTTTAGTTTTGTTAAGTGTCAGTGGAGGAGACAGGTCTTGAGGGATCATGGAAAAAAGCAATTTCACTAATTGTAATATGAAAGATATACAATAAAAGTACTTTTAAAATTTGTAACCTTTCTCTTGTGCAAGTAATTATTTTTTTTTTTAAGTTTTCTGAAAAGTATGATACGGAGTACTTTTTCCTTTTCTTAAAGTAGGAGATATACTGTGTTGCAGTTTGGAAAGTTATTGTACAAAATTACAGAAAATACAGAAATGCCGTAATTGGTTTTTCTTGAAAAGTTGTTTTGTAAACAATATATTACAAAAGAGTATTATATTTCTGCAAACTGAGTTACGACTACCCAGTTTCCCTCTGTGTCAAATGGATTAAAGTGATACTGTATGTTCTTGTCTGCTGCATTTATTCTCATACCTGCATTGGGCTGATCTTTTGGTAAACCTGCACCTCAGGAAAATATCCTGCCAGGCTTTACTTCACATAACTGAAATTTTGATAAAGAAACAAAAGCTCCTTTAGACTATATTTTGAAACTGTGGAAAAGGGGGATGTATTGAATTTTTTTTTTCCCCCAAATTTGTTTTGCTTGGAGAATACTGCCAGTTTTCCTTTTTCCTGTAGCTGATAGCTGCTCTGAGCAAAAATTCTCCAAACATTTCAATTACCTTGCAGCCAGAATTTTACTGTGCTGCAGCAAGAAACTTGCTGTATCTTTCCAACATCATCTAGCTGAGTCTAAAGTGGTGGAAGATGGACTAATGGTACTCTATAAATGGAAGTGGGTCAGTGTGATCTCAGTGCTGTTTTTAAAACAAAGAATGGGGTCATCTTTTTTTCCAAGGAGAAGGAGTGTAGTAAATGTATTTTTCTTGTGGCATTTCTCAGATAAACTAAGAACTTCTGAGAACTGAACTTCTCAAATAAAATTTATTAAAATAAATCAATATATCAGTTAGCAACAGATAAGTTAAATCAAAAAAGTGATAACATATTTCAGTGGTAACATATTTCTTTAATCAGATAAGACATAAAAAAGCCTCACTTGAAGAGTGCTTGTTAAACACGGTCATCTGCTATCACCAAATGAACTAGTTCACATCTGGCTAAATGAGGAGATTGACTTGTAGTAGTAAAATTTAGAGCTCTAAAGTGTGAATTTCCTTCTCAAATAGTTCTTTGTACCTGTGTGCATTTTCTTAAACTGGTTAACACAACCTGTATACAATATGTTCTGCATAGTAGGTTTGAGTAAACCTAATAACTGGGAGCAATTTAAAATACAAATTACTAATTTGAACACTGAGTGCTCTACTGAATTGATGTAAGCATTTAGAATGGATTTTTAAGGTGTTTGTTTTCTAGAGTTTCTACTAACTTTTAAATTTATCCAATTTCTGACAGTTCTTGTTGTTCAGAGCTATTCTCTGCATGACACAAGAATATGCTTTTAAGATTTTTAGATCATTATAATTATATTCGTTAAATCCTTGCTGTCAGATTTTTGTGTTCTCATCCACATTAAATTATTGGTACCTTCAAATATTATTTATGAGGAAAAATGGGTGAAAAAGTGTGTTATGTGTGTTAATAAGTGTGTTTTGATTCCAAGAGCACATACTTCTCATACAAATTAAATACAATTTAAAATACTGAGATGGCTTTACAGTAAGCTTTAAGTGTTACATAAGTGTTTTTACAAGATTTTTTTTTTCCAGAAGACTCTTATGGATGTTTTAATTTCTCAAGACAGACAAGCTTAACATTTTGTTTGGAAATTATTTCAAATGTATTTTAACTCTTGCTGGCTTTTTAACAATGTATTTTCACTTCCATCACAAGATTATACCTGAGAGTAAAATCATTGTCTTTGGGTTGCTACACTGTTGACAGATCACTAGAAAACTCCTTATAAGGTTTCAAAAATGATTGCCAAAGTAGACATTCAGTACTAGCAAATTCTGAATATTTTAAAATTGAATCTCAGATAATCAGGGACTGTTTTTGTATTCTGACTGTATTTTTCAATAGGATATTTCTGCCAAATGAAAGTATTTGAGTTCCATTTTAAAATTTACTACCTGGTACCTGGAAACATAAGATATTGAAACTAATCTCAAAAGAACTAATCGTATCATTCAAATGCTCAGATACGTTCTTAGTGTTTTAGGTATTACTACTAAGAATGATTATTTTAACACTTTGCATTTTATTAGTACCCAACATACAGTGACACGAGCTTGCTGAACAGTCCTGTTGCAATGGAAACAGATGGGCCTTTAATTGAAGATTTGCAGATGCTGAAAAAGACAGTGAAAGAAGAGGCTTGTCAGGTAAATCTGTATGAAGATAAAGTACACTAAGTTAAAATGTTGGGTTTTTAAGTAACTGTTAATCATAAAGTTGGCTTATACTGTCGTATCTGTAACCATTTGTCCTGGAGTAACAAACCTCATCAGAGCTGCTGCTTTTAAGTAGCCAGGAATACAGGGTTATATTTCTGTTATCTGTGGATCTGCTGTGTGGTCTCCTGACATTTATTCTACAGAAACTTTAGTTTTCTTTTCACTTAGAAATAGCTTTTTGTGTCATGATGAGAACAATAATTACTCTTTAAGGATAGTTAGCAATATGGCTGAAATCTACCACATCATGTTCTGTCCTCCTGTCTGTGTAACAGTTTTGCTTTATTATTGAGGAAGGCTTTTATAAGATATACTCAGGTTCTAGTTTGGTGTTCAGAGTCTTTGTAGTGGCTAAAGCTACATTTTGAGAAAATGCGTAAAGTGTGCGTTTGTCTTGCCCACTCATGGGTGGTCTTCACCAGTCCATCATCTGCATTGTTCCAATACCTTCTACAGGGCAAGGACTCTCAAGGTTATTCCAGGTGTTTTGTCTGTTAATTTGAACTAATGGACCAAACAAGAAAGTTAAGAAAAAGAAGCATATGGTCATCCTAACCTCCTGCATTAATTTCTTAAATTTCCAGTATTGTTATTTTGCAAGATTATATTTTACTTATTATTTTTACTATGGCATTTTGGATGAAGGTCAAAATCAAAGGAAGTGCTGGAATGCCTTTAGGACATGCTCACTGATTCCTGTTTTTTAAACACTTATCTCTGGAGTGGAACCCTGTGGATTACATGTAAAACTTAGTTCCTGAGTTCCATGCCTGTCCAGGGCAATGGGTGAGGTTAGCATTCCCCTGAACAGGAATGTTGGTTTGAGCTATTCAGTGAGGAATTGAAGTTTCTAAACCTATGTCTTTCTTCAGACCTTGGATAGGCTAATCAGGCCCAGGTGATGGGGAGAGGGCACTCTTTTCACTAGCTGCAGAGCCTAGAACCAGTTCTAGTGGAGAAAGGTACATATAAGAAACCTGAGGATTGCTTAATCCTAGCATTGATCTAACAGGCAAATTCGGGTATGTAAGGCAGACATGGGAACTATGTAAAGATACTATTATTTAGCTTTAAAATATTTTGTTAGAACTCTGTGTGGTTTTGAGAAAGCATTAGTAAAGCAGTGTAGCAGAATTCTGTATTTTCAGATATGTAAATAATGCATGAGTTAGAGTTACTAGAAACTTATTTTGCATGTAGATACATAAAAAAATATAATCTTCTCACTTATTTTTCATTTTGTAATGTTACCAAATTAAAATCATGGTCGTAGGAATGCTTGTAGCTTAGAATTTACCTGTTTCTAAGTTTCCCTCTTAGCAAAAAAACTGGTTTCCAGACTTGTAACTATGTAGCTGGTGGGGTGAAGAATAGAAATTATAAACTTCTCCGCATATGTTTTTTATTTCTTTTCCCATAAGTGAAAATACTAATGTGCAAGAGGTATTTTAAGGTAATTGCTTAGTAATTAAACTAATTTCTAAACTAATTGTTCTCTTTATTTCAGGCACAGAAAGATCAGAAAAAAGATCGTCCTCTTGTGCGACGCAAGTCAGAACTGCCTCAGGATATCTATACCATGAAAGCCTTGGAATCACATTGCAGAGCTGATGAATTAATATCACATGATGGGCATTAAACTATTACAGTGAAATCTTATTTTGGAGGAAAAGATTTTTTTTTTTTTTCTGGACTCAGTTCTACAGTAGAACTTACTTTTTGTGCCATACCAATCAGTTACACACGGAGTCAAAGCTTTCTTCAACCCAGTTCTGTAGGCAATAACTTAGAGAATGCAGCTCAAGATTAGTAGTTCAAACAATGGTAAATTACCCAATTCCATATGCAGAATATTGGGTTGACTATAATCAAGTGGACACAATTTCCCGGAGGTGTTATCATAGTACCAGCTGGCTGCTAACATGCAGTTTTTATAGTAATATTTGAGAAAAGCATTCTATAAACTCTTTCCGTCTAAGCAAATGACCAGTAGTTGGTACTAATGACAAATGTGTGTTTTCAAAAGTAAAATTATTTCAAATTAAAGTATTGAACTTTTTCTAGGATTTCTCAACTTTACAGTTGTTTCCACATTGTTGCTATCTTGTAATATACCAGCAGTTTTGAAAATACACAGTTATTCTTTCATATTATAAAACACGGCTTACAAACTGGTAAATTTCTTTACAATCCTCAGTCATCATTCCTTTCTAAGAATTCTGTAAATTTATTTCTCCTATACTTAGGATAAAGATATATATCTATATATTCCATGTCCTAATACTTTATGTATATTTAAAGCCATATTTTCCAGTCTTTAGTGTATAATACGACACTGGTATTCCAAATATGAACTGACAGAAGAATTTTTCCTAAAATGAAAATTTGCTTATTATGACTGGGTATAGACTGAATATAAAATTTCATTTTAGGTTTTTTCAAGTCATTAAAGTACTCTTTCACTCACTGTTTCCTCCCTTATCTGAGCTTGTAATACTCAGCATTTTTCTTGGGCTCTAGGAGTTCAATATTCTGTGGCAGATATTGTGTGATTTCAGTTGCATCAGTTCTTACCTGAATTATGAACATAACCTTTCACATCATCACAAGCTTATTAAAATAGGAAAAAAACAGATCCTTGATTCCATTCTGCTTTTTGAAACTAGTCTAAGAGTTGAGGAGATAGTGACCATAATTTTACCGTGAAAATACTTTTTGTTGTTGTAAAGAGCACATGTGCTGCAAATACACCTCACAAGTGAACTGAAAATGCATCTGAGTTGCTGATGATCTTCAAATGCTGCTATATATTCCACAAGATTACTTGCATGTAATGAGCTTTTTGTTGTAGATGGAAAAGCACGGGAGGAAAATATCTTTAAAAATATAGTGCTTTGTCTTCAATATTTGATTTCTCTCAGGGTGGCCAGTATTTTGACTTTCTTATCCTGCTTACAAGCTGTTTGAAATGTGTTCTGCTATTCAAATGGGTGATTAGTTTCTTTTGTCTCTGGCAGTAACATGATATAACTTAATGTTTAATGTCTTGATACATAAAGAGATAAAAACGTGGCTTCTTTAAAAATAGTTTTGTTTTACTTTTTAAGGAAGTATAACATCTCCTGCATCCATTGAAAAAAAAATTGCGCAAAGCAGACATTCATAGTAACCTTGTGCAGATGTAGTGCCTGCTGTTCGTTGGTTGTATTGAACATTCAGTTTCCAATATTTGTTACCTTGTCTATTGGAAGAAAATTGTGGGTGGTAAATAACAGCCTACAACAACTAAATTTAAAGACCAACCCAACTTTTAAGTGGAATGTCCACTGTGTCTGAAAACATTTCCTGTAAAACTTGAAAAAAAAAAAATGCTTTACCATTAGGATAAACTATATTAAAACAGTTTAAAGATGCCTTCTCCTTTTGAGGGAAAAAGGGTGCTTTTTTAATCATGTAAAGCAACATCTATGTATTTTGATATACCATTGTTTGAACTTCCATCTTTAGCTGGTAGATTATCAGTTACCTTTGATTTTTGGGTGTTCAGTATGTTTGTGCAAAAGGTTGCTGAAAGGAATAATTATGTTACCCAAGGAAAAAAAAACAACTGTATATCAATGTTTGATTGATTGTGTGATGCTCAACGTATAAGAACATCTTTCACTGTCTAGATTTTATTTCTGTTCTTTATTGAAGATAAACACTCACCAAAAAAGAAAAGTATTTACAGTATTTCTAAAGGCTTTAAGGTACACCATAAATTCATACTCAAAGTTTTGGGCCACTGAGTACTTGCTCTGGCAATATTCCAAAATCTGTCACCACTGATGGTTTAGCATGTTTATTACCATTATTTATATACTTATAATCCTGTACTAAACCATTTTAAAACTAATAGATGCAAAACAAACAAACAAAAAAATTAAAGCAGAATTTTGGTGACTGTTGTTCTTCATAAAGTTCTGTGTCTGACACCTTCCCCCATTTTCTGAAATTACACCTGTACATCAGGAATGTCAAAAGTAATATTACAAGTGTCTTTTTAGTGTGGCTTTAGTATGGCTTCATTTTAATATTGTACATACATTGTACCTTGTTTTATGGTAATAAGTAATAAAAATGTAGACTTCATATTTTGTACAGAATTGTCCTATGTACAGAATAAAAACTTCCTAGAAACAGCAAAAATAGGTAAGTGGCAAAATTATTTTTCATTAGACAGTATCTGTAACTAAGCATTAGTGGAATGTTAAATTCAAATGTACCTACATATTTTTTAACATTTTGTAATTCAGTTTTTTGTTCTGGCATTGTTTCTGAACTTCATACACCTGCCATTTAATATGCTTTTACCTAATTTTAAAACTTAAAAAAAAAAAGGTGTATTATATGGACAAATAAAGAACATGAATTTTACTTGCTCATCATGAAACTAAATTTAGCACAGGGCTTTTGTGGGTTTGTTCGGATTACAGTCTTTTTGCAGAACCAGCTATACAAATTAAAATAATTCCATAAATTTCACAGAAGAGTTAAACTATATGTGGAAAGGCCATGAATAAATAAATAATTTATGTTTGATAGGAAAAGTGGACTTAACCTGTAGAAAAAACATTGGTACTGAAAGTAATTCAATAGCTCTCCAATCAACAAAGGTGAAAGGCATCTTTCATACCATAGTTTTTTCTCCTGTAACACTTTTATATTGAAAAGCTCCAAGTAAAGTAGCCATAAATCAGGGATTATAGTGTGGTAGATGATACGTGGTCAGGGGGCAAGGATGTAGGAAAAAACTTCAGTTTGCATTGTCATTGCCTTCCTTTTGGAATCCATAGAAGTCTACAAAAGCACTAAGGAAATTACATAAAGCTCACTAATTGGGGGGTTGTTAGTGAGTGGGCTGGGGAGAGAATGTAAGCCTGGGATCAGTACCTGACTACTGACTTAATTTATAGATACAAGATTTGATTGACAAATCAGGCCTTTGTGTTCTGAAAGATTTTTCTGCATGAGCTCAGGACATCATATACTCTCCCAAGCTTAATCATTATTCAAAAACTAGATACTGAAATGAGTGAAGATTCAGTCATTCGTTTTACAAAATTGGGGTCAAACAACTTTTGTTTTTATAGATACCTTATTAAAAAAAATCTGTAACATCATCTAAAGGTCTGGAGTGAGTTCAGGGAAGGGTAATAAAGCTGGTGAAGGGTCTGGAGAACAAGTCCTATGAGGAGAGGCTGAGGGAACTGGGATTGTTTAGTTTGGCAAAGAGGAGGCTGAGAGGAGACCTTATTGCTCTCTACAACTACCTGAAAGGAGGTTGTAGGGAGGTAGGTGCTGGCCTCTTCTCTCAAGTCAGTAATGATGGGACTAGAGGAAATGGTGTGAAGTTGCACCGGGGGAGGTTTAGACTGGATATTTGGAAGAAATTCTGTACTGGAAAAGCAGTCAGGCACTCGAACAGGCTCCCCAGGGAGATGGTGGAATCACCATCCCTGGAGATACTTAAAAACTGCGTAGATGTGGCATTTCAGGACGTTCTAGTGGGCCCGGTGATAAATACATTTTTTTTTTTTTACTTCTGTTGGGAAGGGTGGATGTTGATGGTTGGACATGGTGATCTTAGAGGTCTTTTCCAACTATGACAAATTTGAATTCTGAGTTACAACCATGTTCAAGAAGTGACCTTCAATCCTTTCTCTGTAAAGGAACTCAGGGGCTTTGACCAGCAACCTTTTTTGACATTATGTTCCTGGTGCTTTGCTTTTTAGAAGTGGAAAGGAAGGTGCTAGTGTAGCATAAGTGGACTTGTGTTTGGAGGTTTGTTGGTTCACTTTATTGAAACTTTTTTAGTCTCTTACAAATGTACTTAGAGCTCCATTACCCTGAGTTTTGTTCTGGATCCCGTTGAGGATAGAAGTGGAGCACTTCTACTCCCTGGTTCTTGTCCTTCTGTGCATAATGATTGTGGAGACTGCATAGAGCTAATTACAAAATAACATTCTAATTACCATATCACTGTCTCCTTGGATTATACTTCTTTGTATGATAAGCTTGAGCTGTCTCTACCTTATAAAAGAGAACTTTGATGTAGTTAAAATTTTGTACTGAAAACTACCCATCGGGGAATTTACTGTGGAGCTGAAGAAGATAATGTATTGTCTCTTAATCAGTAATTGAATAGCAGCATGACTGCAGCTGGCCTTCTCCAAACCCCATCATTTGGGGACTGCATTCACTGTTGTGTGAGCTGGGGGACTGGACCCTGTAATGCTGAGGAGAGAGGGATTCCACTATTATACTACAAAAGGGAGAGGGCATACCCATAATCTGCCTTAAGCTATTTTAGGTTTGGTTTTGTTTTTATCCAGAAGATACTAAGGGGGCTCACACTAGCATGGAGCCTTGCTGTAGTGATTTTCCTAGTAGTCTGGCTGGCTGTAGAATTAAAAATGCAAGAGGATTACAGATGGGAAAGCCAAGATTTGCGCTGACCATTGCTTACTGGTGGTTTGATTTTGGGGTTTTTTTTGCTTTGCTCTTTGTCTCAGTGCCAAATTACTAAATACAGGGAATTTTTTTTTCCTAAATATGTTTCTTACGTAACTTAGCAAAAGGTATCTTCCCATCTGTGTTGTATGGCATTTGCCAGGAGCAAATCATGTCTGTCTTGACAAGTTCTAGTTCTCAATCTGATTCTCAGAAATATTCATTTTTAATAAAATTGTAGGTGAAATGCCTCATATTGGTAATCTTTTGCATTTTGGATGGCTCATTTCAGTGTCTTCTCACAGACCTGTGAGATGGGCCAGGTCCTTTGCATATCCAAGAAAAGGACATTCAGAATTAATTAGAAGTAGATACTGGCAATGGTCGATAAAATTTTTCACCCTTATTGAGAAAGCTAAAACCTTTTCATAAACGGTCGCTGAACATGAGAACGTGCAAAAAGCTGGTTTATCCTGTCTTTGCTCTGATTTCCTGTAACTTAATTTACATCATCTTCTGCCCCCTTTGGCGCAGTAGATAAGACTGAAGTGATTAAAGGAATACAAAGTGTCTTACACTGGCATTTAGTTGCAAATAGCCAGGCATTTAAATATCATAGAATGATAGACTTGCTCTTTATACCATGAAGTCTTGTTGCACATGGAGTATTTCTGTTTTTAAAACTTAAAAGATGAGAATTGTTGGGGTTTTTTTGGACCCAGCAGCAATGTATATAAATAATTACTTGAATTCATACTTGTCACTGACCTGCTTTCTTCTCTTACTTTGTTACTTTCTTTTTTTTTTTCCTGGCAGCAGTTTTACAATAATAAAAGACTTGCTTTGTAAGCTACACAGATTTTGTGACATGTTAGAAGAATGAGCATGCTTGAGCTAACCTCCTAAGAGATGCCAAGTTACTCAACATGTATCTGGGTTGCTTAAGAATATTACCAACACCCCTTTAATTGAACATCCTGAAGGCCACAATCTTAATTTAACCCCTGTTTTTGGATGCTTGGCCTGTACTGACAATATATGGATGTAAAAAGTAGGTAATTCTCCCTCCACTGGCAAGCAGGCAGACAGGTCCAGATACAGGGCAGCCTTGGTGGAATCAAGCACAGCACAGATGGTTTTTCAGATGACTTTCATATGAAGTGTAATCCTAAAATAATTCTAGTGTTTTTGGTTGAAAATTGTCTGCTGAACTGATCATTTTGCTTCCAGACAAAGTCTGAGATTTCTGCTACCTAAGAAATCAGCAGGTTTTGAAGGTTAAACTGGACTCATAAACTCTTGGTAACTTATTTGAGTGTAGGCATGCTTTTTTCCTGGTAGAAATGGAGGAGCTGGGGTGTGTAGCTGGACTTTTTTGATTCCTAGTATCTTAGCTGGACATACACACTTAAATGCTGGTGTACACTTGTGTACTGGCCTACAGGTCTAGAAATTCCTTTTTCAGGCAGAATATGATACCTCAGCTTCCTTAGTTCTTGTGCAGTACATGTGAACAGCTCCTGGGCCCGAGGGTCCCTCTGCATTTGCCTTTGTATATTCATCTGAGGAAACACATCAGCACTGAAGGCAGTTTTGTAGGGTTTGCTTGGTTTTAATTTTTTTGGGAGGGTGACATTCCTTTACCCACCACCCTGTGAATGGAAACTATAGTGCCACCTCCCCTCTCCTAGGCACGTTAAAAAGCAGCCAAGACCCAGGGCATGGTGGGGGGACTGGTTTGGGGAAGGAGAAACAAGATTGTCCATCTCAGCAGCAGAGCGGTGAACTCATCCACTTCCTTAGACAAGTCAAGCTCCACTAAAGAGAAGCTGTGTCTAATTTGCCCCGGAAGGTTACAAGCCGGCCTGCTGTCTTCACAGGAAAGTGTCATTCGTACCACCTGTTTTTACGGCTTCTGGGTTTACTTTTCACAAGAAATAATTTTTTTTCTTCTGTTTTGGACAAATGTGTCCTGGGGCTGGTTTATCTTCCAGATGACGGCGGTGATAGCACAATCCACCTCACGGTGTGCTGTCACGGAGCTGAGGGCGGGGTGGGGAATGCGGGGGTCCTGGGATTTCCCCTTTCCCTGCCTGCTCCGCTCTCGCTTTCTGCTTCCAAAAGAAAAGTCTCGAATAAAATACTCGTCACGTACCGGGGCAGCGGGGGTAAGGGGTCGCTGCCCAGGCGGGGCTGCAGAGAGGGAGCATTTCCAGGGAGGCACTGCCCTCCCCTGCGGGTGCTGCGGAGCCGCTCAAGCCCTGCCGTGCCGCCTGGAAGCTGCTGGCACCGGGAGCCGCCCCCTCGGCCCAGGGGCGGGGGCAGGCGGGACTGCCTTCCCCAGCCTGCCCCGCGGCGCCCAGGCGGGGCTTCCAGCGTGGCGGGCGGGCCAGTGCCGGGGCGGCGGCTGAGCGGGCGGAGCTCGCCGAGCCTCCTGGTGTCCGTGCCTCGGCATGTCTGACTCCGGCGGCGGTGGGGGCGGCGGCCCCGGCGGCGAGGAAGGCGGCATGGAGGTGTCGGGCTCGGCGGTGCAGAACGTGGCCGACGTGTCGGTGCTGCAGAAGCACCTGCGCAAGTTGGTGCCGCTGCTGCTGGAGGATGGCGGCGAAGCCCCGGCGGTGCTGGAGGCGGCGCTGGAGGAGAAGGGCGCCGTGGAGCATATGCGCAAATTCCTTTCCGACCCTCAGGTCCACACGGTCCTGGTGGAGCGCTCTACCCTCAAAGGTGAGGCGAGAGCTGGCCCTACGCCGCGCTCTCAAAATGGCGGCGGCGCCCGCCGCTGCCTGCCTGGAGCCGCCGCCCTGCTGCGGGGTGGGAGGGGCGCGCCCTGCTGCGGGGTCCGCGCCTCACGCACGGCCCCGCTCGGATAGGCGCCTGCTACCGCACTGCGGGTGCGGCCCGTCCCGCGAGTGGAGGGCCGGGGAGAGGTGTGGGGATCAGTGTTAGGAGAGGGCGGTGGCCGCGGCTTCGGGGGCCTGCAGCGGCGGGCGGGTCCTTCGTCGGATGCCTGCGCTTGGCCCGGCCTCCCCCGTTATTTGTTCGCCGGGTGCGGGCCCGGAGCTGACGCTGCTCGGCGGAATCTGGGCAGATGCACGGCGGGGCCGTGTGGGCAGGGACTGCAGCCTGTGCTGCTTGGGAAGGCAGGGAAAGTGCTTCGTCAGTGGGATGTAGGCACTTCCCACTGCGGCCTCCCTTCTGCTGGGGAAATGACTTCCTTCTTGGCAAGACAGGTACCGGGTCTAAAGCAGAACACAAGTAAAAACCAAACCCGTAGAGAAAAGAAAAACAAAACAAAATAAATCTGAATCAGCCTGTGCAAAATCATTTAATTAGCGAGACTCCAGGGTTCATAAATCATGATGCAAACCTTTCAGTGTCTGGTTAGCAAAGCCTGGTGGCCCTGCTGCTTGTAAACCTCCTCAAATGCTTCAATTACTGCTACAGCCAACATTGACGTGAGAAACATCTTTGTTATATACATGCTGCTGTTGCTGACTCTATTCAAAATCACTTTTTATTGTCAACAGATCTTTGCTAAGTAGGTGCTTACTGTCATAGGATCCAGTTTTATGAACAGTAAAAAAATACACCTTCGTTGATAACACAGTCTTTTACTTTTAAACAAGGCCCGCAGTCTGTCTATGGCTACATGCCTGACAGTCTGAGCTTGCAAAAATTTAATATTAAAGCTTTGGATCTCTACTCCCCGTGTGTTGTTGGTTCAGTCCCTGGGGGTATATAACAAATCTTAATACAGCTATTCTTCATGTTGCATTATTTAACATGACCGTGGCAGCAGTTTAAGATACTGGATGTGTATTCTGCAGTTGCTGCATAGTGAGGGAAACCTGAAGAAGGTACTTCCACTTGCTGTATATTCACTGTGAACTTAAGATGCTGCTTAAAATACCCTGTCTTTTAATAATGCACCTATTTCTGCTGATTATCCTCCTTCCCCTTCCAAGGTTTCAGTTTTCTTTTTCAGTGGAGATAACAGTAGAATCTTCTAGAGGGGAAGCAAAGAATAGTAGTCTTCATGAATTCATGAGAAGTGTCTAATAAGATTTAAAGAAAAACCATTATATGCTATTAGGCTATGCAGCCAATTTCTATATTTCTCTTAAGTCTGGGTCATGAGGTTGGTTATCCTTAGTTTGGGTTGGAAGTAGTGAAAGACTGGTGATGAGCTAGCCTCAGGCTTGTTGCTTAGGCCTTATATATGTATGATTAAAAGCAAATTGAGACACATTTAATGTGTTTTAGAAGCTAAATACTAATTTAATATGGGCAGAGGCATTTCCATTGATGCCTTCTGGTTTAATAGCGGCTATGTGGGGAGAGTGGATTTTCTGATTGACAGCCAGTCTTCAGACCTAACAGATTGGGAATCTCAGCCAGGATATGGAGATCTTGTTTTCTCTGACACTGTTAAAAACAGCATTATTACTGAAACTTGTGCATGGGTTAGACAGTATCAAGTAAATTATTGATTACAAATAGAGTAAAACAGAAGCCGTATTTCTGAGTAATGAAAACTGCTGCTGAGCAGTATTGCTTCCTGCACAGTCTGTCAGTAACATTCATACGGGTTCTTGTGTTTAGGACAGCATTGTTCTGTGACCAGGTTTCTGGTGCTCAGGACCACAAATATGGCACCCTGAGATTGTATATCCTGTGAGGGGCCAAATGAAATCAGAGCAGGATGGGAGTCCACGGTTTGTCTTCAGCAAGAGTGTGTCCCCCAATGGGGAGTAACCTTCTGCACCAAAATCACTGCATTGCAGCACAGCTGCCTGCATCTCCAGCAATTACATCATCGGTGATACATTGGCTGTGATAATGCCCGAGTATTTCCCATGGCTTGGGCTTTTGTTTTGTCGGAAGCTTTTTTGTTCAGAGGCTTAATTTGTAAATCACTTTCAAAGAAAAAGTCAAAAAATACTACACAGCCTATAAACAAAAGCAGCTGCTCAGTGTTCTCACATAGATGTGGTTATCCTAGGAACGTATCTCCACAAATAAAAGCACATTCTTTATTTTAGATTTTTCTCTGCCTCACAAGCAGAACGTGGGTTATAATTTTCGTGTCATAATGTTTTACTGTTTTTTTAATAGCAACCTAAAAAAGTTGATAACAGTTGTGTTAAAAAAATGAACTCTGAATTTAGGAAGTATTGCAAAGCTAAATTTATTTTAAGCTATTTTGCATAGCATAGTAGAAACGAAAGGCTAGAAAACTGTCTCATAATAGCAGAAGATGGTTAATAGCAGCAGATGCCTTAGAAATAAAACATTTCTTACATGACATTTTTTGCAGAGGATGTGGGAGATGAAGGAGAAGAGGAAAAAGAGTTCATTTCCTACAGCATCAGCACTGACATTCATTATGGAATAAAATCAAACAGGTGAGTTAGTAAAATAGATCTTGACATTTCTGCCCTATGAATGCAAAACCTATGGAGGCATATCCACCTAGGTAACCTGCAGGTTTTCCCCAGAGTTACTTAGTGCTTCATGTGGTATTTTTATCCAGGTGAGGCAGTAGCTTTTCAGGGTGGAGGCTCTGATAAAACAACAGTGAGGCTGAAAGGCATGGACTTAGGAATTCCAGTTCTGATGTTAAAGAAACAAAGTCTTATTAATTTGGCATACATGCAAATGCAACAATAATCTTCAGTTATGTCTGACTCTGACATATTAATCACTTAATGCCTCTTTGACTCTGAACAGAGTAAGATGTGTGCCTCTTCAGTGTGCCCCTACCGCGGAGTCCTTATTGATAGGTAATTTTGTCTGGTTAATGAAGTATAAAGAAGTATTTATTTGAAGACTTTTGTTCAGACCTCTTAGAAGAAAGATTATAAAGTATGATGATGCAGTTTAGCATTTAAACTTGCAATCAGATTAAAGCTATTCCAACTGTTACTTAATCTTTGTATGTTTAGTTGGTGACTCTCTTCTTTGTTCTGCAGCCTGGCGTTCATTAAGCGTACACCAGTGATTGATGCCGACAAACCAGTGTCTTCCCAACTGAGAGTGCTCACTCTCAGTGAAGATTCTCCATATGAAACGTTGCACTCTTTCATTAGCAATGCTGTTGCTCCCTTTTTCAAATCCTATATCAGAGAATCTGGGAAAGCAGACAGGTAATTCAGGATAAATGCTGTACTTCTTTGCTAACGAAGTAGGTGTTTAATGAAAAAAATAATAGTAACTGTTCAAGTCATGTGAAATGTTTTAAGTACACAGTTGCATAGGATGTTGGCTCTGGGGAAGGTATATTGTATATGTAAACCATTGTATATGGGTTTTGTTTTGCCTTCATTTACAAAACATCTGTCCTTTTTTTCAGAGATGGAGATAAGATGGCTCCGTCAGTTGAGAAAAAGATTGCAGAACTTGAAATGGGCCTTTTGCATTTGCAGCAGAATATTGAAATTCCAGAGATTAGTCTGCCAATTCATGCAACCATTACCAATGTTGCCAAGCAGTGTTATGAACGTGGGGAGAAACCAAAGGTTACGGATTTTGGTGAGAAGGCTGAAGATCCATTATTCCTCAATCAGTTACAATCTGGAGTCAACCGCTGGATCAGAGAGATACAAAAGGTAGAAAAAGACCCAAGTACTAGACTTGTTTGATAAGGACTAATGTACAGTACTGTCTATTTTCATCACAGTTTAAATGATAAAATACTGTGCCATGTACAGTATTCTGAAGATCTGAGACCAGTTTTCGGAGTCATCAGAGGTGCTCATCTAAATAAGACTAAGTCTAATTTTAGATTAGACTAAGCCTGTCTAAATTCAGAGTCTGTTCTAAATTGTTCTGTAAATAGCTGAGAGCATGACTGTTTTATCTTGATTTGTTACAGACTCAAGTGACTGGCAGTAGCCTTGTGAATTTTGTAGCTATTCTTCAGATCTTTGCAGGAGATTGAGTGAAGCAGATCTTGTTTGTTTGTTTTGTTATTTCCTCAGGTCCATCAGAACAGTTGCTCCAGTCCTATCTTGTAATCTCTTGTACTAGTGACTGTTACTGATCAAAAGAACTCTGCTGTTCTCTGCTGTCACTCAGAAGCAGCATCTCAAATACTACTCTGGCTTGTTTTCCTCTGTGGGCATGGTGAACACATACTGCTCATGGAAGAGTGGTGCCTTTTCTTACTCCAGAGCAAACAAATACTTATTTGCCTGGTTCATTTCTCATATAACCAGAATACAGACACTTATCAGGAAAGTGGATAGGTGATCTTTTTCAGCTATGCTGAAGATACTACATGAAGGTCCTAAAACTGACCTTCAAGGCCTCTGGAATTAAACCTTGACTCCTGTTGTGCTGCAGTTCCCACACTTCTCACAGAATAAGTGCCAAAACTCTCTGCTACTAGATTATTAAAACCTGGTAGATACTATGTGTTTCAATTGTATTTAGCAAAAGAACAAGTTTTTGCAGTTGAAGCCTGTAACTTAATGCTTTTCTGCTTCTCTCTCCCTCCCTTTTCTTCATTACTTCTAAGGTGACCAAACTAGATCGAGATCCAGCATCAGGCACTGCATTGCAGGAGATCAGCTTCTGGTTAAATTTGGAACGGGCTCTGTATCGCATTCAGGAAAAACGTGAAAGTCCAGAAGTTCTTCTGACTCTGGATATCCTAAAACATGGCAAACGTTTTCATGCAACTGTCAGCTTTGATACAGACACAGGTAAAATGTCTGCTTTATAGGATTTTTCACGAATGTCCTAACAGAATTTAATCTGTGATGAAACTTGAACACTGTTCAGAGTAACTTTGGGACAGTTAAAGCTACTGTCTTATAATTACTTGATTATTGAAATGAAAACAGACATTCAAAATCTTTTTTTCTATTACATTTAGGTCTAAAACAGGCTCTGGAAACTGTGAATGACTATAATCCACTGATGAAAGACTTTCCACTGAATGACTTGTTATCTGCTACTGAGCTGGACAAAATAAGGCAGGCCCTTGTTGCAATATTTACTCATCTGAGAAAAATCAGGAACACAAAATACCCTATCCAAAGGGCACTGCGTTTAGTTGAGGCTATTTCAAGAGATCTGAGCTCTCAGCTACTGAAAGTGTTGGGAACCAGAAAACTAATGCATGTTGCCTATGAAGAATTTGAAAAGGTATATGCATGATTTTGTTGTGCTGGCAGCTCTGGTTTTGCATTCATAGTGACTTCATGGAAGCATTTCATTTGGGAGCTAAAGTTCCTGTTCTAAAACTCTCTTCAGGTAATGGTTGCATGCTTTGAAGTTTTCCAAACCTGGGATGATGAATATGAGAAGCTACAAGTTCTACTGAGAGATATTGTGAAAAGAAAAAGGGAAGAGAACCTGAAGATGGTGTGGCGTATCAATCCTGCTCACAGGAAACTCCAAGGTCGTCTTGATCAGATGAGGAAATTCAGGCGTCAGCATGAGCAGCTGAGGGCAGTTATTGTGAGAGTCTTGCGACCTCAGGTAATATTTCTGGTTGTTAACTAAACATAAAATTTGTGTGGCTTCTTGAGGAGTGTTTAGTGTTGCTTTAAAAAGTTGCAACCACAAAACTAATACAAAGTTGTTTCGCTGTCTGATTCCAAAACAGTCTAGTTTTGAACCCTTGCTAATAGGCTTAGCTGTAATTATGGTGTACTTCCTGTAATACATGACCATGCTCATGTTAACAGACACAGCAAGTCCAGATGTAACATGGAGGAGATTAATAACTGTGTGAATACTTAAGATTGGCTAAACCACAGTGGAAAATGTGATTAGGCTGCACATAGTGGAGTGGTAAAGTAGTGGGAGTTGGTAAAGTGTGTTGCCCCATTCATAACAATCTTTCAGTCATGTTTTAGAATTTAGTTGTATTGTTAAGGATTTAGTACTAATCTGAAGGGATTTTATAATGCTTGTTAGAATAGATTATGCTTTGCTATTTTTAGGTATATTTTGAAGCATACAACTCACTTAACTATGATTTTAATGCAGGTAACTGCTGTTGCCCAGCAAAATCAAGGAGAGGTACCTGAACCACAGGATATGAAAGTAGCAGAAGTCCTTTTTGATGCTGCTGATGCTAATGCAATTGAAGAAGTCAATCTTGCTTATGAGAATGTCAAGGAAGTAGATGGGTTAGATGTTTCCAAAGAAGGTACAGAAGCCTGGGAGGCAGCAATGAAACGGTATGATGAAAGAATTGATAGAGTTGAAACAAGAATAACTGCTCGTTTGAGAGACCAGCTTGGTACAGCAAAGAATGCCAATGAGATGTTCAGAATCTTCTCTCGGTTTAATGCCTTGTTTGTCAGACCTCACATTCGTGGTGCCATTCGTGAATATCAAACACAGCTGATCCAGCGTGTAAAAGATGATATTGAGTCTCTCCATGACAAATTTAAAGTACAGTACCCACAGAGTCAGGCTTGTAAAATGAGTCATGTTCGTGACTTGCCTCCTGTATCTGGGTCTATAATTTGGGCAAAACAGATCGACAGACAGCTCACAGCTTATATGAAGCGTGTTGAAGATGTCCTTGGCAAAGGTTGGGAGAACCACGTAGAAGGTCAGAAGCTAAAGCAGGATGGAGATAGTTTTCGCATGAAGCTGAACACTCAGGAGATCTTTGATGACTGGGCAAGAAAAGTTCAGCAGCGCAATCTCGGCGTGTCTGGTCGTATTTTCACCATTGAGAGCACTCGTGTTAGAGGTCGAACTGGAAATGTACTGAAACTGAAAGTCAACTTCCTCCCAGAAATAATTACACTTTCAAAAGAAGTCCGGAACCTGAAGTGGCTTGGTTTCCGTGTTCCACTAGCAATTGTCAACAAAGCTCACCAAGCAAACCAGCTCTATCCATTTGCTATTTCTCTCATTGAAAGCGTGCGCACGTATGAGCGAACATGTGAGAAAGTAGAAGAGCGTAATACTATCTCACTTCTGGTTGCTGGCTTGAAGAAAGAGGTTCAGGCTTTGATTGCAGAAGGAATTGCCCTCGTGTGGGAATCATACAAACTTGATCCGTATGTACAGCGCTTAGCCGAGACTGTCTTCAGTTTCCAGGAAAAGGTTTGTTTTATCCTTCAAATTCTGCTGATTTTTTACATTTTGAAGTGTAATTGCATTGGAATTGGACAGCTGATGATCTGTTCTGGAGCACTTTGGTTAAATAGATGATTGAGTTGGCACACAAATGGGCCAGCTGAATGGATCTTTCAGTACTACTAAAATTGATAGACTTGCTGCATCCAGCTAGTGGATCCAGAAGGGTCTAACCATTACTGCATAGTTACTATTGCCTCTGTCTAACCTGGCAAATTGAACAGCTTGTTTTTCCTAATCCATTTTAGGTGGATGATCTTCTCATTATTGAAGAGAAAATAGACCTGGAAGTGAGATCATTGGAAACATGCATGTATGATCACAAGACTTTCTCCGAAATCTTGAACAGGGTTCAGAAAGCTGTGGATGACTTAAATCTTCATTCGTATTCAAATTTGCCAATCTGGGTCAATAAGCTGGATATGGAGGTATGTTTAAGTAGTATGTATTTAGAGGAAACATTTTGATCAGTTACAGATTTTTGCTGCTCTGTCAGGACTAAAGACTCATTGCCTTCATATTCAATTGTGCTTGTTAAGTTTCAGCTTAATAGACACCAGGCCACCTTCAAAGCAGGTAAAATTGTTGAAGTCAGTGAGCGCAGGAGAAGTTTTAATTTGTCATACAGTGAAAATTTACCCCAAAAAATTTAAGGAGCAAATTATTCTTTCAGGCACCATAGCATGCCTGGTGTCAGAATATATTGAGAGTGGGGATCTTGATGCAGTGAGTTTGCAGGTTTTTCCTACAGTATGGCTTATTTTCTTTAGATTGAAAGGATCCTGGGTGTTCGTTTGCAAGCTGGACTCAGGGCCTGGACCCAGGTTCTTCTTGGACAAGCAGATGACAAAGCTGAAGTTGACATGGATACAGATGCTCCACAAGTGAGCCATAAGCCAGGTGGAGAACCCAAGATCAAAGTAAGTTTTATTGTGGGATTTTTGTTTCTTTTCCTCATTGTCAATTCTTAATGCAAGAATTATATCTGAGACTTACACAGTAGATAAGTATTTCTTCTGCATCTGGTTTTGGAGGGATATTTGCCCATCACATTTACATGCAGTTGAATTTTCAAAAGTGTGTGCTACTTCTTGAAGACCAAAATTCTCATCTATGTGTATGTGTATTCTCGTCTATATGCGAGTAAAACTTGAGTGTATTTGCTGTTTCTGCAGAACATTGTACATGAACTAAGAATAACCAACCAGGTTATATACCTGAATCCACCAATTGAAGAGTGTAGATACAAACTTTATCAAGAAATGTTTTCTTGGAAGATGGTAATCCTGTCACTACCAAGAATTCAAAGTCAGAGATACCAGGTAAGTATAATGAAACGGTATCTAGGTCTGAGGAATTCTTTTCACTGCAATTAAGTGTGAGCAATATCTTAATCTGTTGCTCTAGGACTGAATCTTACTGCCTTAGAAATTCATGTATATCACATGTATAATTTTGGGTCTTAGGTTGGAGTGCATTATGAGCTGTCTGAGGAAGAGAAATTTTACCGTAATGCGCTGACAAGGATGCCTGATGGCCCTGCAGCTTTGGAGGAGTCGTATTCTGCTGTCATGGGAATTGTGACTGAAGTGGAGCAGTATGTCAAGGTAGGAGACTGACACTAAATAATGCTACAGCTAAAATGAACATAGACTCTTTTCTCAGTTTCTCTGGGCAGTGAGGGGACAGCTGTCTTTTGGAATATACTGGAGAAGTTCTGAATGTTGTTTGTGAAATACCTCAATTAGGTTTGGCTGCAGTACCAGTGTCTGTGGGATATGCAGGCTGAAAACATCTACAACCGTCTCGGAGAAGATCTGAATAAGTGGCAAGCCCTTTTAGTTCAGATAAGAAAGGCAAGAGGAACATTTGACAATGCCGAAACTAGAAAGGAGTTTGGACCTGTTGTCATAGACTATGGCAAGGTAGGAAATTGTAATTATTTGTGATGTGATAAAAGCATTACATTTCAGAATGGGTGTATAAAAGAATAGCAAGGCTGACAGACTATTATATAACTTTATTCAATTGTAGGTACAATCAAAGGTGAATTTGAAGTATGACTCCTGGCACAAGGAAGTGCTCAGCAAATTCGGCCAAATGCTTGGTCAGAATATGACGGAGTTTCATACACAAATTTCTAAGGTAAGACAAGTTCATAGTCCAGTTTTTCATTTTCAGATGAACTGTTCTGGATTTCTAAAATGCTGATTTGTACCCCATACAGTCCCGTCAAGAACTAGAGCAGCATTCAGTGGATACTGCCAGCACATCAGATGCAGTGACATTCATCACATACGTGCAGTCCCTGAAACGTAAAATCAAGCAGTTTGAAAAGCAAGTTGAAGTAAGTTGTCTTGCGAATTATTATCCTGGAAATGTCAAGCTTAACTCTTAAAATGCAGTTTCATCATACTCAGGTTCTCTTGAGAACAGTCTTGAACTTCATATTCTGAGGAATCCTGTGAAGTGTGTAGTGAGCACTTGTTAAAATGTGAGCATTTAGCATTGCAGCTTAGGTTAGTTTTGTCTTTTTAACCAGTCACTGTCTCTTGTAGCTTTATCGCAATGGTCAGCGCTTGCTTGAGAAGCAAAGGTTCCAGTTCCCATCCTCTTGGCTGTACATTGACAATATAGAAGGAGAGTGGGGTGCCTTTAATGACATCATGCGTAGAAAGGATTCTGCCATTCAGCAACAAGTAGCAAATTTGCAGATGAAGATAGTTCAAGAGGATCGGGCAGTGGAGAGCCGAACAACTGACTTGCTAACAGACTGGGAGAAGACAAAGCCTGTAACAGTAAGTAGGGATGATTAATACTCATTCAGCAAAAGAAGTAGATCCTCTGTGTATAACAAGAAGTAGGCAATTTTTTTGTTTGTTTGTTTTGTTTTGTTTTGTTTTTTTCCAGTTTTTCATTCTAGATGATGGTAAAAGTCTTTTTGAGGATTCTGTAATAACTTGTGTTGATTTTTGGGTTGGGGGTGACAGAGGGAAATCTAACCTTAAAATGTGGGCTTCTGTTAAGTGCATAAAGGAAGACAATTTCAATTGCTAACAAAGCTTTAGTTGAAACAAAGAATAAATCAGAATCGTGTATAGGAGGAATTAAAAGCAAGTTGCTTGTTTGCACTTTTACTTTCCCAAAGGTGATACTTAGTGAAGAACTGCATATAAGAGTAGGATGAGACTTTCTGGATTATTATGTAGCCTCATTGTCAGCAAACTAGAAATGGAAAAACAGTGACAGGCCCACATTTAATTTTTAGCCCTTGCTTTGAACTTAACTTCAACTTGATGGTGGGGTTTTTGCACTGATGGTATTCCATACAAACTTCAGGGAAACC
Source organism: Heliangelus exortis (assembly GCF_036169615.1). NCBI lineage: Eukaryota > Metazoa > Chordata > Aves > Apodiformes > Trochilidae > Heliangelus > Heliangelus exortis. The sequence continues at coordinate 11,005,418 of NC_092426.1, read as the reverse complement.
TGCGTCCAGAAGAGGCTCTTCAAGCTCTTACCATTTACGAAGGAAAATTTGGTAGACTGAAGGATGATCGTGAAAAGTGTGCAAAGGCCAAGGAAGCTCTGGAACTAACAGATACAGGACTACTCAGTGGCAGTGAAGAACGTGTCCAGGTACAACCAGCCCACAACTTCTTGTCAGTTTCATCTCTCTGTCCCTTAAAAGAGTGACTGATAGCCTGCAGTGTACTAGTGTCAACCCACAGTCTCCACACTCATTCAGTTCCAGCCATAAGAGATTGTCTGTTGTCTCTTCCTTGACTGTCTTACTCTCATGAAGCTATTATGTGACCTGAGATGCAAAGATGTCATCTGGGTCAAGTACTATTGTAATTTTCTTGAATTGTCAAGCAATCTGAAGGTTTTTGACACTTTAAAAGTATTGTTTATCTCCCTTAGGCTAGTAACTTTGAACTTACTAGGGATGACTTCTGTTGTTTGCTACATTTTTTACTATAGGTAGCCCTTGAAGAGTTGCAGGATCTCAAAGGCGTCTGGTCTGAACTCTCTAAGGTCTGGGAACAGATTGATCAAATGAAAGAACAGCCCTGGGTTTCAGTACAGCCTCGCAAGGTACTTCACTTATGTATATGTACAATGTAATGACTGCACATATATGCAAATTAAGAACTCGAATTTTTGAGGTAGTTGTGCTCAGTTGTCATGTTTCAGATTTTTGTCAGTGTTAAGGTACTTTTTTCAGTATCTTGTGGGTGTGTTTCTTCTCATGTTATGCTAAAAAAAAATCATGGGGTTTGTTACAACTCTAATTTTGCAGGGGACTTAAGCAATTCCCATAGTTTTGAAATTGAGTTTGGACTGACTGCATCTATAGAGAAGAAGCTGTGCTGGTTTTAAATAGCCAGTTGGACCTGTACAGGGAAACTTGATTATATGGTTAGATGAACAGCATCAGTTTTAGTTCAGTGCACAGGAGGTAGAGAGCAATAGCCAAAAACTGCCTGTGACAATACTATTTGATAAATAATAGGCAGTAAAATTACATTCCTAGCTATAAAGTAACAATGTCTCATGTAAATACATATAACAGAAAGAGTTATACTGTAGGTAGCATCTGATTGGAGAGGAGTTTCTGTAAAAATGTAGAGACAACTGTAAATTCATGTAACCATGTGTACAGCTCTTGGAAAGAATAATATTATTGCTTTTATGTTATTGACAGCTTCGACAAAACTTAGATGGTCTGCTGAACCAGCTGAAAAACTTCCCTGCCCGCCTGCGACAGTATGCCTCCTATGAGTATGTTCAGAGGCTTCTGAAGGGCTACATGAAAGTAAGTTATACTCCTTTCTAAAATGCATGTAGTATATAGTTCAAGTTCAAGGGTGTAACTTGCTTTCTTGTCTTCCCTAGATAAACATGTTAGTTATTGAACTGAAATCTGAGGCACTTAAAGATCGTCACTGGAAGCAGCTGATGAAAAGGCTTCATGTTAACTGGGTTGTCTCAGAATTGACCCTGGGCCAGATCTGGGATGTTGATTTACAAAGAAATGAAGCAATTGTCAAAGATGTACTGCTTGTGGCTCAAGGAGAGATGGCTTTGGAAGAGTTCTTGAAACAGGCTAGTATCAGCTCTTGTATGTATGCACATAACAGCAAATCAAAGCCTTCCTGTCAGGTAGTTTACACTTGCGTGGTAAACTTGTCAGTCTGAGCTGTTGATGCAAGTGCTGAGACTCCATGGGACACAGTTTTGGGGACTAGCTTAAAGCTATGTAAGCTTCCTCTGCTGAAACTTGCCTTATTTGGGTGAAGTAGTCATTACCTATCTGCATCATATTCTCAGTATTTTTAACAAAAGCTTGAGTGTAATCCCAGGATCCTTGAATAAAAACTGTAAAATCTGATTACTGGAATACATTTCTACTTAGTAATTTTGTTGGAGCAGAAGTTATTGATGTCATATCTTAAACTTTTTTTCTTCAGATAAGAGAAGTGTGGAACACTTATGAACTGGACTTGGTCAATTACCAGAACAAATGTCGTTTGATTCGTGGCTGGGATGACCTTTTCAATAAAGTAAAAGAGCACATTAACAGTGTGTCTGCTATGAAGCTATCACCATACTACAAGGTAAAATGGAGAAAAAATACAAAGAATTTAAATCAGCCTTCCTCTCTTGTGTAGTTTATGTATATGTCAAAAAGGGGTATATTAACTATTTAAGTTGACAGAAAATTAATTGCATATGCATACTTTTTAACTCTCAACTGTTTCCAGTAATAATTGTTAAACTCCTGATCCAGTTGAAATGAATATTAATGAAAGGTTTAAAACTTCAGGTGTTTGAGGAAGATGCCCTTAGCTGGGAAGACAAGCTGAACCGTATCATGGCACTCTTTGATGTCTGGATAGATGTCCAGAGGAGATGGGTCTACCTGGAAGGTATCTTCACTGGTAGTGCAGACATCAAGCACTTGCTGCCCGTGGAGACCCAGCGGTTCCAGAGGTGATTTTTCAATTGCTTTGTTCTTTTCTTCCCTCCTTTGGGGCAGCATGTGGGCAGGCCTGCAGTTCCATGACTTAAGTGTAGCACTCTCAGAGTTGGAATAATAACTGTATTCTTACCTGATCCAACTGGATTACAGGTAGGTGTAACTTCAAGCAAACAAATATGTTAAGAGAAAACAATGACAGAAAAAGGTTTAATATAAACAGGCTGATGGATAATTTTAAGATGACTGGGATTCAGATGGTTTTCCTTTCTAGCTACAGTTGGCTTCATCAAGTATTTTTGTGGCATTGTGACCATAACAACAAGCAGGCTGATTTCTGTTATTTCAGCCTTAATTTCATCCTTTAAACTTCATTTACTTCTGCTTTAAGTTGCTCTGGTCACCTTTACTCATTCCACACACTTCAGTCAGATAAAAGAATTGTATTTATGCATATTCAGGAGTTGAAGAAAAGTAGACCTTCAGTAGCAGAATTGGTAAACCGAACATTGCAGAGAAGTTTTTGTTGTTGTGGACTTGAGATAGGTAGATGAAGAACTATTTGGAGGATTTAGCTTTGCATTCTCTAGGGCAGCAACAACAATAATGCAGTGGTCATTTAGAGACAAATAACTTTGGTGCTTTGCAGGCCTCCTGTTGTCACTCAGTTTGCACTAATGTACTGTGTTATTTTACTTACAGCATCAGCACTGAATTTTTGGCACTCATGAAAAAGGTGTCTAAATCTCCACTTGTGATGGATGTTCTTAACATTCAGGGTGTGCAGAGGTCATTAGAGAGGCTGGCAGACTTGCTTGGGAAGATACAGAAGGCACTGGGAGAATACTTGGAAAGGGAGAGGTCCTCTTTCCCTCGGTAAGAAGTTGACTCAAATTAATTTTATGTTTCTGTGCAGAATTGGTATACTGTTCTGTAAAGCCTCTGCCACTTTTTTGTGTTGCATGTATGTAATATGTTACAGCTATTTAGGTCTGTGTTGTCTTAATGCAGAATTTGGATATAGCTACTTCTTGAGAAATGGGACTAAAACTTTTCTTCCTCATCTCCTCCTGGTTGTAGGATTCAGATACTGCTTAAGGAACCATTGCAGCCGATTTCTGTAAACTTTCAGGTTCTCTATTGAGCTGCTTAATTCTTTGATTTGGCAGTGTTTAAAATGTCACAGTCCAGGATTTAAGTCATTGGTTCTGACTTAGCTGTAGTCCTCAGCTGTCTGTCATTTAGCATTGGAGAGTAAAGGTACAGGAGATACTGAGTGGGAGTTTTCCCTTAATTCAATGCCAGGCTGTACTGTGGGGTTTCAGAGATGTGTAGGTAAAGAAAATGTTCCACAGGACCATGTATTCACTTTTGTATGGTACAGACCTCATGAACTGAGACTTAATCTTAGAACTCAAGTGTAACTTCTAGCAAATGTATTGTTTATGCACTTTTGTAGTGTTGGGGAAATTAATGTCATTACTTCTATATAGTGGCAATCTATGAAGCATAAAGAAATTAAAAGTCAGTTGGAGTTCTGATACAGATTTGATATTGTGTAATTATTAGGTTTTACTTTGTTGGTGATGAAGACTTGCTTGAAATCATTGGAAACAGCAAAAATGTTGCTAAGCTGCAGAAACACTTCAAGAAGATGTTTGCTGGAGTCTCTAGCATTATTCTTAATGAAGACAATTCTGTGGTTCTTGGGATATCCTCACGTGAAGGAGAGGAGGTAGAGCTGCAGTCTTTTTTTCTTTAAATAAAATTCTGAAAGTAAGTGAACATCATCTGACTTAAACCTGATTCTTGTAGGTGCTGTTCAAAACACCTGTCTCTATCACAGAACATCCCAAGATCAATGAGTGGCTCACTCTTGTTGAGAAAGAAATGAGAGTGACCCTTGCAAAATTGCTTGCAGAGTCTGTTACTGAAGTAGAAATCTTCGGAAGAGCAACTTCCATTGATCCAGCAGTCTACATCTCTTGGATTGACAAATACCAGGTATCAGTATGGAACATTTAAGCATACTGCAGCTTGGTTACTTTAGTGAGGAAAACTATCTGATGAGGATTTTTGTTACATAGGCCCAGCTTGTTGTCCTGTCAGCCCAGATTGCATGGTCTGAGAATGTGGAGTCAGCCCTCAATGGTATGGGTGGGGCTGGAGACAACAGAGACAACAATCCCCTCCACTCTGTGCTCGCTAACGTTGAGGTCACGCTCAATGTCCTGGCAGACTCTGTGCTGATGGAGCAGCCACCTCTTCGTAGAAGGAAACTGGAGCACTTAGTAAGTAAAAACCTCTTTTTCTCCTCTGCGTTCATAGGTGAGGATTTTTAAAAGTGTAATGAAAAGACCGTTTAGTCTAAGATTTATTTTTCCTCTAGGAAAAAGTTTAATACAATTTATTAACTACAGCAAAGCTTGATCCTAAAGAATGTGATAGTTTTTCACTCAAGGCATCTTAATGCATGGTAGCTTATTATGAACTAGTTCGCTGAATTGACCTTCAAGCCAGCTCTTCCACATATGGAAGTTACTGATTACTTCATTCAAAAGCAAAAGCATTTCATTAAACTTCTTATTTTAATGATTGCGTGATTTTGTTTGTAGATAAGGTTGGGGGGAGGGAAGTTAAAATAATTTGGGTTATTTATGTAGATTATAAGGGGGAAATAGCTAGTCTTTTTTAGGAAAAATTGTCCTCATAGTTTTGGGCAAGTGACATATGTAGGTCAGTAGTGTAATGGACTACAGACTAACTGGACCAGAGTGTTTCACTGAAAGCTAGGGGAGTCTTAACGAGGGCAGTCAATGTTGTTTATTTTGCCTTTGTAGCCACAAAAGTGGCTACAAAGACTCCTCGTCCTTGAGTCTGAGGATGTTGGTAGGTTGTGATTTCCAAGCAATGCCAGTTTACTGTCATAATCTGAGAAGCTGTAGGATTCCTGGCTTTATGAGCAATGGTATATATTGCTGTGATCTAAAAAGCTACTTCATTCTCCAGATCACGGAGCTGGTGCACCAGAGGGATGTTACAAGATCACTGATCAAAAGCAAAATTGACAACTCCAAGTCCTTCGAGTGGCTCAGCCAAATGCGGTTCTACTTTGACCCAAAGCAGACAGATGTGTTGCAGCAGCTCTCCATCCAGATGGCAAATGCCAAATTCAACTATGGTTTTGAGTACCTTGGTGTTCAGGATAAGCTGGTACAGACTCCTCTTACTGACCGCTGTTACCTGACAATGACACAAGCCCTCGAGGCAAGACTAGGAGGATCACCATTTGGTAGGTTCATACCAAAGGATAATAAAAACTTGAGACAAGTTGATAAACTCTTATTCTCTGATACATACCTGTCCTGGTTTGGGCCAGGATAAAGGTGATTTTTTGTCTTGTACTTTTGCTTTCAGCTAAGTCTCTTTTAAGTAGTTTCACATGCTGAAATTAACAGCAAGTTTCTCAGACAGTGTCTGCTTTTAGGACTGGTAACACTTGATGTTTATAGTTACTGCTAGAGACTGGTGTGCAGAGCCAAGACAGAAAATCACCTTTATCTTGGCCCGAACCAGGACAATAGCTTTAATGTAAACATGCCAAACACTTATAACTAAGATAATGAAGAACAAAACACTCTTTTATGAGAACTTGTAACAGTTTTAGGTTTCACTGAAATCCCTTTAAACACAGAAACATGTCTTTCTCACTTCACAAATAGGTCCTGCTGGTACTGGTAAAACAGAATCTGTCAAGGCTCTTGGACATCAGCTTGGACGCTTTGTGTTGGTTTTCAACTGTGATGAAACATTTGACTTCCAGGTAAGTCATTTCATTAAAAAATGTAGTCTGCTAAGAAGCATTAGGAATCTCCTCAGAACTCTAGAACAACAGTGATGTTTGCCTTCAAGGTGATTTGTCTGTGTTAACTGAGGAGGTATCTGTGGATCATACAGTGAACATCTGAATATCAGAACCCTTTTGCAGCTCTTCTAGTACTACAAAGATGCAAATATATACAAATATATCTCCTTTCTGCCATGAGTTCATTGCATCAAGTGATGTTTTCAGATGCTTTTGCCTCTGTAAGCAAGAATGATGAGGCAACTTCAGTGAATTTTCCCCTCTGCATGCAGGCGATGGGACGCATCTTTGTGGGACTTTGCCAAGTGGGTGCGTGGGGCTGCTTTGATGAGTTCAACAGACTGGAGGAGCGTATGCTCTCTGCTGTTTCACAGCAAGTTCAGTGCATCCAGGAAGCCTTGCGAGAGCATTCCAACCCCAACTACGACAAGAGTATGTAATTGTTCATTCTTAATAGTGTTGTAGAAGCATCTCTAAAAGCATTAATCTGGTTTGTTGCTCAGTTCCATTACAATCCAAGGGTGAAGCTGCTTTCTGTCAGAGCTTAAAACTTAAATAACTTTCAGCTGGCAGAAATTTGTATTTGAGTACTTGTGTTGCAGTCCCAAGGGGCCTGCTGTCCATTACTGTAGGAAACTAAAATAGAATAAAGTATGATTTGTGTTATCAGGGTGATGGATCACTGATTGACATGTAACTAAATGCACTCTCTTTTCAGCTGCAACACCTATTACTTGTGAGCTACTGAACAAACAAGTCAAAGTGAGCCCTGACATGGCTATCTTCATCACCATGAATCCTGGCTATGCAGGCAGATCAAATCTGCCTGACAATTTGAAGAAGTTGTTCCGTAGCTTGGCAATGACAAAACCAGACCGTCAGCTGATTGCCCAGGTCATGTTGTACTCCCAAGGTTTCCGTACAGCTGAAGTGCTTGCGAATAAGATAGTACCATTCTTCAAGTGAGTAACAAGTTTGGGTCCAATTAGTAAAAGTAGAAGTTATTGTTCAAAGTTGTAGTGTGTTCTGACATTCACTAAGCACATTGTGCAGAAATAATTTTGGTTAAATAGTGATGTTGACTGAGTGTTGTGTTGGTCCCTACTGAGATTTAAATTGTATTTGTCTCCTTTGCTTCCTTAGGCTTTGTGATGAACAGCTTTCCTCCCAGAGTCACTATGATTTTGGCTTGAGAGCACTGAAAAGTGTGCTGGTTAGTGCAGGTAATGTGAAGAGGGAGAGGATTCAGAAGATAAAACGAGAGAAAGAAGAGCGGGGTGAAGTCGTTGATGAGGGAGAAATTGCAGAGAACTTACCAGAACAAGAGGTAATGTGTGTGTGAAGTCTTTGCTTCTGTGATAAAGTACAGGATGCACACTAAATCACTACTGGTGTCTGTTATGTAGTGCTTAGCCATGCAAGCAAAGTCATATTAGTTATTAAACTTGGTAATTTGATAGCTTTGAAGCACCAAGTTAAACATGTCTTAGTAGTCCCTGAATCACAGTGGAGGACTTGGATTTAGTTCATGCATTCATGATGCTTATTGCTGCTCAGTTCCTTAGTGGCTAATACCAAAAGCACAGTGAAGGGGCATAAGAAACTGGTTATATAAAGTGAAAATAATAGGAGCTAATTGTGTAGTTTCAAAGTTGAAACCTCATCAAGTATTTAGTGAAATATTCCCTGTCAAACACATCTGGTAAAGCAGACTTTAAAAAATCTTAACAAAAACATGATTCTCTCTGCAGATCCTGATCCAAAGTGTATGTGAAACTATGGTACCAAAACTGGTTGCAGAAGATATTCCATTGCTGTTCAGTCTTCTTTCTGACGTATTCCCTGGAGTACAGTACCATCGTGGGGAGATGACAGCCTTGCGAGAGGAGCTTAGGAAAGTGTGTCAGGAAATGTACCTTACCTATGGTGATGGAGAGGAAGTTGGTGGCATGTGGGTTGAAAAGGTAAAATACAAAACTGAAAATGGGAAATTGAATGTAATGTATGTCTAAGACTAAAGCTCACTAAAACTACTACTTTTTTATTAGGAAAGGCAAAAGACTTTTTTTTTAAGGGAGCTTAGCTTGACTACTGAGTTGAGACCTAATTGGTACATCATTTCTTCTGTCACAGGTTCTTCAGCTGTATCAGATTACACAGATAAATCATGGACTGATGATGGTCGGTCCCTCTGGAAGTGGAAAGAGCATGGCCTGGAGAGTGCTTCTGAAAGCCCTTGAACGGCTGGAGGGTGTGGAAGGTGTTGCTCACATTATAGATCCAAAAGCAATTAGCAAAGATCATCTCTATGGTACTTTGGATCCAAACACCAGAGAATGGACAGATGGCTTGTTCACACATGTCCTAAGAAAGTGAGTCTTCAATGGCACAAATGAAAAATGGCCAGTACATTTGTGCCATAGATATTCTGGCCTTACTGAGTCTTTGTTCTCTATTGTAATAAATATTTCCTTTAATGTAGAATAATAGACAATGTGAGAGGTGAACTACAAAAACGCCAGTGGATTATCTTTGATGGTGATGTAGACCCTGAATGGGTTGAGAACTTGAACTCTGTTTTGGATGACAACAAGCTACTGACTCTGCCAAATGGAGAACGTCTCAGCCTTCCACCAAATGTAATGTTACTTTTTTTTACATTATGTTTACATGCTGTCCTATAAGCTTGCTGCTTTTACCTAAATCTTTAGTAGTGCTGTTCCTCCTTTTCATCACAAGCATAGTACTGATCTCAGGTAGCAAGTTTCTTGATTTTGCTTTTGGTAGTTTATTTTTAGTTCAAACAAAAATTTTACATTTTCGTTTTAAATTACGTTTAAAATTTGCTTTAAATTTCTCTTCTCTAGGTGCGTATCATGTTTGAGGTGCAGGATCTCAAATATGCCACTTTGGCTACTGTGTCAAGGTGTGGCATGGTCTGGTTCAGTGAGGATGTTCTCAGTACAGACATGATATTCAATAACTTCCTAGCCAGACTAAGAAGCATTCCTCTGGATGAAGGTGAAGAGGAAGCTCAGCGAAGGCGAAAGGGCAAAGAAGATGAAGGAGAAGAAGCAGCATCCCCAATGCTGCAGGTATAACTTAGATTACATTATGAGATAATGTAATAGAAATGCTTGTATCACAAATAGTATGATTTACTTTGAATTTATAACAGCCTATCATAGAAAAGCTGGATTCCTCTTTTCATCTTTTTGTGTTTGTTTTTTTTTAAAATTACATTAAAAGATGAAGTATTTCAAACTTTAATTTCTTTTCTGCTGCCTGGTAATTAAATGAGAAGCAAGTGATTTGAGCAGTGTTTGTCTCCCCCAACAGATCCAGAGAGATGCTGCAACAATAATGCAGCCATATTTCACATCCAATGGCTTGGTAACTAAAGCACTGGAACATGCTTTCAAGTTGGAGCATATTATGGATCTCACCCGCCTGCGCTGCCTGGGCTCCCTGTTCTCCATGTTGCACCAGGCGTGCCGCAACGTAGCCCAGTACAATGCCAATCATCCAGACTTCCCAATGCAGATCGATCAGCTGGAGCGTTACATCCAGGTAGACACAGTGTGCTGCTGAGTGACTGCCTCAGTATAGCAGCTGGGTTTGGTTCATTAAGTTTTGTTCTGTTATTCTACAACCAATAATCTGCTTTTGCTACTCCTTACAGAGGTACCTGGTCTATGCAATACTGTGGTCTCTTTCTGGAGACAGTCGTTTGAAAATGAGAGCAGAGCTGGGAGAGTACATCAGGAGAATCACCACTGTGCCACTGCCAACTGCACCCAACATACCTATAATTGATTATGAGGTAAAACTTTCTTATGCTAGAAGGCTTGCTCTTGTAGTGTTCCTAGATGCTTGCCTTAGACTTCGCAGATGAAACTGAGAAATGAAACACTGAACTGACTTAAATTTAAGTTTCACAGTTCAGTGAACAAGCTGCCTGTTAAACAATTATATCAAATTTTATTTTATCCTGTGGTTTAAAATAAATTGTCTTTCAACAGAAGTTGAATTACATTCCTGTTGTTGTCTGATCATGTTTTTGTGGTCCTAGGTGTCCATTACAGGTGAATGGGTGCCATGGCAATCCAAGGTTCCTCAAATTGAAGTTGAGACACACAAAGTTGCAGCTCCTGATGTTGTAGTACCAACCCTCGATACTGTTCGCCATGAAGCATTGCTGTATACTTGGCTGGCAGAACACAAACCTCTAGTACTGTGTGGACCACCAGGTTCTGGAAAGACCATGACCCTCTTCAGCGCTCTCAGAGCTCTGCCTGACATGGAGGTACACAAGAGTGTGTGTGTATGTGTGCACATGCATGCACATGTGTGAATTGCAGAGCAGTACCAAGTCTCTAACCTCATTTAAAGATAAAAGCAGAAATTATTTGCTGGTCAGAATGCAGTGATACCTCCACCTCTGTCAGTCATATGTAGACATAGCAAAAAAAAAAAAAAAATTATGTTGACTTATTTTAAGTCTCAAGTTTCTTAACCTAAAAGCTACTTTCTTCCATTTGTGGCTTCAGTAATACAGAGCATTTCTCCATTTTGTATTTCAAAACCTGTGGTAATGTTTAAGAAAAACTCTCATTCTTCAATATATTAATGTGGAAAGTAGTTATATGAAGCTCTGATTTTTAAGCACAAGGTTGAACAGGAGGTGTTGCTGCATGGTAAATGGAGAACCTGCACTGGGAAGCAAGCAGTGTACAGCCAGAATACACACAGTAAGCCAAAACTTCGTATAAAATATACATATTTAGTGTATTTTTAACTGTTTCTTTTCAATGTTCCCCTTTTAAGGTGGTCGGACTCAACTTTTCCAGTGCTACTACTCCAGAACTGCTCTTGAAAACTTTTGATCACTACTGCGAGTACAGACGTACACCTAATGGCGTGGTGCTGGCTCCTGTGCAGTTAGGAAAGTGGCTGGTGCTGTTCTGTGATGAAATCAACTTGCCAGATATGGATAAATATGGCACTCAGAGAGTCATATCATTCATTAGACAGGTTTGGGTTTCTTTGTAATCAACTATATCATAACAATTATTTTCAGGGAAATACAGTGTTCCACTGATTTTTATTTTACTTTTATCTTTTTCCAGATGGTGGAACATGGAGGATTCTATCGTACATCAGACCAGACATGGGTGAAACTGGAGAGAATTCAGTTTGTTGGTGCATGTAATCCACCTACTGATCCTGGAAGAAAACCTCTCTCTCATAGGTAATGTGTCTGGTAAACTGTATAGCAACCGTCAAAATAGGGGTCAAAATTAAAGCATTGATCTGTGTATTCCTAATACACTTGTTTAACACCACCTCTGTGGAAACTGTGTTCCTTGCTTTTGTACTAACTGCTAATTCATTCTTATCCTGAGAGGCAGCCAGTCAGCTCACTGTTATACTTCTTGAATAACCTGTCTGAAATGCTGTCAGTACTTCAGAATGCTTTTTGCCAGTTACTAAGGAGCAACCAAATTATCAGCAGTTACTGCTAATTTTGAATCAAGCAGTTACTCAGTTACAGCAAAAGATAATGAAAACGACACAGACTATAATTTGAACTTCTGCACTACATAATACCCTCCTCTTTCAGATTTTTACGACATGTTCCTGTGGTTTATGTGGACTATCCTGGACCAGCCTCTCTTACTCAGATATATGGAACATTTAATCGTGCAATGCTGAGGCTGATCCCATCACTCCGCACGTATGCAGAACCTCTCACTGCTGCTATGGTGGAATTCTACACAATGTCTCAGGTAAATATGACCCTGGACTCTAGAAGTCTTCCCTTTATGCTGAATCATTTAACATGCATTGTTTGCCTTTCACGTGGATGATACATGTACAAGAATTTAACTAATTACTTGAGATCTGCCAAAAGCTGCTAGCAAAATCTGCCACAAGGATTACAGTGCTAAGACCTGTAAAAAATACAGTGCAACTTTGGGATGAAATAACTAATTAATTTTGTTTTTAGGAGAGATTCACTCAAGACACACAGCCACACTACATATATTCACCTCGTGAAATGACTCGATGGGTGAGAGGTATATTTGAAGCATTGAGGCCACTAGAAACCTTACCAGTGGAGGGCCTTATAAGGATATGGGCCCATGAAGCCTTACGTCTCTTCCAAGACAGGTAAAATAAACATGAGATGCAGAGAAAAAAAAAAAAAAAAAAAGGAAAATGGTGCAAAATAAATTTCACCCATTCTTTGCCACCTTTCAACTTCTAGAAGATCAGACTGAAGTGTGCTACATGTTAAATAGCTGGAATACAAATGAAAATATTTCACTTTGCTTATTAAGTTAATGTTATTGGGAGTCATATTTATGCAAAGGACAAATATACTTCAGTGGTAGCACTGCCATGCAATGTGACTGTATCCTCCCTTTACAGAGAATTTGTAGTCACTGACTTTTTTCTTTATCCAGACTTGTAGAAGATGAGGAGAGGCGGTGGACTGATGAGAACATTGATATGGTTGCTCTGAAGCACTTCCCCAATATTGACAAAGAAAAAGCTATGAGCAGACCTATCTTATACAGCAACTGGCTATCAAAGGTAAAATTCTAAACATAATAAAAATTGTTGGTGGACTGTTTCTTGCAATCTAAACCAAGACAGATGGGCAATCTGTAGAAGTCCCATGAGGTCAAGCGGAAAGCCCATCTTGCCTGCTTCCCACCTGTGACCAATAGCAAATGCCTGGGAAAGGCCATTTAAACTAAACTGGAGGAGTGAGGGCAATTTAAGTCTTGTCATGCTACTCCCTAACCTCTTCAGTGACTGGCAGCACAGTCTCAACCAATGATAGATAGGTTCAGTGGTATGATGGTATTTAAACCCCATGCTGCTATTTAAGCATGTGGACTTGTTCCTGTACAAGTTAAGAGTTCAGCATTCTTAAGCTTTTGCATGAGATTGCTACAGTAAGAAGTCTACTCGTTCTGCTTTCATCTACCTATAAATTGATCCCTAAGCAAAATTTCTCTAATCTAAATTCCATACTGTATTGACTTCTCCTTTTAGGATTATATTCCAGTGGATCAGGAAGAACTAAGAGACTATGTGAAAGCTCGTCTTAAAGTCTTTTATGAAGAGGAGCTGGATGTACCACTTGTTCTGTTCAATGAAGTCTTGGATCATGTGTTAAGAATTGACCGGTGAGTGGAGACTCAGTGGCTGCTCATATCAATAGTGTTTAGAGACTTGTTCTGAATGCCTGAGTACAGACTAAGCAAGAATGGAACATGATCCCATTGTTTTCCATGGAATGTCTACTTCTAGCCTCCAAAATAGCAGGATTCTAGCTGGAAAGATGTGTCAGTTTGGTAGCAGTTTGAAATTTTAATGCTCAAAACTTCAATAAGTTTTGAAGTAACAATAGGTAATATTAATATAAATATAATATAAATATAAATATGAAATAAGCTTTTAGGTAACACTTGATTAAAACATACTTGCTTATCTGCTTCTGCAGAATCTTCCGTCAGCCACAGGGCCATTTGCTGCTTATTGGAGTCAGTGGAGCAGGGAAAACAACTCTCTCAAGATTTGTTGCCTGGATGAATGGTTTGAGCGTCTACCAAATTAAGGTTGATATGCTAGTTTTACTTCCTAACTATTGTTGACTTTAAAATCCCCGTAAGAGCTAAACCAAAGTGTTAATAACCAATGTTAAATTTTACTAGGTTCACAGAAAATACACAGGTGAAGATTTTGATGAAGATCTTAGGACAGTATTGAGACGTTCTGGCTGCAAAAATGAAAAAATAGCTTTTATAATGGATGAGTCAAATGTATTGGATTCTGGATTTCTGGAGAGAATGAACACTCTCCTAGCCAATGGAGAGGTAAGAGGATTTTAAGTAGATACTTTAAGCATCTGTTTTCAACTGTGAGCTACAACAAAGCTGTCTTTTGAATTAGGTTCCTGGTCTCTTTGAAGGAGATGAATATGCCACCCTCATGACCCAGTGTAAAGAAGGAGCACAGAAAGAAGGTTTAATGTTAGACTCACATGAAGAGCTCTATAAGTGGTTCACCAGCCAAGTTATTCGCAATCTCCATGTTGTGTTCACCATGAATCCATCTTCTGAGGGCTTGAAGGACAGGGCAGCTACCTCTCCTGCTCTCTTCAACAGGTAATTACTGTATATTCCAACAAGCTTTACAAATACTGGTAGAACAGTAGTTTTTGGGAAGTCTTCACAAATGCTGTGTTTCAGGTGTGTCTTGAACTGGTTTGGAGACTGGTCAACTGAGGCACTGTACCAAGTTGGCAAAGAGTTCACAAGCAAAATGGATCTTGAGAAACCAAATTATATTGTGCCTGATTACATGCCAGTTGTGTATGATAAGCTGCCACAGCCACCATCACACAGGGAAGCTATTGTTAACAGTTGTGTGTTTGTTCATCAGACTCTCCATCAGGTATGTTTTTATTACATTGCTCAACCTCTAGGCCACAATATCATGCACCAGTTTCCTAAAAAGTGTGGTCTTTGGCATCTGAATAGGTTTTAAACTAATGTATAATATACATTTCCTTCTTTCCTAAAGGCTAATGCTCGTCTGGCAAAACGAGGAGGCAGAACCATGGCAATAACACCACGTCACTATTTAGATTTCATCAACCATTATGCAAATTTGTTCAATGAGAAACGAAGTGAGTTGGAGGAACAGCAAATGCATTTGAATGTTGGCCTGAGAAAAATCAAGGAAACAGTTGATCAGGTACATATCTCTCAGACTTTGCCCTTTATAAGAGTGGAGTGCTTAAATTGTTCCCTGTGTTTAATCTGAATTTTCCCATCTTAAAATCTATCTCAGGTGGAAGAATTGCGACGTGACCTAAGAATAAAGAGTCAGGAACTGGAAGTGAAGAATGCAGCAGCCAATGACAAGTTGAAAAAGATGGTGAAAGATCAGCAGGAAGCTGAGAAGAAAAAGGTAAAAATCTTTGTTAAATCTCTTTGTATAGTAAATATTTTTATTTTACAAAACAGAGCCTGCAGAGCAAGTACTAGAAGTTCAGCTTCTAAAAAGTAATAATTTGTGTGTGAAACTTCCTCTTAGGTCATGAGCCAGGAGATTCAAGAACAGCTGCACAAGCAGCAGGAAGTCATTGCAGACAAGCAGATGAGTGTGAAAGAAGATCTTGACAAGGTGGAGCCTGCTGTGATTGAAGCCCAGAATGGTATGTTAGCACCTGAAGAGATAACACTGTGGGACTGGATCTAAAAACTGAAGTCAATGGGAATGCATTTTGGCATTTGGTGTATTTGGTCTGAGTTGGTGCTGCCTAGTAAAAGTTTAAGCTCTTAGTGTGGAGCTCAGCAGTACTGAAGAGATTCCTAATCCTTAAACTCTGATTTTATGCAGTTTGTAAGTACTGATCTAATACTTGATGCTCCTTTTATGGTTTCATTTCTGGCAGGCTACTCTGGTTATTTATTCAGTTAGTATATTCATAAAGAAACCTCATAACCAGAAAGACCACTGATGCCTTATTACTGCACAGACAGCATACGGTCTGTATGTTCATTAAGTCTGTTTGTTCATTAAGGGTAGTCATTGCTTATAATAACACTTGGAAGTGAATCATTTTTATGCAGCAGAGTAAGTTGCCTCTGGCTAGTTGGCAAGTCGACATTGACAAAAGTTTATCTTGTAATACACAGTCTGAATGTTACCCACTAGTGTCTGCTAAGTCTCAATATACTTTTGAGACTCCTGAAGCATTTTGACTAATCCAAGGTAATTTAGTGGATTTTGCTAACCATTAATTTTCTCCCCAAAAATTCATCATCTCTCTGGCACTGCTTAGCTGTGAAGTCGATAAAGAAACAGCATCTGGTCGAGGTCCGTTCTATGGCCAATCCACCTGCAGCAGTGAAGCTAGCACTGGAGTCCATCTGCCTGCTGCTGGGTGAAAGTACAACTGACTGGAAACAAATACGTTCCATTATCATGAGAGAGAACTTCATTCCAACCATTGTTAACTTCTCTGCTGAGGAAATCAGGTAAAATGCAAGTGTGAATTATTTATGTGAACAAACTATTCACAAAGATGAGGAAGATCCTAAGTGGACTCATCTCTGTGTAATTCCTTTAGTAGTTGGGACAAAACAGCTGCTGTTGAGTAACTTCAAGGCACAGTTGTAAAGCAGTGTGTGGCTATCCAAAGTCACATTACTACTTAAAGTAGACCAGGCTGCTGAGGACTTTATGCAGGCTGACCCCCTATCTGGCTCTGAATCTGAGCAGACTAAAGACATACTGAATTCACTTCAAACCTCAGTATTTTTCTGAGCAGAGTTAGAGAAATTTGTGAGTGATATATTCTAAAATATTGTTAAATGCCTTTTATCACTCACAAGCTGTAATTTCTGAAACATCTTGAAGATACTAAAACTTCTCAGATACCTGTCAGCTAAACTGCTAGGAAATGTTCATGTCAACTGTGAAATCAGGCCAGATAAAGAACTACAGAACATCTGTGTGCTGACATATGCATGACTCATGCTATCTCTGAAAACCTTTCCCTTGTAGTGATGCCATCCGGGAGAAGATGAAGAAAAACTACCTGTCAAATCCCAGTTACAACTATGAAATTGTAAACAGAGCATCACTGGCCTGTGGGCCTATGGTGAAATGGGCAATTGCACAGGTAAAGTCAGTACTGTGGAAAAGCAAATGCAAGGTGAAAGGGTGAACCTGACAGCATATGACAGTGTCTAAAGGCATTGAATTTGACTCGGTTCAGCTAAATATTGTGAGCTATTTTGCTTCAAAAAAGTTAGTAGAAGTTCAGGTGAATGCTTTTAGGCCCTGTACTACTGTTGCAGAGAATTAATGGCCATTTGTGATCCAGCTTTTGCACCAGGTAAACTAGGTAAACAACAGCTGATCTTTTTAAGGAAACTTAAGTGGTCTTAGTTGTGCTTCAGAGTCGGGCACACTCACAAGGAGCTCTATTAAGGTCTTTTAGGCAGACTTTTAAATCCTTGACTAGTTAGTTCCCTTAAGGAACAGGCTTTGGAAAGATGACCCCACACTGAGATACCCAGGAATGTTTTCCCTTGCTTGTTGGTGTTCAGTGCAAGCAGTCTGGTTGACTTGTTAAAACTGTGCCTGCTATGAATGACATGGTGTTAAGAGATTGTTCAGCTCAAATTTTGCTATTAGGCCTTACCCTAATTGTTCTGTGGCTTGGCTGTACTGCATTGTTTACTAGAAAGCAGATCAGTTTAGTACTGCTGTGGATACCCAGTCAAGTATTTCTGCAGAACAGTACTGTACTTACTATGGTCTCAGGCTTTCAGATCATTTCATTTAAATCTATAGAGTAGTAAAAGATTCTTGCAAAAAGCAATTACTTTATTGTCTGGTCTTCATTTAAACTGAAGTCCTATGGATTAACGAAGAATTCTAAGTTTCTGTTACATAGCTAAAAATTTTTACACAGATCACAAGTACCTAAGTTTGAAAAGGTGCAATTGATACTGTATACAGGAATGCTGTAGTTCTTATTAATACACATCATTTTAGAAATTATAAAGGGCCTGTTTACTATTTCAGCTGAACTATGCTGACATGTTGAAAAGAGTGGAACCTCTTCGCAATGAACTGCAGAAGCTGGAGGATGATGCCAAAGACAATCAACAGAAAGCAAATGAAGTAGAGCAGATGATTCGTGATCTTGAGGCCAGTATTGCCCGTTACAAAGAAGAATATGCAGTACTGATTTCGGAGGCTCAAGCTATTAAGGCAGACTTGGCTGCTGTAGAAGCAAAAGTAAGACTCTTCTATATATCAGTAATTTTCTGATCTTTAATCTTCAACAGTCAGAAATTGAACTATTCTTCAAACTTGTGAGCAGACTTTCTTACTTTCCCTGTGCAGTTCATCTGAGCTGTTTGTTTCATCCCTGGATCTCACAAACTTCTTAAGCTACTGAAACCTGGCAGGAGTTAGAAATACCAGCTCTTGTTGCCAGTTGATTAATGAGACAGTTCACATAAGGGTTAAAATAAGTGGGAAGCCCTTTGAAACAGACAGGGATGAGGTGTAATTGTAATGACTTTACTGGTGGCAGGGGGGAAGGAAGCAGTTTTCAAGGTACTTGATGTAATTACTAACATGACACTACAATGCCAGTGCTTAAAATTCTTGCAAATAACAGTTGAGTACTAACATAATAAATTTAAGAAGAAACAGATTTAATTTCATTCTGAGCTTTTAAATTCAACTCAGGCTTTCAGTCAATGTAATTATTCCCATAGGCATGTAGTTCTATAAAAATTTATCATCTGAAGACACTACTTCACCACTTATTTCTAGGTAAACCGTAGCACAGCTCTCTTGAAGAGTCTTTCTGCAGAACGTGAAAGATGGGAGAAGACAAGTGAAACTTTCAAGAACCAGATGTCCACTATTGCAGGAGACTGCTTACTTTCAGGAGCTTTTATTGCCTATGCTGGCTACTTTGATCAGCAGATGCGTCAGAATCTGTTCACTACGTGGTCTCACCATTTGCAGCAAGCAAATATCCAGGTAATGATACAATCATGATAAGTTAACCATAAATCCGTTCAGTACAGCAGTTAAAAGAAGTCTTAGGAGTGTTAAGTGAGTGGAAAAGAACACTGCAGAGCTGAATTTGCTCTAAACACCTTCACCAGGTAGCTGGAGAATCTCTAGTTACATCCTAACTGTAGTTACTTCTCGCAGTTCCGTACAGACATTGCAAGGACAGAGTACCTCTCCAATGCAGATGAGAGGCTCCGCTGGCAAGCAAGTTCTCTTCCTGCAGATGACCTGTGCACTGAGAATGCCATCATGCTCAAACGCTTTAACAGGTATCTCATATTAAGATGCAGCTTACTGAAGTGACAGTCTTGCAGTAGGCAGGGGTTTGCACATATCAAAAAAATCACAGTAACTCTTCCAAAGCACTTTCATTGTTGTGAGAGATTCAAGTGTTTGTGAAAGCTTCTCAGCCATGTGTAAACATGAAACCTTTCGTTCATCTTTTCTTGGCTTTTTTTTTATGCTCAGCTGTTAAGATAAGTTGGCTTGAACAAAGCTATTTTGTTGTCCAAATACAGACTTAGCTTTCAAAACTGAACTGAATCATTGAACTTGGCCAACTTGTTCCTTCACTACACAAGCTTTTAGAGTTGATATTAATAATGCAACCTAAAGTAATAAAACTGCTTAGAGGCTGTCTGCAGTAAAAATGAAAATAATGGAAGTGTTTTATTACTAACTTAGGTATCCACTGATCATCGATCCCTCTGGGCAAGCTACAGAGTTTATCATGAATGAATATAAAGACCGTAAGATAACTCGTACTAGTTTCTTGGATGATGCTTTCAGGAAGAACTTGGAAAGTGCCTTAAGATTTGGTAACCCACTCCTGGTACAGGTTAGTTGCATGATCATGTAGAGACTATTTAAAATTACTGAATTCTGCCCTGCCTACCAGAAAAGTAAGAAGCAAACAACTTGCTTTTCAAACTGTAATTTAACAAGTAAGCTAGTACTGAGTGACATGTGAGGTGTTAGTCCTGAGAAAATATGATCAGAGATATGGAGTCAAAATAAGGTATTTCATTTTTTTACCATTTTAAGATCACATGCTTTTCTTTTCAAATTATCTTTCTTTACATCCCTGTGAAGTTACTTAAAACTTGGCTGTTTGTTGTTCCTGTATGCTATCTCTAATAGTGGGTAATAGCACCTAATACATCTAGTTAGCTAGAATTTGTTCTGAGCAACAAGTATTTGTTTCTGTAATACAAAGAAATAGGCAACTGTAGGAATAGTTCTTTTGCTTGAGATGGATGTATTTCTCATTTCTTTGTATGGAAATAGGAAAACAAAGGATTAACTCACTCATGAGATCAGTAACTGTTTCTTGTGCTGTTCAGAGTAGGGATTATTATGCATTAGAACTAACACAGTACTTATACTCCCCTACTGAGATTTTGTATGGTAATAGCCTAACCTCTCTGCTTGTGTAGCTGAACTATAAATCTAAACTGGAAATGCCTTCTGAATGTGATCTGTATCTGGAAATACCTTCTGAACGTGATCTGTATTCAAAACCAATTGCAAATTGATTGCTACTAGAGCTTTAAGCCCCAGTTGGATCACAATTTTTAGCTTGAGACACTTGCAAAAAACAGAATCTCTTAACATATCTCTTCTTCTAGGATGTGGAGAGCTATGATCCAGTTCTGAACCCTGTTCTGAATCGTGAAGTCCGGAGAACTGGAGGCAGAGTTCTGATTACTCTGGGAGACCAAGATATTGATTTGTCACCATCCTTCGTTATCTTCCTGTCCACCAGAGATCCAACAGTAAGTAAAACAAAAGGCTGTCCTGTTAGTAGAAATGGTATGTCAGAGATCTGAGAAAGTTTTTCTTCTTTCCTGTGATAGGTTGAATTCCCACCAGACCTCTGCTCTCGTGTTACATTTGTGAACTTTACAGTAACTCGCAGCAGCTTACAGAGCCAGTGTCTGAATGAAGTGCTGAAAGCTGAAAGACCAGATGTTGATGAAAAACGTTCTGACCTCCTTAAGCTCCAGGGTATGCTTAACAAAACCAGAGTAACCTCTCCCCCTTCTAAAAAAATACAGGGGTTTTAGTGTATCTGTAGAAGTACAGTGAATTATCTTTAGAGCTGATATTCTTGCTTTTTCTGGATGTCCAGTGGCAATGTGTATGCAATTCATACAGTTTTTCTTTAAACTAACACATCTATACAATATGTAACCTCACTTTTCTTCTAATTAAGGTGAATTTCAGCTGCGCTTGCGTCAGTTAGAAAAATCCCTGCTACAGGCACTTAATGAAGTGAAGGGACGTATCCTGGATGATGACACCATCATTACTACTCTTGAGAACCTGAAGAGGGAAGCAGCAGAGGTCACCAGAAAAGTAGAAGAGACTGATATTGTCATGCAGGAAGTGGAGACTGTTTCTCAGCAGTACTTGCCTCTTTCTACAGCATGCAGCAGTATCTACTTTACTATGGAGTCACTGAAACAGGTAGGATGAGTTCTTCCTACCAGAAGCCTCATAAATTTACTGTTCAAAGCAAAATAGGCACTGCCTAATTCCAGCCCTGGCTGCTGTATTGCATTTTGGTAGGCATAAGCCACTGATGATATAGCAGCAGGATTTTAGTGAGAAGAAACAAATTCTTTGTCTTTCAGATACATTTCCTGTACCAGTACTCTCTCCAGTTTTTCTTGGACATCTATCACAATGTCTTGTACGAGAACCCAAATCTGAAGGGAATTACAGACCATACTCATCGTCTCTCAATCATCACAAAGGATCTCTTTCAGGTTCAATTTTCTTTAATAAATAATTCTTACCATTTTGAAGGGGCCGAGTTCAAATTTTCTTATTCTAACCTCACCATTTTGTTGGTAGGTGGCTTTCAATAGAGTGGCACGTGGCATGCTCCATCAAGATCATATAACATTTGCTATGTTGCTGGCTCGGATTAAACTGAAGGGCACTATTGGGTAAGCATTTGTTTTCTCACTTCAGCTGAAAAAGGGAGGGGTGTCTTGAGGGCTCAGACTTAGATAAAGTCTTCTTTTCCCTTAATATTAGGGAGCCTACATATGATGCAGAATTCCAGCATTTCCTGAGAGGAAAGGAGATTGTACTAAACACTTCCTCTCTTCCGAAAATGAATGGTTTGACTGTAGAGCAGACAGAAGCAATGATGAGGCTGAGCTGCCTTCCTGCGTTTAAGGACCTTGTTTCCAAAGTGCAGGCTGATGAGGTAGGTGTTGGCTGGGGTTACTTTCTGCACTAAACTACCTGGTCAGACTTTTTAGGTGTCTACTTTAAGAGCTTCATACTTACCAATAAGCTCTCGTAGTACAAAAACGAAAGCCTTAGAGATCTATGATTATCATTGTAGAAATTAATGTTCTTCATTTGTTACCAAGCTATGAAACTTGAGTTGTAAATACCAGCATTGTTCACTCAGCCTTGGAAACACTAACTTTGAAGTCAGCCTTGGTTCCTGTGGTAGCAGAAAATGTGATACTGTGTGCCTTACTGTATCACTGTTGTGCGATAATTAGGCAGTGGAGGGGAGCAGCCCTGTGACCTACTTTAGGTGATCCTGCCTTGGTGGGGGAGGGGACTTGGACTCAATGATCTCTCCAGATCCATTTCAACCCCTAACATTCTGTGATACAACATCATTGTGATGGGCTCTTGGCCATTACTATTTGGAATAAATTTGGATAGTGTTCAGCTGCTGAACATTTTGCTCCTTCTCACTTCTCAAGAACCTAAGTGTTCTCAAGTACACATCTGTGTCCTAACTGTGAAACTATGTTCCAAAATATATTCATATCTTAAATAGTACCTGTTTGGTTGCTGTGCCTGGGTTTTATGTTAAAAGTTGAATTCTTTTTGCTACATCTAATTTTCCTCAAACTCTTCAACCTTGGGTAAAATAATGTCTAGCTTGGGACTTGCTAGAGATCTGCAGAATCGGGGATGCTGGAGGCAATAGGGAATTAGGGGGTATCAGTGAAATTATTAGATACATCTCAGGAAAGCATAATAGACAAAGCGTAATTTCAGTTCTATGTTTTCTTTCAATATAGCAATTCTGTATCTGGCTGGATAGCAGTTCACCAGAGCAGACTGTACCATACCTTTGGACTGAAGAAAAACCTTCAAGTAAGTTGGATTGCACTGTTGTCTACAGTAATCCTACAGTACTGACTTTAATCAAAGTAGAATTTCTGTGATTTTAAAGCAATTCTAAACTAGGACTTTAGTTTGTATGTAAATGCCTGGTCCAAATCATAAAGTTGGGAGTGTGGAAGAACCATAAGTCTGACAGGTTTGGCTTATTTGAGTTTTTTATTTAATTTTTTTTTTTTTTTAGCAATAGTCACTACACTTGGTTCCTGCACCTTAACCTGTGATCTGATCTCCCAGTGAGGATGAAACATACTTCTGTAGTCTCACTAGATTGCATAACACTCTGGATTAACTTTGACAATTGCAAATCTGGAGGCAGCTCAATCCTCTAAAAACCTCCAAGACACAGATTTTCTGAGAACAGGGCTGATGTACTAGAATGTTTCCTCCTGCAGTTGTATCTAAACAGTGTTTGCTGCACTTAGTTGTCAGTGTTAATTTGTTAAGAATTAGAACTTAAGGATAACTCTTGGCCTTCAGCTCCAACCCTGTCTGAAAGGTACCATTAGGAAGTGTTAGCAATCTGTGATCATTCTGGGCCCATTCCTGAGGGTGGCTTTCTAAATTAAGGATTCTAATCTTGAGTTCACTAGCTACCATAAAGCTGCTTGACTGAACCACTGACTGAAGCAGCTCTAGGTTTTCTATCCTATCCATGCTACACAAGCTCAGAACAGCAGATTATTGAAAGGATGATAAGATTTGAAGAGATTTACGGTCCCTGGAAGTTAAAATAATTTCTTGGCAATATTTAAACACTGTAGATTTTGTAGACCAGTAACATTCAGCAGAAAGTTTGATGAGAAAGCATCTCATCAAATTAGGCTTTCAAAAGGTTCACAGCATGAGCAATTGAGTGGGTAATGTTGCAGAATACAAACTAACTGAACATGGTACATTTCTTTAGGCTGTCATACAAGCATTCCATGAATATGTTGCAACAGGTTTTTTTAAAAAAGGTAATTAGCTCTCTAAGCACCTGATTTTCAGAACAAAATGGGAAAAATTGAATGGAGAATTGAAAAGAGGAGGGAGTTGAGGACAGTTTTCTTACCTGTCTATTTAATCCTGTCTCCCCTTTTCAGCTCCTATTGGACAGGCCATTCATCGCTTGCTTCTGATCCAGGCCTTCCGTCCAGATCGTTTGTTGGCAATGGCACATACTTTTGTTTCAACAAATCTTGGAGAGTCTTTCATGTCCATTATGGAGCAGCCTTTAGATCTAACACACATCGTAGATACAGAGGTAATCTGCTTGCATTTGAAAGGCTAAAATCCTGAGGTAATGCTCAGTGCCACCTTGCATGAGTTCCATGACAAATAGAGCTGTCCACCAGAACATTTCTTCCACTTTATGCTTCTCCCCAAACTGGGAAGAATGGATCACTTCCCTATTTGTTACTGTAAAACTAAGAGTAGCATGGTATCTTTAGCTGGAGGAAAAACTGAGCTCACTCTGTTCTTGTATTTAAGTGGTCAATTTGTATCCTTTTAAACTTCTTGGGCAATAGGTGAAGCCTAATACCCCTGTGCTGATGTGTTCGGTGCCTGGTTATGATGCCAGTGGTCATGTTGAAGACCTTGCAGCTGAGCAGAATACACAAATAACTTCTATTGCTATTGGTAAGAACATAAAATATTTCATTATCAACTAAGCATAAATGAAATTGTAGCAGTGAGAGCTTTAACAAACTTCTGTCTTTTAGGTTCTGCTGAAGGGTTTAACCAAGCAGATAAAGCAATAAACACAGCAGTGAAATCTGGAAGGTAATTTCTATCTTCTTTTTAGCTGGAGTATTGCTTAGTAGAAAGGCAAATGGGCAGGAGGGGACAGGAAATGATCTATTGGCTAAATAGGTAAAAGTCCTTAAAAAAATTTGGACTATCTTCTGAACTTTGATTTTCAATAACTTAAGTGCAACTGTTCAAAACTTGTATTTGATCTAAATATTTTCAAGAGAAGTGGGGTTAATCTGCAAAACAAACAAATTTGCCCATTTACAGTAGTCAGTAACTGATACCGTGTCTAAGAGAGGTTTTAAAGGAGGAGAAAAATCTGTAGCATTAATATCATATTCTGTTACTCGTAGTGATTATAACCAGGAACTATAAAACTACACTAAAAAGCACTTTTTCAAAACTACACAGATGGGTAATGCTGAAGAACGTTCACCTGGCTCCTGGCTGGCTCATGCAACTAGAAAAGAAGCTCCATTCCCTACAGCCTCATGCTTGCTTCAGACTCTTCCTTACCATGGAGATTAATCCAAAGGTAACAATTTGAACTTTGATGCTGTGGTAGCATAACTGGCTTGCAGAGCCAAGAGTGTTACCCAGAGCAGGTTTTCTCATTACTGTCTTTTTGCATTGATGAAAGAGAATACAAGCTTGTCAGGGTAGTTAACAGGCTTGGTTTCTGATAACCTAATTGGAGCTGAAAATTTCATAACATTCCTTTTGTTGCTTCACCTGTTTCCCAAAAAAAAGGCAGGACTTCACTGTGTGTGCTCATAGTGAGGTTTCCAATCTAACACAAGCTCTGGATTAGATTTGGGATTTAATTTAATGAAATCTAAAGGAGCTGAATTTGAGTTTATTGATCTTTTCTAGGTGCCGGTGAATTTGTTACGTGCTGGCCGAATCTTTGTGTTTGAGCCTCCTCCTGGTGTAAAGGCAAACATGCTGAGGACATTCAGCAGCATTCCAGTTTCTAGAATGTGCAAGGTAAGACCCTGGCTTATGTCAGTAAAAGGAAATGTCAGAATGTGCTTGTTAAAACCCTACCTTACAAAAAGATGATAAAAATTAAGCTCCCAAGATGTACGTAGACTGTTTTGTTCTCAAAGAAGTAAAGTAGTAGTTTCTCCTGTTGGTAAAATGTATTCAGTTTTAGTAGTAATCCATCCTTTTAGCAAACTTTGATTATCAGTTCACTTGCATAATAGTAAGTGCTTGGGTTTTTTTCCTCTCCACATCCTAGTCTCCAAATGAACGGGCTCGTTTGTATTTCCTCCTTGCCTGGTTCCACGCCATTATCCAAGAGCGCCTGCGCTATGCTCCATTGGGTTGGTCCAAGAAATATGAATTTGGAGAATCTGATCTGAGATCTGCCTGTGACACAGTAGATACATGGCTGGATGATACAGCAAAGGCAAGTAGTTTTGTGTAGGTAATACTGAGATTACTTAAGAGCTTTAGTGAGGCCATCTGTTCTGGAAACAATTAGGTAGATGGGTGGGCTCAGATAACGTGATGGCTGGCAATTAAACTTAGTTCTTGAATGTGGTCCCTCTAACAGGAAAGGTAAAAAGGATTGTTTCCTGCTAATTACACTGTATTTTATTTATAGGGCCGCCAAAACATCTCACCTGATAAAATCCCCTGGTCTGCACTGAAGACACTGATGGCACAGTCCATCTATGGAGGTCGCATCGATAATGAATTTGATCAGCGTTTGTTAAACACTTTCCTGGAACGCCTGTTCACTACTTTAAGCTTTGATAGTGAATTCAAGCTGGCTTGCAAAGTCGATGGACACAAAGATATTCAGATGCCAGATGGAATCAGGTATCATTTTTTCCTTATCCCAATCTCTGGGTACAACTTACCTTTTTTTAAATTAAAAAAAAACTACCCACAAACCTACACAATACAGCCCCTGAAAAAAACAAGAACAAAAAACAAAACACACACACCCCACACCTCTATATCTGTGCTGGAATTTAGCTATATAAACATTTCTGTCAGGCAAAGAATTACCTTGTTACTTTAGTAGGGAAAATCTTATAATGAATATTAAAAATCCAACTTGCAGGCGTGAAGAATTTGTCCAGTGGGTTGAGATGCTGCCAGATACACAAACACCATCATGGCTGGGCCTGCCAAATAATGCAGAGAAAGTTCTTCTCACCACACAAGGTAAAATCTTGACTTTAACCTATGCTTGCGTAGATTACCAGCCCATGATTTATTTAAAAAGGCAGAGGAGAAATAGAAATCCTGCTGAGGAGTTTGGTGGCTTTCCCTTTCTCCCTCAACATGTTTAGTTTAACTTCTGCAAAGTAAAACACTGGAGCAGTCTAAAAACTGACCAAAAGCTTGTGAATTAAACATTCAGCCTTAAAGATGTCGAGCTCCCATCTTGATTCTGGAAAGGTTTATTGTCAGCTCTGGAGCCACCTATAGATTGGCATTTCTGTATCTTTGGTCTTGGCTAGAGAAAAAGTCCCGGTTCTTGAATGTAACAATATTTTTGCCTTCAGCTGTTGCTTCCCTGACTAACAAAGTATCTTCTGTTTTAGGCATAGATATGATCAGTAAAATGCTGAAAATGCAGATGCTAGAGGATGAGGATGATCTGGCTTATGCAGAAACTGAGAAGAAGACAAGGACTGATTCTACATCAGATGGTCGCCCGGCCTGGATGAGAACACTGCACACCACAGCTTCTAACTGGCTGCACCTTATCCCACAAACTCTAAACCATCTGAAGCGAACTGTGGAAAACATTAAGGTAAGAACTAAGTTTTTTCTAACATGGGCATAGGAAGTGCACAAATTCTGGTACATTGGAACAAGTGCATTGTGATGTGCAAGTACCCATCAGACTGTTGGGAGGACAATGGAACCTGCATCAGTGCTGATTCTGACTGCCATAGCTATGTAATTCCCCACTGGGTTTCTTGAAATGCTCTTGAAAGTTGGTTTATGTATTCTGAGGATTATTTTAACAAACACAATTCCTGTTGTACTTGTAGCACACAATTGCTACTTGTGATACTGGGTTTATAGCCAGTGCACGTTAAATACTGCTGAAATTTAGTGATGGTAAGTGAGAAGTGATAGGACAGCAGCTTCTGCTAACTGGGAACAGAAATTGCAAAGGCTGGAGGAAATGTCTGAGATTCGGGCTCTAAGCTCCAGCTCAGGAATAAGCTCCCTAGTTGGGTGTGCCCATGATTACCTAACTGCTTCTGCAGACTTAACCTGGGGTGGTAGATGAGCACCTTTTGTTGCTGCTCAAAAGAAATCTAGAGTTGATTGGAAGGAGCTACAGTAGGTGGTCTGTATTAATTGTTCAACTAAAACTTCTACTTTTATGTTACTCCAAGGGAGTGGAGATTATTGGTTGTAAAAGAGTCTCTGGAGCCCCTTTCTACACCATAGACTGCATCTTCATATTTGACGCTTGTGTTACTTGTCAGTCCTTCCAGGATTTTGGGGTTGCTTTCTGTAGCAGTTTTCCAGGAAGAACTTTGATCTGCAACTTACTTTCAATATTTTGACAATCAGGATCCTTTGTTCCGATTCTTTGAGAGAGAGGTGAAAATGGGAGCTAAGCTGCTTCAGGACGTTCGTCAGGACCTTGCAGATGTGGTTCAAGTTTGTGAAGGGAAAAAGAAACAAACCAACTATTTGCGGACGCTTATAAATGAACTGGTGAAAGGTATGGCAGTTCAAATCAGCATCTTCCAGTGTTATCCTTGCCTCTTTAGCTCTGTAATACAGTTAGAGGTTATTACACTCAGCAGCTTTAAAAAACATTGCAGAAAAATTGGGATAAACTTCACCTGTTGACACAAGAGCTGAGCATAAAATTCTGGTTGGTTTGGGATTTCAGGTTGAGGTAGCTAGTTTGCAGTCTATATCAGCAGCTTAATTTCTAAGCTGAAATCTTAGTGAATTCCTTCAGTGTCTGAATTTTGACAGACAAAGTTACTTATATCACAGAGTAATATTGCTCCTCTAAAATTCCCTAGAAAATATTCAGGTTCCCTAAAGTTCTTTCAAGATAGTACATAAATGTGGCATTTTCACGGACCCCCTTTTTCTTGTAATACACAAAGATCTGCTGTCTGCTTTGAATAAAAGCATTTCCTGAAACAGAGATACTTGACCTATTAAGTTTTGTCTAAAAACTCAAATCTTCACAAAAACTTGAAGATCAGTTACTGCAGTATATGACTGCATGTAACTGAAGTTGCTGTTGAAAGGTTTCTGTAACTGGATGGCATTTTAAATAAATAGTAGACCTGGAGGCCATTTGCTTTGTCATCTTTGAAGATGGTTTATGTTACTGAGGAGCTTTATAGGATAGAAGCCGATGTCCTGGTCCAAGTCTTAAATGATTACTGGGAGAAAAAGTGTCAAATTCACATGCAGTTCCAACTTGTATGCAAACAAAACTGAATTCTAATCACATTTTTCATAGGTATTTTGCCTCGTAGCTGGTCTCATTACACAGTGCCAGCTGGTATGACTGTCATTCAGTGGGTGTCCGACTTCAGCGAGCGCATTAAACAGCTGCAGAATATTTCCCAGGCAGCTGCTTCTGGTGGAGCCAAGGAACTAAAGGTATCATGTGCTGACTTCTTCTTGGGGTTATTTGGGGGAGTTGTGCAAGTGCTTCATGGAGTCTTCACATGAAGACTTCTAAATAGCTCCTCAGGCAAACAACCTCAGTCAGTGTTCTCTGAAATGTGCTTGTAAATACTACTGAGTGTCTCCTGATCTTAAAATGGTGAGGCTTAGCCAGCTAACTGCTCACACAGTGTAGAGGGAAACAACTCGGTATTTTAGAATGACTGAAGACATCACCTTAGAGCAAAAAAAAGTTCAGCAGCTACACAGTGTTCCATTGGCAGCAGGAAAATTTTAATGTAAATAGGTTGTTGAAGTAGTACTTATTATAATTTATTTATAATTTATAATTATAATAATATAATTTATAATTATTATAATTTATTTATTATAATAATGATACTGCAGCTGATTTTTTTTTTTTTTTTTTTTTTTTTTTTTTTTTTTTTTTTTTTTTTTTTTTTTAATTTCCCCCCTCAAATAGAACATCCACGTGTGCCTTGGTGGCCTGTTTGTACCAGAGGCTTATATTACTGCTACGAGACAGTATGTTGCCCAAGCAAACAGTTGGTCCCTTGAAGAACTCTGTCTTGAGGTCAATGTTACAACTACACAGAATGCAGTACTGGATGCATGCAGTTTTGGAGTCACAGGTAAACTTAATAGAAAGAAGGGCTCCTTGTTCTAAAATATTTTGGGGAGCTGCTGGTATTAAATGGGCTATATCAAATGAAAAAGATTGTATCATTGCAAAAGCTAATTCACGCTTTCTGAAGTTGTTTAAAATTAGTTTGATATTAGTTAGAAGTACTTATAATGCTAATAAATCTCAAGACTCAGGTAAATACATATTTAAGTGGCAGTAGAGAGTGTACCTGCTGCAGCATCTCCGTTCTGCAGTATGAAATACTTTTCATTCAGTGGACTTAGCCCTTAAGTGACACCTAGGGAGGCAGTCTCTGTCTGCATGTATGAATGTTCTTGGAACTCTAAAGTGTATTTCAATTTACAGGCCTGAAACTTCAGGGAGCTACATGCAGTAACAACAAGCTGTCACTTTCAAATGCCATTTCAACTGTACTGCCCATTACACAGCTTCGCTGGATAAAGCAGACAAATGCTGATAAAAAAGCAAATGTTGTAAGTATTGATGAAAATAATTTTAAAAAGAACTCCCATAATTCGATACACTAGCTTTTCTTTCTTTTTTTCCTGAAGCTTTATGGATACCTTTGGTTGGCACTACAAATGAAATTGGTATTTTCTAATATTCTTACTGTTAGTTGGTACCTAAATTCTGGGCTAGCAGCAAACAGACCTAGTGCTGACTGGGTCTTTCTTTGTAGTAGGATAAGGAGGAGGAGAGGTATCTAAAAACATTTATGTTGGTCTGGCCAAAACTTGAATTAATTCTTATAAATAAGGCAGTGCTCTACATGGATTTATTAGGGCTGCTTCTTCTGCCCTCATATGTTGAGTATTGAGTTATCTGAGAGTACAATTCCCTTCTCATAAGTACTACATGATATTATAGAAGCTTTGTATGCTCTTCAGCTGCCTTACATAACTCTTTGTGTTTTTTCTCAGGTTACTTTACCAGTTTATCTGAACTTCACTCGTGCTGATCTGATTTTCACAGTTGACTTTGAAATAGCTACCAAGGAAGACCCCCGCAGCTTCTATGAACGTGGTGTTGCTGTTCTCTGCACTGAGTGAAAAGCTTTGTTTTCATCTGTAATGCTGTAGTAACTGTCAGTCTTCTGTGTAGTACTCACCTGTACTTCTGTAACCCGGTTAGGTTAGGTTGTCAGATGGATTTGTGTTAAGTTGAATAGAAAAAAAGGGACAGTGCATTGAAGAGCTGGTAGGTGGGATTTCTTTGAAAGAAAATTGGATGAGATTTTTACATGGTTGTTTGGTAGATGTGGTATTTGATGGCTCATGTTATATGAAATAAAATCTGTAGCAAGACTTTCAATGCTATCTATTATTCTGGTGATGTGTTTTTGCTTGCTTTTTTTTTTTTTTTTTCTGGAAAAAATGTACCCATACCGATATTTTTTGAGAATAACAAGTAATAAGTTGGTATTCAAGCCTGTTGTTGACCTTCACGCAGCTCACTGCAGCTGGTTCAGCTGACCTTCAGTTACAAGAACCTTGGAATGTAATTAAGTCTTCAGTGCCGTGAGACACAAAGCCTGACATTATCTGCTGTGACATCTGCATGAAGTATCTGCAGTGAACCAGCTCTTGCTTGAAGTAACCTGTGTTTACACAGCTGCTGAGATGCATTCAGAAGCTAAGAGTATCCCGAGCAAGACTTTCTTGTCCTACTGACCACAGAGCCTCCTCTTAAGCTGCTCTTATGGTGAAATAAGCCTTGTTTTGTAACTCATTAAGCCCAGGAGGATGGTATTAAATGCTTAAACAAGGAGTTATAATAGTATTGCAGACTCAAGTTACCAAATTAGGGAAGCTGAGTTCTTGCCAATTGCTTGGGTTGCTGTAGTGATTTGGTATTTGCTTGCTTTCTCTGCTCCTGAATTAATTGGGTAAACATTTCAGCCCTTCTGACCATCCTGTCAGAACAACTCCACTAACAAGCATTCAGAGTTGCATTTGAGGAGTATAGGTGCATAGCTTTTCAGGCTCAAAACAGAAATCTCAAGCTCCTTCCTTCCTGTGATTTCTCTTGTGAATGCAGTGACTTGCTCTTAAAATTTTTTTCTGTGACAAATGGTTCCACAGCACAGGCCTCTGCTGGGAAGAGAAACTGAGGAAGAAAAATACCTCAGCCTGCCTCGCATGTTTGTCTTAGCCAATTAGTTACCAAAACAGAATTCTTGCTGTCTACCCTCTCCATCTGTTTTCTATAGTTAATCTCTGTCGGTTTAGCTGTCCTGGATGCCTTTATTGCTTCATAAAGACTGAATCCCAGGCCAGTGCCTGATGTAATCTTTGTGTGCTGCTTGTAGTTCTCATATCCACTTAGGAGAAACAGAGCTGGGAATGGCACGCATCACCCAAGATCACTTTTGGCTATAACTGTGCTGTTTCAGCTTTTATGAATTGCTTTCCTTTGCACCACCAGAATATTGGTATCTCAAATTCATACCTCCAGGATCATGTCATATACACTGTACAGCAAGGAGGGAGCACTGCTAGCTTCTCCTGCTAGCAGTATACTCTGGATCCCAGTTGCAGCATGAAGTATTAGCTTAAATATGTACAACTTCTGTCTGCTAACAGCTCAGCTGAACTGCACCATTCTCTCAGCAATTCCTCTTTGCCACAGCACTGCACTGTGGCATCTGTTGTCAGGGCTGTAGCTTACACCTTCTATAAAAAAAAGTCTCAGTTAAACCAGTTCTGCCTATAAGCAAGTACCTAGGAATGAGACTAAGAGCCTCAAGTATGCTTGAGGTAGCTAGAGCTTCCCAGACTATTGAGTTTTTTGTATGTTAACATCTGTGTTAAGCCTAAATTAACAAAAGGTGCATTTTCAGTTCAGAAGTTATTCCATAGATGGATTCTCATACTGAGTAAGTAGACTTTAGAAGTACATATATATAGAGAGAGATACATATCCGCATGATATACACATCTATGCTGTCCAACGTGGCTTATGTTTCACCTTATTTCTCTCATGATTGTTCCTGTATTTTTTCCTAGTGGATTATTTCAGTGTGCTATGCTGAACAACCGGTTCAAGTGAATTTGGGGGTTTTGGCTGCAGTTTGGCTGCCAGTAGTTCAGTTTTGTTGAGCTTCATACAAGGTGAAGACCATTCAGCAGACACCTAGGCCTTCAAATGGTACAACTTCCTTCACAGGGGGCTGAAGCACTTGGCTGCATTACAGTATTTTATTTTTAAAGCTTTTCACAAGTCTTAATTCCAGAGAGATCTGTGGCCTAGCTGCAGTACACAACATCTTGAGCTACAGATTTGTGTTTTTGCAATGAACTTCACAGCATTAACTGCAGCATTCTTTGCCCTGAGACACAAGCTCCTGTGCTTGCCCTCTGACTTGCCCCAGTGACAAAGGCCTCTCAATCTTAACATTCTGATACTTCATTTCTAAGCTGATTAAAAAACATCCCAGTATCTCTAGATTGCAGATAAAGATGAAAGCAAAATTCCTTTAATAAAATAAACATGCAGCTGTTAGTGAAAGAGTGGAAGGGTACAAGGCTACAAGTTAAATAGAATTTTGAGTAGCTTTCCATTTAAGTATGAAAGAAACTGCAAATTAAAAATCTCTGCCAATCATACAGAATGAATGCTTTCACAAGTAGTTGATACCAACATACTTCATGTCATCTTAAAATTTATTACAATGTTTTTTAGAGATAGTAAGTAGTTACCTTTCCACATAAATGAACTATCCAGGCTCTAAAGATGCTAAGTTACCATACAGGAGAGGGAGATGAGTTTTTGCTGACCAACTGGCCTTTCATCTGTGTGCACCCCTTCTGCAGCTCATGATCATTCTCGCCTAGGAAGGAGAGCATTTGCTGCTCACATGTTCAATTTCTCATTCCAGCTTCTAAACTGGCATGTACACTGAGACTGTAACACCTAAAACACTGATCAAGACAGGTAGGAACAGATGCATTTACAGCACACAGGAAGTCAATTTCTTCCTGCTTGAAAGAGAAAAGCGAAACAACAACAAACACCAAGATTGCCTCTGGTTGCAGTCAGCTCAACTTCGTGCAGTTCAGTTTTTTGTATTCAAACCTGCAAGATGATTCAGTGTACAGCTCCTTCCCTTCTCTTTCATAGTAGATCAGGTGTATTAAGAGCCAAACACTGACACAAGGCAGGTGTGAGCTAAGCTATTGGAAACTAATTGCAACTCTTCTTCCTTCCCTCCTCAACAAATCCTTGTAATACTTTTCTGAAATTACACTGAATGCAATCAGGTGCCTCCAGTTACCAGACACAGGAGTTAGGCTGTGCTTCAAGAGGCAGTAGGTACCAAAGCTTAGGTGTGATTCTGTGGCCATACCCTAACTTGTTTTCACTTAGAAGCTTCGTTAGTTGATTCCGTCTTTCCAGGTGGATCTCAAAGCTGACAGTGCACAAAATG
Source organism: Heliangelus exortis (assembly GCF_036169615.1). Taxonomy (NCBI): domain Eukaryota; kingdom Metazoa; phylum Chordata; class Aves; order Apodiformes; family Trochilidae; genus Heliangelus; species Heliangelus exortis. The sequence goes on along the minus strand of NC_092426.1, from coordinate 10,970,810 downwards.
TCAGCTGCCTTGGTAACCGGCTTGAGCTAGTTTGCTTTAAGCTTTTCAGTTTGGGTACTGCCTGCAAAAGAAGCCTCTACCAGGTTCATTCTTCAGAACAATTTGCCCAATAGTTTATTCAAACATCAGGTTAAGTTGCACGGAATTTCTTTCGAAGTTTTTCACTAGAACTCTCTGGAACAAGAATCCCTTGTTTCCTTTTAATCAGGGGCTGTTCAGCCATTGTTCCATCACAGTCAGGTGCAAGTGTGGCAAGCCAGGTGTCACCTGGGCTTCCAAGGACCTCTGCAGAGGCTGGAGGGCTAACACTCATCAGTAAGGAATGATCAGGTGTCTGCCCCGTGGAAGCAAATGCTTCTGTGGCTCTAGGCAGTTCAGACATCTGCAACAGGCTTCTCCCTAAATCCTCTTCTTGGCTGGGAAGTTCCAGTGGTGCTTTATAGTCATTTACTGTCTGAACTTCACTGACTTTTACTTCTGGGTAGAGCCAGTCTGGAGGTTTAGGGAAGGATTCTTCATCTTCTGAAGTATCAGCATCCTCCAAACCCATTGCTTTTGGGGCACTGTTCACCCACGGTGCAATTTTTATACTAGTTAAAGAGTTCAAGCTGCAGTCAGAGGAAATGGATGCATCTTCTGAATCACCATCATAAGGATCTAAAAACTAAAGTAAAGGTCTCTAAATATAATGGATGCTTATCTGTCTGTTAAAAACTACAACATGCTACATAGGCTGGGCTTTAAAACCTCTTTCAACATTAGTCACAGACTTACTATGGAAGTCTTTTGGTTTTTTTAGACACACATTCCCATTTATATTTTAATTTATGGATGCTACACTGAGAACAAGGCCTAATAGCCAAACCTACTTGCAGTCCTCTGAAGTTCCTTGCTTTCTTGAGTCCTCCAGCAAACAGGCTACGCACAGCCTTTTAAAGAGAAATTAGTTAGCATAGGTTTATAGAGCACTTTGCTATGGATTATTGATCAAAGTAAAACCAGAGTAGAGAAAAATCCCAGAGAAGAGAAATCCAGATTGTCCCCATGCTAAAATAGTAAAATGTGTATCTGAGTGCAACTTTTAAAAGCCTGGTAAAGTTATCCTAAAATAGCGGGACTGAGAGAGCTCTGGTTGTAACCCTTACTGCACTTCAACCATTGCTGTAAAGGCAGCCATGGGTAACTGTGTACCCAACCACCAGAAAAGTAAACCAAATCAGCATTTAAAATAAACCAAATCAACATTTAATGAAATGTTGACAAGATAGAGTTCAGAGAGCTTTCCTCTCACCAAAGTTCCCTATGGTTCTTTTACATAGGGATAATCAGAAATTCAGCTGTATTACAAATTTGCTGTCTTTTGGAGAGTTCTGTGGCTGGCACACTCAAACCAAGTCCTTCCAATCAGTCTCAGTATCTCCACTGTAACACTGAGGTCTCAGGCTTCTTTTCCCCATGGGGTTAAACATGGACCAGTCCAGAGCTGAACAAAGAACTTCATGAATTTATGCTCAAGCTGAAATGGTGCTTGTAGTCTGGGCCTATCAGTACACACAAAACCAAAAGGTAGGGAGGCAGCCTTTTAAAAGCAATCCCCAGGTAAAAAGTCACAGAAAGTAAAGTGCTCCTTCAGAAGGATCCATCACAGTTGCTCAGAGAAGAAGCTGCCAGTCACTACTGCCACTGCTCTCAGCCTGGTGCAAAGCAGGGCTCGGCCAGGCTGGACTCCTCACAACTGGAACCTGGAGGCTTTAGTGGAGGAGAACTCAAGTCTAAGCCCATTTGTGATTTTATGTTCTTTTGCTAGCTCAAGGATAAAGAGACATTCCCTCAAAGGCAGCATTTAGTGCTGAGCAATGAAGAAAAGCAGTTTCTGCTTCTCCAAAGAGCACAGAAAACCCCCAGTCCTGGCCTGTCACCTGCCTCAGCATCCTCAGCAAAAGCAGTCACCTCTTTGTCCAGGCTGGCACCTTTGCAACCCCTCTTCTACCCAGCCCAGACATCAGAGTTCGAACAGACAGACAGACAAACTTACAGCCCTCTTTCTCTTGGAAAAACATGGACACCTCCAGCTTTCCCCTGTACTTTCTGGAAGGAGAAGTGGTGGCAGGGTCCTGGCAAACAGCTGCTCTAAGCCACAGAGCACAGCAATTCACATGGACTAACAGTGGGCATCAATTCTAAATGTTTTTACCTAGAAATCATTTACATCTCCATTCTAGAACCAGGTCTTTTTTCATCAACATCAGACACACTATTTTGACAGGACAAAGTTTGGAAGCTACCAATATTCATAAGTAACTGCCACATCCACAGAGGTGATCTCTTAATCTCACTCCAAAGGGACATCAGAAATCAGAGTTTTTTCATCCAGAGTTGTAGAAATCCCACTAGAGTCAGAGCTGCTGAATGTTAACCACTAGAAACAACCCAGTTCAGTTTTAAGCACATGTAAGTGCTCATACTACACTCATCTACCTAAAACATCCTCCCAGAATCACTTTGGATAAAATTAAAAACAGTAGTCAGGAAGAGCCTGATGGGTAGAACAATGATGGATTTGGAGCTGTTGGGTTTCTTTCCTCACAAAACCCACAGCACCAGCAACCATGCCTTAGACCCTCCCTACTGAGACTGCAGCAGGGGTTGGAGACCCATCAGGGAACCTCACCACTATCAAAATGCTTCAGAGAGTTGGTTCTTACCTCTGCACTGGATTCAGACTCGGACTCTGTACTTGACTCTACTGTGCACTTCTGCTGCAGAAGAAGAAGAGAAAGAAATGCTACTCAAAGCAGAAGTTACTACAGCTTCAGGTCAAAGCTGAAGTTCTTGTACACGCTGTAGATGCTGTGTTCCTCCAAAGCTTTCCCATCTGAAGCCAGCTTGTCCTTCCAAATATCCCACATCTGTGATGCTGGTTGAGTTGTACAAGGGAGACATAAGGGGAAAATAGAAGTCTTCCCCTCTCAAAAAAAAAAAAAAAAAAAAACCAAAAAAAAAAACCAAAAAAAACCAAAAAAGCAAAAGTAAGATGGGAAGCTATCCGGAACATGCCTTGCATTTGCTATGTACAGTTACTCAAGGTCTGTAAGTAACTTTTTAAAACATTTTTTGATTTCCACTGAGGTTTTAATTTCTTTTCATTTGGTGGGCCTACATATCTGAAGTGTTAATGTAGATAAAGTACTAAAGCTACACCCTCATTTTTTTCTGAAGCTCTTCCTACAGAGACCTTTTATACAAAGACAAACACGCAGTCCTTGTTCCCCAGGTGGTAGCACAGAGCTAATACCTTCATCCCTCATTTTGGTTTCTTTGCAGGTGACACCATTTGAAGTAAATCATTCACAGGTGTTCTTCATGCACTCATTCCCAGCACAATTACCTGCACCATCAGGCTGACCACCAAGCAACTCACACTTTCTACATTATATTTTAGCACAGAGATAAAGCAGCAATTAGAAAAAAATTACCATGTATTTACGTGCCAGTCTTTCTAGGTGGTTTGAGCTTTTAACAGAATCCTTCATTTTCTGAGCAGCTACTAAAACAGGCAGAGGGTAGGAAAACACATTAGAGAAAATCTTATCATAGATAAATTGTCCAGACACAGTAACTCCCTTGTGTTAGAAAGGCTGGTCATTCCTTCACAAAGTCTGTGTTAAGTTCTCAGTCAAAGGCTATTTAAAAAGAAATAAAAGCCACTGTCTTCTACCAAAACAGTGTCCTGGTTGATTGGTCCTTCACGCAGCACAAGAAAAATATATAATTTTTTTTTAAAAGAAAGCTTATACTCTGTAAAGCAGAATTTTTTTCCTGTTTTTTTTTTTTTTAAAGGTACTGCAAGTTTGCTAAACCCTCAAAGAAGGATTTGTAGTCAAGACATCAAACCAGACAAGAGAGGGATAAATGCAAAGCTCTGCTGAGATTCAGCCCTCTATCCCAATCCTCCCATAGCAGCACTCACCTGTACCCTTCCTACCCCCTACCCTCCCCAAAGAAAAAAAAAAAAAAAAAAAAAAAGAAAGAAAGGGCTCAGTTACAGTGTTTCCTCCTTCCCATACCCTCCATGGGCTGCCCAGCCCCACGCCTCTTCCTCCATCGCTGCCTCCTCTCAGCTGAGGCCATCGTGCTCCCAGCACCTCCACCCCCCTCCAGCTTTATAAGCTGGAGCCCTGCTGCCCCTCCTTCCCCCCAGCTCCCACACATGCCCCTAGGCCTGGAGGCTTTGCTCTTTTGAAAAATGTGAGTGAAGCAAGGAAAAAGGGAGGAAAGTGTCCCCCTGGAAGCACTCTGTGCCACTGCTGGGGTTTCCAGACTCCTCTTCTTGATGGGTTCACCAGAGCCAACTGTGTGGGGGTCTACAGCGTATTTCACATGCAAAATAGAACAGCAGTTTGAGTCCTCTGGTCCACTACCTTTCTCTAAGTGTATAGATACACAAAGCACCTCTATACACAGACATGCACGGGCATCTACAGTTGGGTTTGCAAGGCCTGCTGGCCACAGACTCAACACTCTCCTTCTGTTACCCCAGTTTGTTGCAGCCTTCAGGCTGATAGAAGATAGGCAACAGTCAAAGGGAAAGCATCTCCCCCCTCCAGCGACAGCCAGGATGTTCAGAGACACTTCCTCCTGCCCTCTGCTGAATGGTCAGTGGTGCCTGGACACACAGTGCCTCCTGAGCATCTCTCTGTACAATCTGCCATGTGTGATTTGAGGAACGTCAGGTAACACCTTCACTTGCCATCACTTGATAAGAAAAGGAACAACTATTATGCTATTTTTAAATACAAGGAATACTTTTTTTATTTAAAAAAGATATTAATTGTTTTTAGATTTAGCAGAGAGCTATGACCTAGGCCCATATTTCACAAAGAAGTAGAGGTGATTTGACCCTTTAAGGGCCACATCTCCATTCCCCTCCTTTTCTTCCCTTTTATAGGAAAATGAGGAAGTAGTTCTTTTTACTTATTGAAATAAAATTCTTCTAATTATTTCCTTCCTAGCTGGCTTTCTTACATCTTCCTGCACAACACATAAGGTTTTCAGATTAATTTTAAAATGAGTACAAAAGCCTTCAGAAAACAAGCACCAGCAATGGGCTGTGGCTCTCAAAAGGCAGAGAAGCAAGATCCTGAGTAGGTGTCAGTGAGAGCAGCTCACACACTCCCCAAGTCTTCCACCCCACTTCTGCCTCCATCTGAGTTACAACCTGTCACATAGATCTCCTTTTCCACCTCCTCACCTTCTCTACCCAGGCCAGGACCACCTGATGGTTATTCTCCCCTCTTTAGAGTCTCCAACTGCTCTCACAGCAAAACAGAGCAACCAAAATTGATCTACCATCCCCCCAGGCCCTCCCACCAGCTAAGAGCCCTGTGTTAGTGCCTGCAGTGCCAGCTGAGTTAAACGAGTGCATACAATCATCATCCTTAATCCATACACCTGGCTTTCAGTCATTTCTCCCAGAAAAGCCTGCTCAAAATTAACCACTGATGCTTTGCAAGCAACACATGAGCAACATCTGGGCCTCTGGAGAACTGAGGGACTGACTGCAGGTGACAAGGTGACTGTAAGGTTGTGACCAGGCCAGGGCTTGCACAACAAACCTGCTGCCAGCACCCACCTGGGCAAGGGTCAGGCAGCAGAGGTACAAACCAACAACAGATTTCCAAGATAAATTTTGGGTTTCCACCTTGCAAAGCACAGAGGAAATTCCATTGCCAGGGCAGCTTTCAGCCATACCCTGACTGGTTGGTGCTGTAGGAACAAGGAGGGTGCCCAGAGGCTTCCAGAGGCACAGAAATGCTTTCTCGAGCCATTTATTGTCATAATTTATTGTACAGCTGCTTGGTGTCTTGGCTCCCCTTGTCATTCCTAGAAAAAAAACCTTGCCCCTGCACAGACCTTGTGCCAGCCTCAGGTGCCTCTGATTTCCCCTGCTCCAGGCTTTGTGGCCAGACAAGAACAGAGGTGTCACACTGGTTTGGAAAGGTGTCAATCCTTACACAGGGGTGCTGCTGTCCCACTGGGTGCCCACAGGAGGCCAGAGCTGTGGCAGCCCTCCCCACAGAGCAGTTCAGCCTCCATGTTATAATTTCCCACCTAATAAATCACACAAGCACCTCTGTCATTCTTTAAAAATATAATTCCTCCTCTATCCCCCCTCAGTTTGAAATAGACAAAACATACTAAATTGTCTGCCCTGAAACATGCTGGAGGAAAAGCTGTAGATAGCTCATTAAAAAAAATAATTTTTGAGGAAAAATCCTTAAAGCTCTGGGTCTGGTGCCAGCAGAGTGCAGCTCTTGCAGAGCAGACACTAAAGCTGGGGCAGAGGCTGCCTGAGGCTGCATCTCCATCAGGGAAGGGCCATGCCTGTCCTGCCATAAGTTACCTTTGGTGGGCAATGCCTATCTCTGTGTTTTAATCCTCAAGTACTGTTGGAATTGCTGTATGGCAATGAAGGCCAACACCAGTATTACCTGTGCTATTTAGACATTAGGAACCTAGTTTTTCACTCATAAAACATTTTTTTTTAATGCAAGATAGGATTGTATTGCAGTGAAAAGGTATTTACTTCATTTGCAATAGGGAAGAATCAAAACAAGATGCTAACTCCACATGAAATTCATCAGATGAAACAAGGGCAGATCAGAGAATTAAGATCTGCAGCCATTTGGTTCCACCCACCATCCAATTCTAACCAAGAACATTTCATTCACTTTCAGCCTGAGAGTACGATGAGAAACTGGAGAAAAAATGCTGCAGACACTGCAAGATCTCATTCCACGCTGCGTGTTTCTGCCTATGAGCAGTGTAAGAAATCTTTCAGAATCTACTTCCTATTAAAATCAAGCTGTGAGCAAAGACATTAAAAATATACTTTACAGGTATGTTTTGCAGAACAGGAGTTGGCTTTGTCCTTTACTTGTACAGATGGTTCAGTATAAGACTGGAAGTATGGATAAACTGCAACTGCTGCTGCAGTCTCCTCATGCCCACGGTGTACTCCAAAAAGTGCTACAGCACCTTTTATTGTTAATATATGGCTGTTACTCCTTCACATAAATAAAAAGAGAGAATGAAGGAGGCCTTTAAATTCCTGCACTCACAGCTGTTTCCACATAACAACATCCTGTTCTTATATCCTCATTAGGTCATCTCCCTGCAATGCACAACAGAAAGGTGTGGGAAACAATGAAATGTCCTTGGGGTCTCCAGTTTGTGAGAACAGAAATGCTGTATTCTGAGGCAGCCGTTCTGGATACTCCTGAGGAACCATGTCCAAAATAAGGACTATTACATGGTACAGAAACCATAAGGAGTCGTTCAGATTCTGAGTGTTCTCTTGCCCATAAGAGGCAGCATCATCTGGAGACCTGATTAGGAGGTTAGAAAACACAGCTTCAGCTCTAGACTTATTTTCATGTTTTGGTGCATGGAGTCTTTGACCTTGGAAAAATCACTGCAGCCCTTCTTAAACTGTTTTCCCACTTGCAAAACATAGGTGTACTGCTGTTTTCTTTAATCTGATGTTTTCTTTAATACTTCAGTCACCTGGGATGTCACAGATGGCTGGGGAAGATGGAAGGTACTGAATTTTCTGAAAACAGCAATAAAGTTAACATGTCACAGTAGCAGCACATTAATAAACCAGGAAACCATGCTGGCATTTGGAGAGGGAACTTAATTTTTAAAGTGTGCCTGGGCTGTTGCTGTTTTACTTCCAAGTTTGTTCACAAACACTGGAGAGGAAATATTTTGCCTTACTTGAAATACAGCTCTTTAGTCACCCACAGATTTCTTTGACAGGCTGATGCTGTACTGAAGATGAAGTATTTTATAGTAATGTCCCAGGGGCATCCACATCCTCTTCTTTCCTTTGGGGCTGTGAGGCATTTTGGCTGCCTCTGTTCCCTCAGCCACTTCCTTAGGAACAAGACTGGGGTCTTGTAATCAGGATACTGAGGAGCCAAGAAAGGCTGTAAAACTGTGACTGTGCTGGCTCCCTTGCCTAAAAGCCCAGCTATATGTGACTATTTTAAAATAACTTCTGTGCATTCCTCCTCTTAGCTCAGTTTCATCAGTAATTGCATCAACTGAAGAAAGAAGGATGTGGAGTGAACCTGAAGGCTGACACACACCACCCCCCAGCCCCATGAGCCACACTCCGGCTGCTGGGCTGATTTTTCAGTGTTTTGCAGTCTGCGACACCACTGAGAGAACAAAGCAGCTCCAGCATCCTCATACCTACATCCACCCCAAAGGCCCTGCTGCTTCTGATGTGTGATCTGATCTAATCCTATCAGGTGGAGGACAAAGGTTACTCTGGAGACTCCTCTCACATGGGTTCTGCCCCACCTGAATTTTAATTCATTATGTCCCTGAACTTTGGAGGCCAATGTCATGTAAGCCACCTGCTTTGGGATGTGTGGAGTTCTTACTTGCCTGGTATATGTGCATAGCTTCTGGGGAAGAAAGAATATTCCTTATTTTAGTTGCTACTTCCAGAGGATTTCATGCCAACAATGTCCAGGGATGTGTTAACATCACTTGAGGAATACAATACATCAGCTTGTTCCCAGTTTCAGCCTTGTCAGCTAAATGTGAAGG